>NC_089595.1:77412899-77738515 GCF_019320115.1 Miscanthus floridulus | reverse complement strand
AACCCGATGAGAGGCCGAGGACCCGGAAGCAGTTGTCATCTACTCTCTATACTCATTTTTAATATAATATAAATTTCTCAATTTATAAACAAATAAAATTAAAAAAACTCTAAAACTCTCTATATCTCTAAAGCATAAAGTGTGCTATGCATGCTAGAAATGAAAGCTCAATACTAGTTTTGAATAACTACTTTAACCGTCCTTTATCCAAATATGCAAACTTTAAAGTGATTTTGAGCTTAAATGGCTTACAAATAAAAAAATCTACCATAAAAAAATCACATATATCTAGTCCACAAAATGAAATAAGCTACTGATGAAACATGAGAGTATAAAGTTGGTAACCTTAAGAACCGAAGAATCGATAGAGGAATGGAAGAAATCTTGTGATCACCGGTGATGAGGAAGAAGAGAGGCCAGTGATGAAGCAAGAACACTGAGCTCGAAGTGGCTCGGGCTCGGGGAGGAACAAGGGGTATATAGGAGGTGACCTTTAGTCCCGGTTGTAGACAAAAACCAGGACTAAAGGTCCCTTTCTAGTCCCGGACGGAGCCTCCAGCCTGGAGTAGACTTTTACTCCCGGTTGGAGGGACAAACCGGGAGTAAAAGTGAACCTTTAGTCCCGGTTGGTAGCTTCAACCGGGACTAAAGGTCCCCTCTAGCAAAAGCCTGGCGCAGTAGCCATTGGGCAGGGACCTTTAGTCCCGGTTGGAGCTATCAACCGAGACTAAAGGTTTCTCTAGTCCTGAGCACGAAAAATATCGGGACTACAGCCAAATTTCGAAGTGGATCAAATGTCGTTTCTCTACTAGTGGTTTATACTAGCTATAGGACTCTCCTAGGGGTAGAGCGGCAACCCATCTAAGAGCATCTCCAACAACACAAAAAATATAATAAAAAACAAGTTTTGCATTTTTTTAATAATTATTGGAAAGGAAAAACAACTTCATCACCGACTATTTCCAATAATACACTCTTAAAAAATAAAAAAGTAGACTCATTTAAAGATTTCTTTTCGCCACTCGTATAACACGTAAGTTGATACCATTGCCGATGCTAGCCGCCTCACAGCCAGCCACCCCCAGCGCCTAACTCACACCTAGAACCTCCAAAATAGAATCTCTATTGCCCGCTCTACCTCCCTATGTTCTTATATCTGTAGTTGGAGATCCAATTTTAGTGAACCTCTCAAGCGGCGACGGCGGTCAACCCCTCATCCATAGCTTGCTAGCCATATCGGTAACCTAACTAGCTATCAGCCAGAACCTACAAAATAGCTTGCATAAGCCAACCGCTTATTGTATGTTATTGCCATAGTCCCTACAGCTATCTAATAGTCTATCCATATACTCCCTCCATATAGTAATAGTTACCTATTGCTACACTATACCATTAACACACGGTCCACCTCATTCTTTCACATAGTTTTCTTTGAAGATGTGCATGAGCTAACTAGAAAATAGAACCCATATTGCATGAATTCCCAGTCTATTTGGGTATTGGGGTTGAAGTATCTTTTGCTTATCGCTTCACATTGTAGCCATCTCTTGAGCGAATATCAATGTGAGATCATACCTAGCCCGATCGCGAAGAACACGGAGCAGGCATAGCCAGACAAGCCACGTTCCTTTGACCTTTGGTGCCTAGTGCCTTCAGGCCGGTTCTTCTCCGCAAACACGCGTTTCCCGTGAAAAAGGTAGCATGCCAATATTATGGACTTGTGGTGCCCGTATGTGATAGAAGAGCCATATATAAGGAACAGGAGATAGTTTTCGAGCTGAATAGGCAAACCTTTATGTCTAAAATGACTCTAATGTCATCATCTATTTGGTGATACCAACCTCGTCCATTAAGACTTATCCTCCGGTCGGTGCTTACGTGTCCTCGTCCAATAAAAATCATCCTCCACTCGAAGCTCAATATGTCTGTGCCCTACTCGGTTTCGATGCAAAGACCGGGTCCACATATCTGCATCCGATATGAAGTCCTTAGAGCTTACATGTATGCATCCGATTACTATGGTTCACTTCGAAGAATCATGACCCCGGTGCAATGCACAGACATATATCTAGTTAAAAACAAGAAACGAAGTTGGACCTTTTTTAACGGCAGCACTAGCGCCCAGACGCCTGGATGGACTCCCGCGTCCAGACGCTCGCGCCTGCTACACGCACAGGCGGGGCCTGCCCGCACCACTACCCCACGCTTCTCTGCTTCCCATACCCCTCCACGCCTACCGCGCCGCTCCCCTCCATGCACGGCGCTCCAGCAGCTGTAGCAGGCAGCTATGGCAACTGTCTCACATTGCAACATGCACAATACCCCAATCTACTTTTAAACATCCAAATAAAACAATTGCAACATACATACGAAACAATTGAAACATTCAAAACATGCACCTAAAACACATGAAAACACTTGAAAAATAATTGCAAACATATGCAACATCTAAATAAAACACTTGCAACATATGTGTGAAACATACGCAACATCCAGATAAACACACTTGTAACATATGTCTAATAAAAACAGATGAAACATTGGGAACAGACACTTGCAACATACGTGCACAATCGTTGCAACATATGCAACACCCCCAATCAAATTTTGCAACATCCGTTTGAAACACTTGAAACATACCCATGAAACATCTGAAACACTTGAAACGCGCTTGCAACATGGGGGAGCCCGGGGCTATGCGATTCCAGCCATCGGGGTCGGAGCCGGCACTGCGCAAGCACCACCACCACCACCATCGCTATCATCACCGGGCTTGGCTCGGCTGGGCAGGCGGCGTGGGATGGGCACGCCGCAGCAGCGAGGCAGAGTGGGCACGTGGCGTCCGAACAGGAAGGCCACGGCTGGAGAAGCCTGCCGCATTGGAGAAGACCAGCGACGGGCGAGCGGCGTGGTGGATGCGCCCGTGGCGATCGCATGCGTGCGATAGTGAGGAAAAATATAGCTGTGTTTTTTTCTTAGAAACCGTGACGTACCGAAGATGGATCGGAGGAGGCCTGTTGGCCCGATCGGTTGGACAGGCCTAGGAACGAGCACACACTTGGGCGAACGTCATGCTAGTATTATCATTTTTTTAAAGAAGATTAAGCAAGTAATTTTCTCTTGTCGCTTGGAGTGACCAGGTATCTTCCGGAACATTTTCGTTGCCTTTATCATTCAGATTTTTGTCCAATGACAGATTGACACCTCAAAAGTAGAATAAAATATTAAAATGATACATAACCAACAGAGAAATACGAAAAACAAAAAAAAAGAATTGGCAGAAAAAAACAGCATGTAACAAACAGCAAAGAATCAACAGAAAAAAAAATAATGAAACGGACTCAAGATAACCAGAAAAATAATTAAATAAGTGGACCCCGCATGTTACTTTTTCATAGCAAAACAAGGGTGACGATGAGTCGATGATGGCATGGCCGGCCGGGCGCGGGCCAGGAGGCTCTCTGCGTGCGGTCAGCACGCGTAGTAGTCGACGAGCTCGTCGAGAGACTCCGGCTGCGGGCCCGCGTTCTCCAGCATCCACAGCAGGTGCTCGAACAGCACGACCTCGCCGACGACGACGGTGCCCGCCACTCCCCCGGTGGCGCCTGGCGCAGCCGCCGGTGCGGTCGACGAGGGTCTGGAACAGCAGGTGGCCCACGAGCTCCTCGGCGATGAGGTAACGGTGGCGCGACTTGCCGACCTACACCGGGTGCAAGGCCCTTGGGCACATCCACGCCGTGGAACGACGACGTGCCGCCGTGCTCGTCGCTGGAGACGATGGCCCCATCGTGGCCGTCGTCGCTGGGCGGTGGCGTGCGGGCGATGCGGCTGGACGAGTGCCACCTCCTGAGCACCGTGGCGTGGCCCGCGCACCCGGGCTCCGTGGCTACCACGACGACGGCGAGGTTTCAGACCACGTGGCGACGCCGACGGCCAGCGTGTAGAACCGCGCAAATGAGCCCGTACCCGTAACGCACCCAACACTATGACATCACAGAAAAGAATCGCACGAATCTACAGACAATCTCAACCACACAAAAGTGAATGAAAACAAGACATCATATCATCCATGAGTTATTGAGAAATTCCGCTTGGGCTTTCCGTTCCGTGATCGATTTGTGCTGGGTGCACGGACATTGGTGGGCGGACATGAGATTTGGGCTGATCAAGATCTGCTTACTTTAATGGCTTTAGCGCTTCCGATAGAACTATAAAGCCCGGTTCGTTTTGGGTCTAAAATGGCTGCTCGGACCCAGCTGCATAGCAAGGCAATAGTTGGGCTCCCCTAAAAAAAAAGGCAATAGTTGGGCTGGCCACTTCGGAGTTTGGACCATTGCTTTTCCTTTTCTGGTCTTGGCAATAAATTGGAGCAAGGCAACAATCGAGAGCACGGATTTTAGGATTCTTATTAGGGTATACTTCCTCCATCCATGCTAAATTGCTATGTATATATAGTATTATGGCTTTTTTATACATAGATTATACTACGTATTTAGACATACACGATGTCTATACAGTAAAAGATATGTGCCTAAAAGCTAAAATGATTTTAAGTCTAGAATGGGAGGGAGTAACTCTTTTAATACAGTTCTAAATAAACTTTTTTAATACAAAACCATTTCATTTACTCCGGTGATATGAATTTTTATATATTAACTTTAGTGAGAAGAGATGACTCGACGTCTCCCTGAACCGATTGACCCAGGTTGGGACTATTATATTGCTTGGGGATTCGAACCAAGTTTACCGGATGTACCGTTCAATCATCATAGTAAGCAATGATATATGTTTTAATACATTAGTATGTCTTAAATACGCTTGTACACAATATATTTCTTCGATATATATATATATATATATATATATATATATATATATATGTGTGTGTGTGTGTGTGTGTGTGTGTGTGTGTATCTATGTATGTATGTATGTAATTGACCCAATCATTTAGCTTGAAGAGACACTTTCATATTTCGGGATTGAGGGAGTGGATGTTGAGAGCTTTGATGTAGATAATGGTTGATTGGTCCAATCTCGAATTGGCTTTTCCATAGCCGCTAGGAGGGAGTACATGTGTTGTACAAATCTTAGAGGTGAGAGTAAAGGTACCTGAGAAGAAAGTTACAATTATATATGCTGTTAAATCATGTTTGAATAAGCTTACGAATATTGGATACACCCTGTCTACACTATCCTCCATGACGATACAAGCAATAGATGCGGGCTCGTATCATGATGTTGCGGGAATTCTGTGCAAGGATTGCTCGAACCAACTAAAATGATGTGGTAAAGTCGAAGTCGAACTCATAGCTTATATTCAGATTTGTTGTTATTCGAAAGCTATGTTCTCATATCCATTTTTTGTGCCAACAATTACAGGTTGAGGACTATGACTTAACCTATACAGGTTGTAGCTTTGAAGCCATTCTAAACCAGACAATATATGCATTGGGTTTTGATTAGAAATATGCCGATGAATATTCAATACTCACTACGGAAGGATTTCAGAAAAAGCTGATTATGACTAAGTGGGGATCATCTGACCCACCGGCTTCTCGACCACCGCTTACCGTCGTTAGTAGACCCCTGTGATCATACTTTTGAAGCAAGGAGAGAGTGTACTACTTAATGTGTTGCTCTACGTCAATAATATTTGTGGATACAAAATCGGTGACCTACATTTCGCCGAGTACATAATACGACGTAGTCAAACTTGGCAGGTGATCTACTTGAGCTTGCATGAACTTGGTAGTGTAATTGAACTTTGGGGTTGGACATCTAGTTTATTGTAATGACTTGTTTTAAATTATTATGGTTTGTATGAACTTGATGAATGGGGATGATCATTGTAATATATAAGCTCTTAATTAGTTCCATTTTTATTTATGCATGACGTACAATAGTATACCATATAATACGTGTACGAAAACTATTTGAAACAAAAACAAATTGAATGGAAAGAAACTACAAAAGAAAAGAAAAAAACAAAAAGTGTAATATTTAGTCCCGATTGGTTATACCAACCGGGTCTGGAGGTGTGGCAGAACCGCCTAATCTAATACCTCTCAAGGGTGCTTGTCTTTCATTAGACACTAAGTACCCAAGGGAAGGACACCAAATTACACGGTTCCATCGAGCACACCCTAGGGGAGAACCCGAAAATCCATATTTTTCTATCAGGATCACAAATAAGAGAATAAAGCTTACATCATTATTAATCATTTCTTACATCACTTTACATATAACATCAGAGTATAACGTTTATTATTTAACAACGGAATGCAATCATATTATCAGAGTTATGAACAATTTAATTGAACAGTGGAATATAAACATGTGAACAGAGTTACAAGTGGAATTAAACATCTATTTATGATGTGATGAAATATCGATATATAAATTATGACAACAAATTATAAAACTTTTATTTAATAAAACATTTTGGTGAGAGTTATAAATAAAAACTATGATCGCAGCAGTAAAGGAAATCATCTCTAAGTCCCACTAGGAGGAATCCACACATAAAGGTTAGCTCTAGCCTCCACCTATCATCTGCAACAGAGGAAATAAAATCCTGAGTACTTAATTGTACTCAGCAAGACTTACCCGACAGGAGGAAAAAAAAGACTCTAAGGATATGCAAGGCTATCTGGCTTGTGGGTTTATTATATCTGCAGGAAGCGTTACTAAGCGTGCGTCCTTATATTTGATTCTTATTAGCAGTCGCATTAGTTCATCAACTAATCATTCTATGTAAGCACCTGTGCTACTTTCAAGCAGGTGGTAAGCGATCATATTTCCTTTTTCCATCTTTCATCTTTCAGTTCTTACTATGGTGCTAGACCATAGACAAGTCGTACCAGATTGCCTGACGATTCACGAATCAATGCCCCCAATTGGGTACCCCAAAAACACACGCCCCGTTTGTACCCCAGGCGCAAGCAGGACCAACCCACTACACTCTTGTCATGAGGTCCAGGTCTCCATCCAAACTGGGACTCCAAGCCCCTGCCCCTGAGTCCCGGACTCAGTGCGGTGCAAGGACCTCCTACCCAAAAACCACCCTGACAGTCAGTCCGAAAAGAGCCGGAACCCATGACAAGAGAGTAACAAGTCTTCCCTGCACCCATACCTAAGTATGTGCTCAGGATAATAAGTCTATGACTTACCTAGAGTCCAATGCAACGGCCGATCCTTAACCGACATGGACAGGAAAAATAGTGTAACCAAGCTATGCCCTGTTGGCTATAGAACACAACCTCTTACACCCACCAATACCCAAACCATATCCCTGTCCGGTCACCATTTTCCTTTCCACCATTTTATATATTCCAAGTGATAATAATATAGTAATATATTTTCTATCTCTCGTGAGTGACAGGCAATCACTCGACTTCTACCGGAGTCTTGTAGCATAGCAATCTACACGATCCTATCATACTAGTAAGACTCATAGGATAAAGATTTATATATGCAAGTGGGTTTCATTTAACTCCTTAAAACTTAATACAAAAATATAATTTAAAGTATAGAATAATAGGGGTTATGCACCGAGGCTTGCCTGGATAAAAATATAATCAGAAGTTAGCTTTCTATAATGGCGACACGGTCTCCAAAAGCACCATTTCTTCAGCAACTCCCGATGACTCTGCGATTCATCGACATCCCTATTATGATATGCAATGCAAAGACGTAATTAATCGACTACAACCGTGACTCGTAAAATATGATTTACGCCTCTCAAGTTAACGAGCTGGTTCTAATGACGACCGTACTTAGGCTACCTATCCATGTTGTCGAATAAGGCATTATTTTTCAACAAATATTTTAGTCATGAGACCCCAATGCAATTCTTTATCTATTTCATTGATTTAATATATATCCAAACTAGGGCTCAATAGTTAACCTAGCAAACTAATTATTCTGTAGCTACAAAAATTACAGTGAGCAGCTAATAATATTAGTAATTTACTGTAAAATTTTCAGAGTCAACACCATCACCGATTTATCGCAGAAATTCCTACAAGTTCACATTTTAACAATACTAAACATGTTAAAATAATTAGAGCTACCCTAAAAACATTTTAATACTAGATGAACCAATTACGCTAATAGATAGATCATGATTTTACAAGACTAACAAAATTGGTTTAACTATTTTTAGACACCTACACAATTTTATTTTGAATTTACAAATTTACCTTATAAGCTAACTCTACAAATCGAAACAGGCTGGCCTCAACAACCTTGGCCCAACGCGGAACAACGCAGACGGTCCAGTGGAGCCGGTGGCCCAGACGTGAGGGGCGCATGGTCACGGCGCAGGTGGCCCAGACGCGCAGGCAGCGGCCCAACGTGGGGACGGGTGTGAGTAGCCCAGCCAGAGCAGCCGATGGCCCAACGATGGCCCACGTGCGGCACAGGCGCGACGTCGGCAAGCCAGCCCTGCGCGGAAGAGCCCAAAGGCGCGACGCGCATTTTGTAGAAAGAACCCCGCACTTTTCTCTATTCAACCCGAGATCCACAAGCGATGTTCATTTGAGTCACGTATTTTACATATAGAACCCTATATTAATTTCTATTCCCACTATCTCACCTTCCCTTCATCCTCAAGAGCAGAGGAGGCACAGGACAGACGCGGTCGGCCAAATCCTGGCCACCTGTGCACCCGTCGGTGGTGGGAAGACGGCGTGGGGCAGCGGCGGAGGTGAAACAGCTCAACAACAGGGGCGCTTCACCGGCTCTAGGCAGCAGGTTGGCCAGCATGGACAACGAATTGGCTCAGTAGCGATCGAGCAGCATGCGCTTGAGGTGCGCCATGGCAGTGGTGGAGGCATCGGCACGTGGGGCATGGGAGGAGCCATGGGGAAACCGACACCGGTGGTGTCCGGCCGGGGCGGGTCATGGAGGTAGACTGGTGCAGCGGTGGCCGAGGAGCTCGCGCACGCCCGCGCGCGCACGCGAGGGGGCAGGGCAATGGCGAGCGTGGCCAAGGCGTGCTACGGGGCAGTGGGCAGGTCATGGTTCGGCCAGGCACTACAGCACGGGCGTCGAGGAGCAGCAGGTCCAGCGTGGGACCGGGGGTACGCGCACGCGCTCATGTAAGAGGCCGGGGACTAACAGCAAGAGGAGGCTCGAGGCAAGCGGCCGTGGCGGCGAAGCCATACCAGCGCGGATGGCGGTGGCGGTGCTGCGAGGTTTGGGCGCACAACGCGGGGAGGGAAAAGGAGGGACGGCGCTACGGAGCAATAGGTCCAACGCGGGGCCGAGGGCATGTGCACTCACACGCCGTGGCCGGGCGACGACGGCGCAGTTAGGCGGGTGCTCGCTAGAGGCGGAAGGGAGCCAGGAGGCGGCGTGCCGGACCTGACTGGGATAGATGGCCGGCCACGGCGGGGCACGGACGAACCGGCTGATGAGGCACAGGTAACGCGGTGGCTTGGGCGTAGCAGGGGCGGACAGTAGCTCGGCCTCGACGTAGGAGCAAGCAAAGAAAGGAGGTAGACAACGACATGCACCGAGAGAGTGAGAGAGAAAAGTAGTGTGAAGGCAGGGACAACACGACATGAGCTACGAAAGGGGCATTAAAGCGTGCCCGCGTGCGGCCACGCGCATCGCGCATCATGATGTCGTGATGCAGCAGGCTACGCGACGGAGGCAAGCAGAGAAACAGAGGGCCAGCGGGGCAGGCGAGCAGGAACTGGTGTCTCCCCTCGGCAGCAGAAATAGAAAAGAAAGGAGGAGAATAGCGCGAGGGTTTGGCCAACTTCATTAACACAGGGACAATGCGGCAACAGCAAGGATGACACATGTTCCATGTGCTTCAGCATGGCACATGGCACCCCTGCGCGCGGCCAGCACGCGAAGCAGCAGCGGCACGGCTCCTTCAATAACGAGCGCCAGAGCATGTACGCGAGGGAACACGCCGCAATAGAACATGTGGACGCCATGTGGCTCTGCTGGCTGCCTACCTGCGCGTGAGACAACGCGACACGAAAGTGAACAGCGATACGTTGCCGGCAACTCTAAAAGATCTAAATCCTATTGACTTACACCAATAAGCATCTCACGTGATTGCTCATACTCCGTACCAAGCCATGGAACAAAATATTAGGATGTTATATAATTATTTTGCGCAAAACAAATCGCCATAAACAACGCTTTAAAATATAATTTCTGATTTTTAGCGTTGACGCGAGAAGATGGTTTTTAAATTTTAATTTCGATTTTTGAGCTATCAAAAATACCACAGAACAACATGCATTTACCAATTCAACAGTTACATTTTTAACTACTAACTCACACTTCAAAATTTTATTTAAGTTCTAATTACAAGTTATATTTTATTTTGTTTATAAAAATTATTTTCATGCTCAATCAAATAAACAAGCCATTCGCTATCTATTTTAAACATAAGTTACAGGAGGTGCCTGCCCTCGGGGTCATCCTAGAGGCCTCTTAGGTTAAAATTCGTCAAAATTCGTCAAAAATCCTCGGGGTCATGATACAACCCATTGTTCAATATAATTCGTCAAAATTGACACTTTTAAACATAAGTTAAAATTTTAAAATCCGAGAAAATCATTTCGGTAAATCCTTTTAGGTCTAAACTTTAGTGCTAAGCAAGCTCATAACACCAAATATGTTACAGGAGGTGCCTGCCCTCGGGGTCATCCTAGAGGCCTCTTTAGGCTCGGTTGGTATGTGCCCTCATTCAATCCCGGTTAATAGACCCAAGACTAAAGGACGGGCCTTTAGTCTCGGAGTGGCAACCGGGACTAGAGGGGGTTTCCCAACCGGGATTGCTATCTAGTCATGCACTAGTGCATCTTTAGTTAAAACGGATAGAAGCATATATATTTGGTGTTTTGTGTCATGAATGCTGAAAAGTGGGATGGAGCACCTAACTCATGAGGTCCACTAGTCAAACTCTTTCATGTATTTTCTCCATCTTCCTTATATTATCTACAACGCCCTTGCCCTCATCTTCCCGACCACCATAGCCCTCAACTCTGCCACTAAGCTCAGCGCCTTGCCAACTCTGGCCTTGCCTCTACCCTAGTTATAAGCTCCACACCGACCCCGCCCCCAAGCTCATTGAATGTGTTGCCTGCCTCCATTGTCGAGCTCCTCATGTGGACCTATGAGCTAGGCGCAAAGTGCATCAACCTCCTTGAGCCTGGGCATGAGGCGGTCATTGTAGAGGCCCCTCATGGGGTTGCCTCCCACGAAGAGCGTGGAGACGACAACCCCACTAGTCTCGCCCGTCGCACAAGCTCCTCCTCTTCCAGGTGTTGGCGTCTAACTAAACAATGGTTGTGTGTGTGCCCACTGCCTGCTTGTGCTTCTACCTCGTGAGAGCGATGACCCCCTTTACTATGTACCTAGGAATTGGTTGGTCGGACGTGCTAGTTGTTAGTCCATACGAGTCTGAGTGGTTGCCTATATTGGCATATATCTAGACTTATGCATTATAGTTTGCTCATGTTTGGTTGCCTACATAGACACTTATGCATGCTTATACATGCTCAAAGTAGGCCAATGCTATAATAGGTAGCATGCTAGATTTGTTCGTATTAGATAACAAGAGTTTGTATAAGTCTTTTGATTTTCTCTCCACGACCAACAACGATGAGATCGGGGCGCCCAGAATGTGGCAGAACCTCTTAATCTAATACCTCCCAGGAGTACTCGTCTTCCATTAGACAGTAAGTACTCAAAGGAAGACACTAAATTATGCAGTTCCGTCGAGCACACCCCAAGGGAGAACTCAAAAATCCACATTTTTCCATCAGAATCATAAATGAGAGAATAAAGCTTACAACATTATAGTCATTTCTTACATCACTTTTTATGCAACATCAGAGTATAATATTTATTATTATAATAGCGGAATATAATCATGTTATCAGAGTTATGAATAATTTAATTTAACAACGGAATATAAATATGTGATCAGAATTACAGCGGAAATAAGTATCTATTCATGACACGATGAAGCATTGGTATATAAGCTAGGACAATAGATTATAAAACTTCTATTTATAAAAATATTTGGTGAGAGTTATAAATAAAAACTATGATCGCAGCGCAAAGGAATCCCCTCTGAGCCCACCAGGAGGAATCCACACACAAGGGTCAGCTCGAGCATCCGCTTATCACCTGCAACAGGGTAAAATAAAACCATAAGTACTCAATTGTACTCAGCAAGACTTACCCGATAGGAGGAAAGAAAAGACTCCAAGAATATACAAAGCTATCTGGCTTGTGGGTTTATTGCATCTGTAGGAAGCATTACTAAACATGTGTCCTTATATTCAATTTTATTAGCAGTCATTATTAGTTCATTAACTAACCAATCTATGTAAGCACCTGTACTAATTTTAAGCAGGTGGTAAGCAATCAGAACCAGTTTTACATCTTTCATATTCTAGTTCTTACTACGATGCTAGACTGTAGACAAGCCGTACCGGATCACTCGGCGATTCACGAATCAATGTGCCCAACTGGGTACCCCGAAACACACACTCCACTTGTACCCTAGGCACAAGCAGGACCAACCCACCACTCTCTTGTCAAGAGGTCTAGGTCCCCATTCAAACTTGGACTCCAAGCCCCTGCTCCTGAGTCCCGGACTCAGTGCGATGCTTAGACCTCTACCATCCCCGCCTTCAATCAGTCGGTCCAAAAAGAGCCGGAACCCATGACAAGAGAGCAACAAGCCTTCCCTGCGCCCATACATAAGTATGTGTTCAGGATAATAAGTCTGTGACTTGCCTAGAACTCAATGCAACGGTCGGTCCTTAACCGACACAGACGGAACAAATGCAATCCAAACCTCGCTCGAATGCCAAACCAAGTCCAGATCCAAAGTACCATTCCGTCCGGTCTTCAATTATCAATCATATATATATATATATATATATATATATATTCTAGGTGATAATAATATAGTAACAATAATAATATATTTCCTATCTCTCGTGAGTGATAGGCAATCACTCAATTTCTACCGGAGTCCTGTAGTATAGCAATCTACACGATCCTATCATGCTAGTAAGACTCATAATATATATATATATATATATATATATATATATATATGTAGCCACTTTGAGTTATGATAATTACTATGTTAATTTACGAGATTATAGTAACTCCTTACTAAGTGGTTTAATATCTCCATGTGTTATAGTAACCCAACTATCGTAAATATGTATTGACATTATGGTAAATTAGTATATAAAATTATAGTAAATGGAGGTGGCTACAGAATAACTTATTTTGTAGCCGGCTACTGAATAGCCTCTCCCTATATATATATATATATATATATATATATATATATATATATATATATATATATGCAAGTGGGTTTCATTCAACTCCTTAAAACTTAATGCACAAACATAATATAAAGTGCATAAAAGTAAGGGTTATGCACCAAGGCTTGCCTAGGTAACATATAACCAAAAGTTAGTATTCCATCTTGGTGACACAATCTCCAAAAGTACCATCTCATCGGCAACTCTCGATGACTCCGTGATCCATCGTTGTCCCTATTATGGTATGCAATGCGATGCAGAGATGATGCAATAGTTAATTAACAATGCAACAACAACTCTTAAAAGAGAGTACATACTATAAACTAATAAGCTAGCTCTAATGACTAACGTACTAATCTACGTATCAACATCATCGAGAAAGGTGTCGTTTCCCAATAAGTGTTTTAGTTATGCAATTCCAAGATGTTTCTTTATTTCATTTATTTGATTTAATATACTCAAAACTAGGGCACATTAACTACTCTAGTAAAATAATTATTATTGGGCAATCAAAATTATAGAGAACACCTGATAACACTTCTAACCTACTGTAAAATTTTTAGAGCTAACACTATCACCAACTTATCACAGAAATTCCTACAAGTTTTGTCTTAACAATATTAAGCATGTTAAAATAATTAGAGCAACCCTAAAAACATACAAAACCTATGCGAACAAAATACACTATCAGATAGATCATGATTTTAGAAACTTAACAAAATTGATTTGGCATTTTTGCGATTTTTCTACACTTTTTGCGGATTTATGAAGTTTCTACAAATAAGAAAAAGGAAAAGGGGCTACACTGGGCTCGGCCTCGGCCCAACGCGAAACGCGCGCACGTGGCCCAGAGGAGGCCGGCGGCCCACGTGGATGCGCGGCCCAGGCGGGGGGGGGGGGGGGGGCGGGGCGCGCGTGCGACCACAGGCCATGGTCCACGACGCGGCGAGCACGGACCATCGCTGTGCGAACGGCCCAGGCGGGGCAAGCGGTGGCCTAGCAGCCAGAAGCGGCCGGCCCACGCGCGAACGAGCCTAGGCATGGTGGCAAACTTGCACGAAGGCCCCTAAACTATCTTAAAACTAACCCGTAGTACAAAACACTATTCATATGAGTCACGGATTTTGCATTGGGAACCCTCAAAAAGTTTCTATTTCAACCCATACCCTTCTTCTTTCTCAAGCTCGTATAGAGCGAAGGCCAAGTCGACAGGAGGAGCCGGGATCCGGCCGGCGAGGTCCCAAAGGTGACGATGGAGGGGAGGCGCGGCACCCAAGGGCCCATGCGCACCAGCAAGCATGGCGCAGTTTGGGCGAAGGCGACCGGGCCATGCTGGCCACACGCGCCATTGGCCGCGGCGGTGGATGCTTCGCCGGCTCTAGGCAATAGGATGTGGTAGTGCTGCGGGGCATGGCGGCTGGCGAGGGCAGGCTCCTCGGCATCGGGCGGACATGGCACGCCCTCGGCTAGGCCCTGCTCGTGCCACAGCAGGGCGCAGTGGCCTGGCCGGATGCGTGCAGCGCGGCGATGGCCTGAGCAGGGGCCACAGCGGCTCCCGGCGACGCGGCTATGATGAGCGCGCGTGGGCACAATGGTGAGCGAGGCGGAGGTGATGGTGCCGGCGTCCGAGCGCGAAGAGGGCAGAGCAGTGGAAACAACGGTGGCCGAGCGGTGGGGAGCTCGAGGCAGGGGAACAAGCGACAGTCGCAGCTCGGCCTCGGCTTAATGGCGCATGAGACAACCGACGGGCATCGTGGCAAGGACCCGGGCAGCAGTAGAGCGAGAGAAGGAGAGAGAGAGAGCAGTATGTGGCAAGACCAGCAGAGGGAGGGAGAGGAAGCAGTCGGCAAGGCCAGTAAGCTCGGTCCTATCTCATAACGCGCGTGTCGTACCGGCGAGGTAGGTGAGATGAGTGGCCAGCGGCACTTTCGTTATTATTTTTAAACTAACAAACATCACATTGACACTCGAACAAGCATACCAACATATTCACAATGTTCATATCTTGCTGATGATATGATTTTTCCTGTTTATTTTTTATATTATTTTAGCTTCCAAAATTTTATTTTCTAAAACAACTTTATGCATTTACAAGCATAACTAAAGCTCTAAGGTTTTATTATTTAGCAAATTTTACTTTCAACAAATTTTGTTTATAAAAATTATTTTTCATGCTTAATCAAATAAATAAGCCATTCGCTATTTATTTGCTATCAGGCATTTTTAAGCATTTTCTTCGTACTTTTCCAAAACAAGCCCTAAACAACTTTTATCCACAAGATAATTTAAAAGTTGCTAAGCACCGAGAGAAGTTGACTAGCGACACTTATTTGTTTGTTTTATTTACGAAAGCGAGTCACACAAGATTCATTTATAATTCCATGTGGGCTTTAAATTTTTAAACCCAAAAACTTGTTTTGCTAATTTCTTTTAGGCATTAACCTAGGTGCTAAGCAAGCTCGTAACACCAGAGGTGTTACACAGAAGCACCCATTTCCTTGCAGATAATGGCCACAACTTGGCCGGTTGCCGTTGAAATCAACGCCTACAACGTTGATCTCATCGTGGCAATCATCGAAGTTATCACAATAAACACAATCCTGACAAAAAATCATATGAGTTCGTCGAAAGATTTATTTAGACTAAACCCTAAGCAATTGAAAAAAAAAGCTACAGAAAATTAAAAAGATGAGTTCTCCAGAAGCAACGGAGAGGAAGGAGAGGGGCCTAGGAGCAGCAGCGAAGAGCAGGAATTGCCTTAGGCGGCGGCTTGCAAGACGAGACTCACACTAAAAAGACTTGCTCTTAGCATAATCTAATACTAATAAGACTAATATGATACAAACAACCAATCAAACCTTATACTGGAATTGGGCTTGGAAAGTCGTCGACTCATTGGAGCAGTCCAGCGCTCCACTTGAACAGTAGTGTCAGGTGTGAACAAATAGCGCATGACGGAGGTTCCTCTCCTCTATGGACTGGCCCTATTTTCTCCCACTTCCAAACGGAGGTGCGTGGCCCCGTCGGGCTATATCTAATCTTACCTGACCAGACACGGGTTAGTGTTTGAAGATTTGCTCCAAAGGAATCTAACAGCGATCAAAGCTACCTTGACCATTACCACAAAGACTAGATCAAAAGCCGTAGAAAATCTACTCCATTGAGTTTGATAAAAATAAATAAGAGATAAAGGACTGTGGCCTCCATTTTCTTATCTGTTCTTGACCCAAGAAATCAGTCGGCACCATCAAGATTCTCGATTGGCTTGCAGCCTATTGTTTGTTGACTACTATACGTTCTCCGGAATTTCCCTTTCGGACCCGTTTAGAATCGTAACAGAATGTAAACGGAGATCTATATGACTGCGTGTGAACCCAGCCGAATCTGTTTTCCAACGTGTGATCTCAAGTCTTCCATGGATGGACATGGACGTCAGAGACGGACCCGATAGCAGGCTAGACTTGACCCGTTCAACTCAGCTCTCGTCACGTCCTGCCGGCTACCATGGGCGGGCCCGTGCCGGCTTCCCAACAAGTTTTCAAGTGAACTGTGATGGCGTGGCGCATGCAACGGTGAGCTCATCCCCGTGCCCATAGGTGGAGACAAAAGAGCTACTACCGTTTACACGGCACGTCCGGTTTCTTTGCACAACTGCAATCGGCACTTCCTCCTCTTCTAAGAATTAGTTCGGCAGAGTTTTGCTAGTTATTTTAGGAAAAGAAAAGAAATCAAGGCTTTTAGTTCTACACCCCTTAACATTTCCTTCAGAAGAGCTCTAGGGGAAAAGCTACTTAAACGGAATGAATTAGTGGCTAATATTGCAGTTGTTCAGTTGGATGATCAATAAGATTCCATTAAGTGGAGCCTTATGAAACAAAGATCTTTCATTGTGCAAATCAATGTATAAATACTTAATTAATCAAATTGGCATGCCTTTAAACAAGTTGTTATGGAAGCTAGAATTACTACTCAAATCAAAATATTTATCTGGTTCTTGATAAAAGGGGAAATTTTAATAAAAGACAGCTTACAATATAAAAAAAAACTAAGGATTGGTTATAGGCAAAACCGTTGCTGAGATCAGAATAAACTTCCTTTTCCAAAATTCTTTTTGTTGTGTGGTCTCGAGGAACACAGTAAGGACTACTTTGGATGTTATAGCTTTGGAACCTCCAGATGAGCAAAATGATGGTTTACGGAAAAAAAAAAAGTTGAAGGTAGAGTTTCTAAAACTCTAAAAAATAATACTCCTCGAGTTTCTTTTACAAAGTCATGGATTTTTTAAAAAAATTCTAAAAATATCTTGCATCCAAACATAATCTAAGTGTATGCTTATATGCACGGATACTAACAACCTATGAATGATTGAGTAGGCCCTGTTTGGTTCCGTGTCGGCGACGCGTTTCAGCGAAGAACATAGAAAAATCCCGCCGAACAATCTACGTTGGACCCTCGTGGGACGACCACGCAAGACATGAAACACTGCACGCTTAGCCACGTTCACTATTTGTGGTCACTTGATCGGTTGTCGCGGAACCAAACAGGTCCGCAGTGAAGTCATTATGAGCGTCTAGATATGGATACTTGATATAAGACCACCATTTATTGTTATTATTATTAGATATAAACAATTTACAGGAGTTGAATATTTACTTCTACGACGTCTTATCCAATCCACACTGCCATCCTGGTCCGTCCGATCATCCAGAAGAGAGAGAAAAGAAAAAGCAGGCGGCCGGGTAGACTGGGAGAGTTGACGGGAAAGTCTTGGGTTTCCGCGTCCCGTCCTCACCTCACTCAGCACACCGCCCGCTCTCGCGGGCCCCACTGGGCCCCCACACGCTTTGAAAACTCTCGTCTCCCTTTCTAATTCCACACCGGCCCTGCCTGCCTGCTCGCTCGCTCGCTCTAGTCCTCCCTCCGACTCCGACACTCCGAGTCCTCTCCCCTCCCCCAACCCGCAGCTTCGTCGTCACCCCGCCGGCGCTCTCCTCCATCCCCTGGTCTGCCCGGCTACAGGTTCCCTCCAGGGCGCGGGAAGCAGCTCCCGGTGAGCACCCATGGAACCCGTCCCTCCCTCACTCTCGTCCTCTCATCCTTTTCTTTTCTTGTGGTTTAATTATTATCGTTCTTGCAAAATTTGCCATGGTCCGGTACGATCTTGCATGCTCTGGTCTGGGCGAGGGTTCTTAAATTCGAGAGGACCTGTCTGTCGTGGTGGGCTGGTGGCAAGGAAAGCGATCGATTTTGTGTTTTCGCAAAGTACTGTGCTGGAATTTGGGAGAGAAACCCCGTGCATGGTGTTCGTTCTAGCGGGTTTGTGTCCTCAGGAGGAAGGGTTTGCGACAATCAAAAGGTGCTTTTTTTAAAGAACGACCCAGCGTGTGAAATCAGAGAGAGAGACGGAGGAGCATGTGCTCTTATGGTGCCCGCTTTCGGGAGATCTTTTTCCTTAGATTTTTTTTTTCGTCTGAAAAGTTGTGCGCCTTTTGTTGCGGTTGGAGCCGTTTATGTTGAGCATGAGAGATCAATCAAGAGACTAAATTAGAAAGCCTTTTGACAGTTTCTATAATATGTAGAATCGAGGATTTGTTCATGATCTGCATCTCGTTTTTTTGGTTGCTTTCCATGCATATGGCTGCACTTCTTCTTTGTTGCAAAAACGTTAACAAAAGTTGGCAACTCGTGTTATTTGCTTGCCTCTAGTGGGGATCGGTTCTTTAACTGACGTTGCCTGTGTGTGGTTCACATTATTTGGCGTTGTCGATATCACGTTTGAATCGAACTTTTGCATTTTAGGTAGTGGAAGAGAGAAGTTGCATAGCGACTTTCAGGTCCCCATATGGTTGCTGTCACCATTTACCAATTAGTATATGTCTCTCTTGTTTATTTTATTTATTTTTTGAAAGTCCAGCATCTCTAATTCTGTGCGTTCGAATTTGATTTTGTGTAGGTGAAGCTTGAACCGAGAAGTGTTAACATCATCAGGGAGAAGTTGGATTAGTTCACCAAAGTGCTCGATGACAGATCATTTTGCTCTAGGTCTAGGTGCTCTTCTTCTGTTGCTACTAAGTACCAGTTGTTTCAGTTCTGAGCTTGATGTCCAATGTTTGAGAGAAGTTCAGAGATCGGTGATTGATCCAAATGGTATACTCAAATCCTCATGGATTTTTGATAATGGCACTGCGGGTTTCATATGCAAATTTACTGGTGTGGAGTGCTGGCACCCAGATGAGAATCGAGTTCTTGCATTGCGCCTCAGCAACCTTGGACTTCAAGGTCCATTCCCTAATGGTCTTAAGAATTGTACCAGTATGACTGGGCTGGATCTGTCAAGTAACAGCTTTACAGGCGCCATCCCTTCAGACATCGAGCAGCAAGTGCCATTTTTGACATCTCTGGACCTCTCCTATAATGGTTTCTCAGGAGGAATTCCAATACTTATTTATAACATTACATACCTAAACACCCTTAATCTTCAGCATAACCAATTGAGTGGTGAAATCCCAGGGCAGTTCAGCGCCCTTGCTCGGTTACAAGTGTTCAATGTTGCTGACAACCGACTATCAGGGACTATTCCAAGTTCTCTACGGAACTTCTCGGCATCAAACTTTGCTGGTAATGAAGGACTGTGTGGGCCTCCATTAGGTGACTGCCAAGCTTCAGCGAAGAGCAAGAGCATTGCAGTAATCATCGGGGCTGTTATTGGAGTGGTAGTTGTCGTCATTATTGGTGCAATAGTTGTGTTCTTTTGTCTGCGGAGGATACCAGCCAAGAAGAAGGCAAAGGATGAGGATGATAATAAGTGGGCAAAGAGTATCAAAGGAACAAAAACTATCAAGGCAAGTCGTTAACTTATCATTTCATTTTTCTTTTTCTTAGGCAAATAGGCATGAATGTCAATTTCAAGTAACCTTTCTCACAAAAAGTAGTCAGGAACTTCTCGCTGACATTATTATTTCTATTATTATCCAGGTATCTATGTTTGAGAATCCAGTTTCAAAGATGAAACTAAGTGATCTCATGAAAGCCACAAACCAATTCAGCAAAGAGAACATCATTGGTACTGGGAGGACAGGAACTATATACAAGGCAGTGCTACCTGACGGTTCCTTCCTAGCTGTGAAAAGGCTACAAGACTCGCAACATTCTGAATCACAGTTCACATCAGAGATGAAGACACTTGGCCAAGTGAGGCACCGGAACTTGGTTCCACTCTTGGGATTCTGTATTGCCAAGAAGGAGAAGTTGCTGGTGTACAAGCACATGCCCAAGGGCTCACTCTATGATCAGTTGAATCAAGAGGAAGGTACTAAGATGGATTGGCCGTTGAGGTTACGAATCGGTATTGGTGCAGCAAAAGGGCTTGCATATCTCCACCATACCTGCAATCCTCGAGTTCTTCACCGCAACATCAGCTCCAAATGCATCCTCTTAGATGAGGATTTCGAACCAAAGATATCGGACTTTGGCCTTGCTAGGCTCATGAACCCAATAGACACCCATCTCAGCACCTTTGTCAATGGGGAATTCGGAGACCTCGGTTACGTGGCACCGGAGTATGCGCGTACTCTGATGGCCACGCCGAAGGGCGATGTCTACAGCTTTGGTGTGGTTCTCCTTGAGCTCGTCACCGGCGAGAAGCCTACCCACGTTTCCTCAGCCCCGGAGAATTTCAGAGGGAGCCTAGTGGAATGGATCAATTATCTGTCCAACAACGCACTTCTCCGAGATGCTATTGACAAGTCGCTGGTAGGGAAGGACACCGATGGTGAGCTGATGCAGTTCCTGAAAGTTGCGTGTTCCTGCACGCTCGCCACCCCAAAGGAGAGACCAACCATGTTTGAGGTTTACCAGCTCGTTAGAGCCATTGGGGAAAGGTACCATTTCACTGCCGATGATGACCTGGTGCTGCCACCTCTTAGCACAGACGGTGACGGTGTAACCCTCGACGAACTCATTGTTGCCAAGTAATTGCAAAACCCATATGTTGCAGAAGACAAAACAAGACTGAATGTCTTCTTTTTTTCCCCCTCCAAGGGAGTTAGTATTGATGAAGCGAGTAAGATGGCTTATAAGATGTATGTACCAATTAGTAGCAGGATAATACTGCATCCGCTGTATAGTTGTTGTAGCTTGGTTGTTACGCACCCTTTG
Organism: Miscanthus floridulus; assembly: GCF_019320115.1. Classification (NCBI taxonomy): domain Eukaryota; kingdom Viridiplantae; phylum Streptophyta; class Magnoliopsida; order Poales; family Poaceae; genus Miscanthus; species Miscanthus floridulus. Next base: position 77,717,033 of record NC_089595.1, on the reverse strand, counting down.
GAGAGATGATAGTAGCTGAAATGATAATATTCATGTAACCAATTTGGGGACGAGGTAGTTGTTACTTTTAAGTTTGTTACCCTTGTGTCATGGGGTTTCACTGCCATTATACATCTGGCTTTTTGGTAAAGCCATTTCACATTACACTTGTACGTTGTCGCACACTGTTTCCTGCACCTGGCTGCATAGGCATCTCGCAGAGCAGAGGTCAGTGTTTTGTGAAGGAGCACTTTGCCGGTTGGAACTTGGAAACTATTCTCTGGTCCAAAAAGCCCGGTCCTGCGTGCACGGCAGGCAGTCAAACTATTTAACTCTGGCCATTGATTTATCAGGTAGTACCAGGAGTGTGTTCAGAAGAAAAAATGACAGAGAATGATTGTTAAGGGCATTTTTTGTTATTACGTGGTGTTTGTATGAGCACACTTACATGTAGTACAACCATTAGTACAGCTTGCTTAAGTAATGCTCAAGATCCAATAAGATTATTTGGGGCTTTTTTTTTGGGGGAATTTTGCTCAGGGACACTGAAAAATGGCGTTATTTGCCGCCGGACACCACCAACTCGCTTATTAGCTCAGTACCATTATGAATCACGATATATTTAGCAAAAGACATCGTAGTCATTACTTTACTCTTTTCTATCATTTTGGAGAGAGAAAATTTTGAAAATGACACTTGCTGCCCCTGGTTGAACCAGAGTGCGTCAGTCAAAGGCACACATCCCCTTTGTTAAACCCTAACCCCTTCGCATTCAGCCACAGGCGCCGCATCTCTTACCGCATCCACGAAGCTCCGGCGACGACCTGGCTTCCGCCGCCTCCTCCAGCACGGCTCGCAGCCCCGCGCCCAGGCCCAGGCCCCGGCCCTGGCCCAACCCCACCGGCCTCCCCGCCCTCTGCGCCGCTATCGAGCGGCATGCGGCGGCGGGCCGCCATGCCGAGGCGCTCGACCTGTTCCGCCTGGCCCGCGCGGGGGCTCCCTTCACGCCGCTCCCGGTGCGCACCTACCACGCGCTGCTGCTCGCCGCCGCCGCGCTGCGGGAGCCCGGCGCGGCCGCGGCGGTGGCCTGGCACGTCGAGAGCTCCGGCTTCGAGCTCGACCTGTACACACACAACCACGTCCTGCGGGCGTACCTCGAGTGCGGCATGCTCGCCGAGGCGTGCCGGGCGTTCGACGGGATGCCCGACCGGAACGGCGTCACGTGGGGGATCATGATGGGCGGCCTCGTCGACCGGGGCCGCCCCCACGCCGCGCTGGCGCTGTTCCGGGAGATGCGGGCGGAGGCGGCCGGCGGGGACGCGCCGCCGCCGAGGTCCCTCGTGGTGGTTCTCAGTGCGGCTACGTCCTCGGGGTCGGCGCGAGCCGGGCGGCAGCTGCACTGCTGCGTTGTCAAGGCGGGGGCGTGTGGTGACGTCGCTGACCGGTACCTGGCGTGCGCACTGCTCGACATGTACAGCAAGTGCGGCTTGATTGATGAGGCGAGGCGGGTGTTTGACGGGCTGCCACGGCCTCATCGGACGAGCGTCGTCGCGTGGAACTCCATGTTGGCGGCGTTTGTGCTTCATGGCCACAGCGAGGAGGCGCTGGAGCTGTACCAAGAAATGTGCAGGAGTCATGTCGCCATGGACCAGTTCACATTCTCGACCATGCTAGGGGTGTTCTCTAGGTTGGGGCTGCTGGAGCATGCGAAGCAGGCGCACGCTGGCTTGATCCAGAGAGGATTGCCACTGGACATTGTTGGGAACACGGCGCTTGTGGACTTGTATTGCAAATGGGGAAGGATGGAGGACGCGAGGAATGTCTTTGAGAGGATGCCTAGGAGGAACTTGATCTCATGGAACGCTCTGATTGCTGGATATGGCTACCATGGCATGGGGGATAAGGCGATCGAGATGTTCGAGAGGCTGATAGCTGAGGGTGTTGCGCCAAACCATGGCCGGGGATGGCTGGAGGAGGAAGACGACCGGCGGGTGAGATGGGGAACGGCCGAGGATAGCTGGAGGAGGAAGACGACCAGCGGGTGAGACGGGGAACGGATGGGGATGGCGGCTGGAGGAGGAAGACGGTCGCACGACTTGGTTCAACCGAACCATATAGGCAGTGCGCTAGCGAGCCAGGGGCAACTTAGTCCATTTGGTGCATATTCTCTCTCCAAAATGACAGAAAAGAGTAAACTAATGACTGCGGTGTCTTCTGCCAAATAAACTGTGATTCATAATGGTACTGAGCCAATAAGCAAGTTGGCGGTGTCCAGTGGCAAATAACGCCATTCTTCAGTGTCCCTGAGCAAAATTCCCCCTTTTTTTTTGAAAGGTGGCGGGGGACAAAGAGTCCTCACCTGAAATATATTAACCATAGATGCCGAGAGGATCTCGGTAGTGGAGGGCTAGCGCCCTGCAGGTCAAGCCTGCAAATTCAGAGTTAAACATGAAAGAAGCCTCTGACACCGGCACTCTGCATTTCCAGGTGTTCGCTGATTCCCTGCAAGCTGCTAGGAGCCTACAGAGGCTTGGGAGCATACCGTTGAAGACTACTGCATTGCGGTGCTTCCACAATTCCCAACAATAGAGGAGCAGAAATGTAGGAGAGCTTCTTTGACCTATGTTCATTGGAAGAGAAGAGTCCTAGAGTTCTCTGACCGGTGCAATGTGGATCAGTCCAGCTCCAACATGATTCCAGAATGAGGCTGCGAAAGGACAAGAAGACATGATATGGTCCGTTGTTTCTTCTGCAGTGAGGCACAGGGCGCAGGTTGCCTCTGAGATGATGGATTTCTTGTGAAGGTTAACCCGGCTATGAATTCGGTCCTGCACCATTAGCCAGCCAAAAATTTTTACTCTTGGTGGAACGTAGCCGAGCCAAATCTTTTGTAGGAAACTGTCCCGGCCCGCAGAAACAGAGGCTCTTTTTGAACATAATTGGCAGGTGCACTGCCTTTTCATTCAGTAGGAAGCAAAGTTTAGATATTTACAAATGGTTGAGAAAAAAGTAACAAGAAAACTGCATAATATAGTGACTAGCTATCGATACTCTTCTTGCGCCATCTGCAGCATATATATACATCATTGGCAATCTGTTAGAATGATTTTCTGCGTGGTGCACGCCTTGTTATTGAAGACTTGCCTGCATCTTTCCTTCCACAGATTCCCAGCAGTGTATGTTATCAACCTTGCTCGTTGTTCATGGTCTACTTGCCCTTGTGTTTTAGTGATTTGCCTCCACCACTCTTTGATGTTCCTCCTGGTGACTGACAGACCTTGCTCATTATGTGAAAGCCGAACGGCCCCGTTCGGCTGGGAGAATTTTGGCTGAAACTGGCTGAAAAATACTGTTCTGGCTGAATTGTTGTAAGAGAAAAACACTGTTCCGGCTGAAAAAAGAAGCCGAACAAGCCAAATATGGGGTAGGCCGAACGGGGCATTGTTTTAGCAAAACTGCATGTGGCCATCATGTGCAAATGAGTTTCCTGCCTAAACAGAGGCTCTGTAGATATGCCCGGTGAGCAGGCGGTGGGATTCACCTCAAAGCAGCACCTCTTGGAATATCATGCAGTTGCACCTCTTGGATGACAGGTAGAAGAGTAGCGAGCTCCAGGGAGGCCTGTGTAGAGTCTGGGCTGTAGTGTATGAGGGAGGCCGACTTGAAGAATGTGATGGACTGAGGTGTTCTTGTCAGCAACATGGGAATGCAATGCCGGATATGATTCAGACATCCGGCCAAACATCCTCCCAGAAATCAGAAGATCTTCCATCACCGAGGACGACACTAGATATTTTCCTGTATGCCGGAAGCAGATCTCTTAGGCCTGTTCGGTTCATAGAGAATCACGTCCCGGAACCGTTCGGGCCAGGAACACTTATTTACTGTATCAAAATTTTTGCTGTGGGACATCACGAAAACATCTATTTGGCAGGCACACACTGCCAAATGGATAATGAGGCAGGTGCATCTGTTGATACTGCCTTGCCTAGTGGAGGTGAACCTGACAATGGTGGTGGTGCCCAGGATGTTGAGTCACTTAGCGTGGAAGATAGTGATTCTGACACTGCTGACTCAGCTGACTCAGCTGAGAAATCCATATCTGCTGAAGGTAAAAAGGGGAGAGGCAGGAAGAAGCTTGCTGATGATGGTGAGCCATGGGAAGAAGATGATGAAGAATATGTTGGGATCAATGATGAGGGTCATTTTATGTCGGACCAACAAGATGATCAAGATGCAGAAGCTACTGGCTCTGATTCTTTTGTTCATGATGATTTGTATGTTGATGATGAAGCTGGCTGTGAGGTTTCTGAGCATGTAACTAACTTAGAAAACCCCGCTATAGCATGTGGTGTCACATTTAAGGATGGAGACACCTTTAAGAGGGCTATTAGGTATTTTGCTGTGCTTAATGAGTTTGAAATTGTAGCTCCTTACCGTGAATCCAAAAGGTACAGAGGGTACTGCAAAGGCTCCAAGAGCAAGAAGAAGTGCAAGTGGAGGATCCATGCTTCTCAACTGCAAGATGGCAAGACTTGGCAGGTCTGTTCCTTTCATTTTGTCACATTTTTGCAACCTGTGTATGATGTTGCCTTTTTTGGTAGATAAAGAAGATGTATGACAAACATACTTGTGCCAGCACAGCCAAACTGAACCGCAACTGCATGGCTAACAATGCATGGGTAAGGGACAGGGTTATTGACATCCTGAGGGATGAACCAACAACAGGAGCAGCTGTACTGAAGAAAGATTTGGAGAAGAAGTACAACATCCAGCTTTCATACTATGTTGTTTGGGATGGAATGACAATGGCTCTACAGCAGATTCAAGGCAAGTGGGATGACAACTTTGAAGATGCTTTCAGATTCAAGGCTGAGGTGGAGAGGACAAATCCTGGTAGCTTTATGGACATTGAGTGGGTTAAAGTGGCTAAGAAGATGAAGTTCACAAGGATGTTTGTGGCATTCAAGAGCTGTGTTCAAGGTTTTTTGAATGGGTGCAGACCCTTCCTTGGTGTTGACTCAACAGTGCTAACTGGGAGGTGGAGAGGCTAGTTAGCTTCTGCTTCAGCTGTGGATGGACACAACTGTCTTTTTTCCAGTAGCATATGGTGCCTTTGAGTCTAAATCTGCTGAGAATTGGAAATGGTTTTTGAGAAACTACAAGTGGCCATTGGATCTCCTCTAGGCCTAGTCATATGCACAGATGCTGGTAAAGGTATGGAAAAATTGTCTGGCGGACATCCAAAGTGATGGTCGTTTATTGGCGGACACCCCGTTTCGAGCAGTTTGTCAGAAAACACTCTGGTTCGTTGAAATTAGGCCACAGGACACCGCGGCCTGGTTTCAGCTGATTGAGGAGAGAGAAAATTTTGTTTTGGACATCTGGTGCCCCTGAGCCACAGTTGGGTCCGCCCCCAACCTGGTCTGGTTGGACCAAACTGTGTTGCGCCGGCTCGTGCCTCCTCGCCAACGCGTTGCGTCGGCTCGTGCCTATTCGCTCTCCCAGCTCACCGCCGACGCGTGCCCGCGCACCAGCAGCTCCGACGTGCTCACCGCCTAGGTCGAGACGACATAGACAGCGTTGCCGAAGTACTCCACCGGTAGCGGTGGCCCGAGGCGCTCGCGGTTGTCGATGGTGATGCGGCACACGGTCTCCTGGTCCGCCGGGGTGGCTGCAGGCATCGTTGTAGGCCTCACCGGAGATGAACTATAGCTCTGGTGGGTTGGGGTCGGGGTCGGGCACACCGTCGCTGTAGCTATGGGCACAGTTGCAGTCGCACCAGCTCCACCGGTAGTACCCGGCATCGGCAGGCAGCTCGCCGTCACGGGCACTGGCCATCGTGGGGTACTGCCACGAGATGCTCGACCTCATGCGGGGCCTCCTGGAGTCCGCATGCGAGCTCTCACTCCACGACATCATTGAGCACCACCACCCATCCCTGCCCCATGATCCTCCCTCTCCTTCTCATCCTTCGCCGGCTAGCACCGCCGAGGAGCGCCCGTGCCCCATGAGCCACGCTATCCCATTGTCCCCACTGCTGCACAGGAGAAGAAGGACGAGCCCACCATCACGGCCACAGCAGACGCTGAGGACGGCGGTGGTTCCAGGGGCAAGAAGAAGCAAGGGAGGAAGCAGAGGATGACGATGCAGAAGCAGCTATGCCGGAGCATGGAGTGGAGCATCTGCCTCGATATCGGCCTATTCATCAAGCGCTTCCTCCCGCTCATCCCGGCAGGTTCATCCCGGCGATGAGGCACGCGTCGATGACGAGCTGGGAGAGCAAGTAGGCATGAGCCGGCGCAACGCGTAGGCAAGGAGGCACGAGCCGGTGCAACGTGGTTTGGTCCAACCAGACTAGGTTGGGGGCAGACCCAACTGTGTCCAGCCTACAGGGCTTACAACCAGAAACACTTTGAGCACCATTACAACATCATGAAGAAAGGTTCACCAAGGGCAATCAGTTGGATTGAGGACAACCATAAACACTTATGGAGTAGATGGAAGTTCTCTCATGCAAGCAAATGTGACTATGTTACTAACAACATAGCAGAAACCTTCAACAACTGGATTAGGAAGGAAAAGTTCCTGCCTGTAATTTCTCTATCGGATAGGATCAGACAAATGATTAGGGAAAAACAAGACATTAGAAGGTCACTGTCAAGCAAGCTGACCAACAAGATCTTGCCTCACATCACCAAAGAACTTCATGGCATGAGTAGGAACTTATAGTATGTCATACACAGGGGGCCCAACAACACTCTTGAGATTCAAGGCACTACTAAGGAACTAAAAACTTGGAGGCATACTGTGGATCTTGACAACAGAACATGCAGTTGTCAAAGGTGGCAGATTACTGGACTGCCATGTACTCATGCTCTTTGTCTCATCCATTCTATGCACAACAGAAGTGTGGAAGACTACATAGATGACTACTATTTGGTTGCTATGTTCAAGAAAGCATATGAGCATGTGATAAATCCCATGATAGATAGAAAATCAGTGGCCTCAAGTTGTCATGGGTTTCAAACTTTGGCCTCCTCAGTTGAAGAGAGCTGCACGGCGTCCAAGAACTAGAAGGATGAAGAGTGCCGAAGAAGGTGGCAAGAAAGGTAAACAGATGCAATGCAAGAGGTGTGATCAGTTTGGTCACATGATGAAGACCTGCAATGAAACTGTGTTTGATTCTGATGCACCCCCACCAACAGCACCAAAGCCCAAGAGAGTGAGGACAAATAAAACCACTACTACTACAACTGTGTCTGTAAGGGACCATGACGTCTAAGAGAGGGGTGAATTAGGCAACTTAAAACTCTAACTCTAAACTATGACCTCTTTTTCTACCTAGTCAAAACCTATGTAAGAAAGTAATCTAAATGTGCAACTACGGTTTTGCTAGTGTGTTGCTATCTCTACCGCAAAAAGGAGTTATGCAACCTAGGTTCTAAACCTATCTACTAGCCTATCACTAAGCTAGGAAAGTAAAGCACAAACCAAGATTGCAATGTAAATGCGGAAGCTCAAGAGTAAGGTAGAGATATGCAAACTCCCGTCAATGACTCTGGTATTTTTACCGAGGTATCGAGAAGCGCGCAAGCTTCCCCTAGTCCTCGTTGGAGCCCCTCGCAAGGAATCCCTCGCAAGGGCCAAGCTCCTGGTCGGATAACTCCATGGATAGCCCCGGGCCTTCCCCACGCGCAAGTGGGTCTCCGGTGTGCCTTCCGGCAAGCCTCTCCTAGACCGCTCCCCGCCATCTTCACTATCAAGCTTTCGGCCAAACCACCGCGGGCCTTGTTCGCTTCGATACATGGTGGTGGCCACACCACAAACGCGGTTGGTGTGATCTCGTAAGACTACAAGCCCCTTCGATATACAACAATGGTGCGCGCAAGCACCGAGTAGTAAAAGATGTGCAAACCTCACTAAACACTAGGCCTAAACCTAGAGCAAGCGCATAAGCGGTGGTCTAACTAACCTAAGCACTTCATAAAGCACCTACACTAATCACCAAATGTATCACTAAGCACTATGCAAGTGGAGATCACTAAAGTGGTGTGTCAACACCCTTGGTCTGTTTCCTCAGCTCTCCACACTCAAATGGCCGGTTGGGGGGTCCATTTGTAAGTCTCATGGAAAAAGTAGCCATTGGGGACGAAACCTAGTTTTCTGCTACTGACCGAACGCGTAGGTCATCCTGATCGGATGCGTCCGGTCGTCCTGACCGTTGGCACTCAATGTTGATCAGACTCTCTAGCGAGTCCGGTCGCATACCATCTAACGTGTCCGGTCAACGTTTTGCCATTCTGAAACCTCCTAGTCCTCGTTGGAGCCCCACATAAGGAATCCCTCGCAAGGGCCAAGCTCCCAGTCGGATAACTCCATGGATAGCTCTGGGCCTTCCCCACGTGCAAGTGGGTCTCCGGTGTGCCTTCCAGCAAGCCTCTCCCGGACCGCTCCCCACCGTCTTCACTATCAAGCATCCGGCCAAACCATTGTGGGCCTTGTTCCCTTCGATACACGGTGGTGGCCACACCACAAACGTGGTTGGTGAGATTTCGCAAGACTACAAGCCCCTCCGATGTACAACAATGGTGCGTGCAAGCACCAAATAGTAAGAGGTGTGCAAACCTCACTAAACACTAGGCCTAAACCTAGAGCAAGCGCATAAGCGGTGGTCTAACTAACCTAAGCACTTCACAAAGCACCTACACTAATCACCGAATGTATCACTAAGCACTATGCAAGTGGAGATCACTAAAGTGGTGTGTCAACACCCTTGGTCTGTTTCCTCAGCTCTCCACACTCAAATGGCCGGTTGGGGGGTCCATTTGTAAGTCTCATGGAAAAAGTAGCCATTGGGGACAAAACCTAGTTTTCTGCTACTGACCGAACGCGTAGGTCATCCTGATCGGATGCGTCCGGTCGTCCTGACCGTTGGCACTCAATGTTGATCAGACTCTCTAGCGAGTCCGGTCGCATACCATCTAACGTGTCCGGTCAATGTTTCGCCATTCTGAAACCTCCTAGTCCTCGTTGGAGCCCCACATAAGGAATCCCTCGCAAGGGCCAAGCTCCCGGTCGGATAACTCCATGGATAGCTCTGGGCCTTCCCCACATGCAAGTGGGTCTCCGGTGTGCCTTCCGGCAAGCCTCTCCCGGACCGCTCCCCACCATCTTCACTATCAAGCATCCGGCCAAACCATCGTGGGCCTTGTTCCCTTCGATACACGGTGGTGGCCACACCACAAACGCGGTTGGTGAGATCTCGCAAGACTACAAGCCCCTCCGATGTACAACAATGGTGCGCGCAAGCACCAAATAGTAAGAGGTGTGCAAACCTCACTAAACACTAGGCCTAAACCTAGAGCAAGCGCATAAGCGGTGGTCTAACTAACCTAAGCACTTCGCAAAGCACCTACGCTAATCACCGAATGTATCACTAAGCACTATGCAAGTGGAGATCACTAAAGTGGTGTATAAACACCCTTAGTATGTTTCCTTAGCTCTCCACACTCAAATGGCCTATTGGGGGGGGTCCATTTATAAGTCCCATGGAAAAAGTAGCCATTGGGGACGAAACCTAGCTTTCTGCTACTGACCGAACGCGTAGGTCATCCTAATCGGACGTGTCCTGTCGTCCTGACCATTGTTGCTCACTATTGATCAGACTCTCTAGCGAGTCCGGTCGCTTACCATCTGACGCGTCCGGTCGACGTTTTGCCGTTCTGGAACCTCTCTGGACTCGATCGGATGCCACTGCCTGGCGTGTCTGGTCGTCCACAACTGCTACGTCTGATCCTCACTGAGTTGTTGCCGTGATGATGAACAGTGAAGTCCATGCGTCCGGTCGCTGTTGCTGACGCCTGCTGTTGCCGAGCAACTGATCGGCCATGTTCGGTCCACATAGGGCCACGTCTGGTCACCTCTGTCAAGCTTGTTTCTTCGCGATCTTGCGTCCGGCTTGGTTCCTATCTTCGTGCTTGGGCTTTGCTTGATATCTTGGGTCTTCTCTTGTGCTTCTAGGGTATTCTTATGGTGTTGATCGTGTGATCATCATGTCGCCTTCGTCTAAGTCACGGCTTGCACCCTATTGAACTACAAAACAATTACTTGCAAATTCATTAGTCCAATTTGGTTGTGTTAGTCATCAAACACCAAAATCCAAAGTAAATGGGCCTAGGGTCTATTTTTCTTACAATCTCCCCCTTTTTGGTGATTGATGACAACGACCAAAACAAACAAATAATAAAAATTTTGGAATTTAAAAACTATTTACTTGCTAGGATGCAATGCAAAGGGCAAGGTTATATGATGCTAAAAGATCTTTGGAAACTTATCTTGCCCTTGCAAATGTCCCCATGTGGCATTTTGGATTTAAGCCTCCCCCTAACTTCATAATCCACTATCCTCCCTTTCTCGGACCATTACCACTTGTAAATTATTATGATTGGGCTTGCTTTTGGTCCTATAAATTCCCCCCCTTTGGAATCAAACACGAAAAAGGAAGACATTAGTAGCACAAGGGAGGGTCAAACTTTGTGATCCTTTGTATGTGGAGTGGAATAGGTCACAAAATTTGACTCTCACATTACATAGACTAAGCTCCCCCTAAATATATGTATACATATGACGGAGAATGTAGTTTATGCATAATTGGCAAATTAATGCTCAAGGGAGTTTAATCTATATAATACATGGAGAAAGCATATAAATACTAAAGTGAAATCAACTTGATGATATCGGTTTACAAATACCACATGTGGAAACCAATTTGATTTATACCATTTGCAATAGGTGGTGGATATTTAAAGTATGATGCTTAACTCCGGGGACTCCATTTTCCTTGCAATGAGACTACTACATACATGATAAGCTTGAAAAGGTGTTAGTCTCAAAGCATCCAACTTGTAGAGTAACATCCCCCTAAATTTGTGCACACAAGTATGGAATACTTGTAGGAGATATGCACATTGATTTTAGAATAAAAAATACCACCTGAAAGATGACATCACATGAATTGAGAATCATTTTTGAAAGTGATATTCGGAAGAAATTATCTATAATTTGGACTTTGGCACATATTAGATGAACAATTATAAAACAAGCTATGTGCCGTGCTCCTAAATAATTTAAACCATGTAGGTTTGCTCTAAGGGTTAAGAGTGAGACCGAGCAAGCCTACCATAAGATATACCTAGTGTATGCAAGATAAAAGATTAAACATGCAAATACAAACCTAGGCATGAAAAGGAGCTAGATGCTAATTGAGATTGCAAGAAATTAAATCTAGTTACCTAACATGGGAAGGGGAATTTGGGTCCATAGTATTCACTAATCCACTTGGCAATTACCTTGTCTATAATGATGCACCCTATGAAATGCACCCATACTTTGCCAAGTCTCCAAATTCCTCGAAGTCCATCGGACTTCTCACTTCCCTTTCGGGATCCAAACATTCTTGATGCTCTTCATGTTGGAAATGATCTCCTTTGGCACCCAAATGCATTTGACCCCATTGTTGGCTTGCTTGTTCACCTTGATGGCCACCACCTTGTCATTTTTTTCTTCTTTAAGAGATAAGGTGTGGAGGCCTTTTTGTCCACCTTGTTGGTGTAGGTGTTGGAGAGCTTGCTTGCTTCCTTTTTGTTTTTCTCTTTCTTCTTAGCTCCTCCCCCATTCTTCACCTTGCACTCATAGGACTTGTGGCCTTCCTTGTGGCACACGTAGCAAACCATAGTTTGTCCTTCATCAAGCTTCTTCACTCCTTTAACGGTGTTATCTTGATGATATTGGGCTTGCTACGTTTTGTCTTTTACTTGAGTCAAGTCCTTGGTAAGGCGAGCCACTTCTTGCTTGAGTTGCTCATTCTCCATTGCGACCTCTTGTGTGCATGTATCTACAACAACTTTCTCAATACAAACTTGGTTGCACAAGGGTGAGTCTAAACATAAATCATTGCAAGAAGTAGAAGCATTCTTTTTAGGCATGTCAAAGATGAAACTTTCCTTTTTAGGTGTCTTGGTGAGGGTTGTACCGACGGCTTCAAGATTAACAACTTTATTAGTTAGCTCATCAAAATGTTTGCACATGGTTTCCATTTTAGCAAGCAAACTTTTATAAGCATCTTGTGAGCTGGCTAACTTTTCTTTTAATTTTTCATTTTTCTTTACAAGTTGCTCATCATTGATTGTGCATGCATTTGTTGTTGCACTAGCCTCAAGTTGCTCAATTTTAGTAGATAGTTCAATATTGAGATTAGCAAATGTCTCATATTATTCAAGCAAGGTTTTATATGCTTCTTGTGAACTATCTAGCTTTTCTTGCAACATTTTTAGCTTTTTTTGTTGGCTAGTGCAAGTCTTAGCATATTTAAGATTTTCTTGCACAAGTTTATTAAGAGAAGGCATTTCACCATCACTATCACTCTCACTAGAGGATGAACTTTCGTTACCTCGTGCCATAAGGCACACACGAGAAGAGCTTGATGATGAGTGCTTGTGGCCTCGCCTCTTGTGATGGTCTTCTTCTTCACTTAAAGAATCATCCCATGACCTTATTGATGTGAGGGCTTTTTCCTTGCATGCCTTCTTCTTTGTCTTAGGTGTGGGCTTGTTTGGACAAACTTACACAAAGTGCCCCAACTCGACGCATCCATAGCATCCTTTCTTTCTTTGCTCATTTCTTTGATTGGTGAAGATGAAATCTTAATTTGGATGGGCACACCCTTGACATTGAGCCTTTGGATCATCTTCTCCACCTTGTTGATAAGTTTGATTGATTCTTCATCAAGGTCAGAGGTGGAGGAGGAAGATTGATCATCATCACTTGAATCATCATCATCATCATCATCATCATCATCATCATCATCATCATCTTCTTCTTCTTCTTCTTCATCATCATCATCTTCACTTGAGGAGCTTGAGCTTGAGCTTGTCTCAACTTGCTTGCCCTTCATCTTCTTTTTCTCACTACATGCGAGAGCTTTGCCTTTGCTTGATGATGAGGCTTCTTCTTGACCCATCTTCCATGACATTTCAAATGCCACTATCTTGCCAATGACTCTGCCCGGGGTCATGGTGCTCAAGTTCTCCATGTTGTGAAGGATGGTGACGATGCTTGCATATTTCTTTTGTGGTAGCACATAGATGAGCTTCCTCATGATGTCTGCATCATCTAGCTTTGTTAATCCTATTGAATGGAGCTTATTGATAATTAGATTCAAATGAGAATACATATCACGAATAAGCTCATCATCATTCATTTTAAAGGAATCATAATTTTGTTTAGCTAGACAATATTTTTGCTCACGGATATTAGTTGTGCTATCATGGAGCTCTTGGAGTTTTAACCAAATTTCATATGCCGTATTTAAAGTGAACACTTGGTTAAACACATCCATGCTAAAAGATTCAAACAAGCAATTTTTAGCTCTAGCATTGAAATGAATTTCTTTTTCTTCACTCTTTGTGGGTTTATCGGGATTCTTAATGGGTTTTATCCCATCATGAGTGACTCTCCAAACACCCAAATCTACCACCTCAAGGTGACAAGCTATTCTAGCTTTATAGTAGGAGAAGTTAGTGCCATCAAAGTGCGGAGGCCTAGAGGTATCCATCCCAACCACTCTAAATAGCATCGGCTCAACAGCGGTGAAGCCAAAGGTCCAAATTGAGCCAACCTAGCTCTGACACCATTTGTAAGGGACCATGACACCTAAGAGGGGGGGGATGAATTAGACAACTTAAAACTCTAACTCTAAACTATGGCCTCTTTTTCTACCTAGTCAAAACCTATCCAAGAAAGTAATATAAATGTGCAACTACAGTTTTGCTAGTATGTTGCTATCTCTACAGCAAAAAGGAGTTATACAACCTAGGTTCCAAACCTATCAACTAGCCTATCACTAAGCTAGGAAAGTAAAGCACAAACCAAGATTGCAATGTAAATGCGGAAGCTAAAGAGTAAGGTAGAGATATGCAAACTCCCGTCGATGACTCCGGTATTTTTACCGAGGTATCGAGAAGCGCGTAAGCTTCCCCCTAGTCCTCGTTGGAGCCCCTCGCAAGGAATCCCTTGCAAGGGCCAAACTCCTGGTCGGGTAACTCCGTGGATAGCCCTGGGCCTTCCCCATGCTCAAGTGGGTCTCTGGTGTGCCTTCTGGCAAGCCTCTCCCAGACCGCTCCTCGTTGTCTTCACTATCAAGCTTGCGGCCAAATCGCCACGGGCCTTGTTCCCTTCGGTATACGGTGGTGGCCACACCACAAACTCGGCTGGTGTGATCTCGCAAGATTACAAGCCCCTCCAATGTACAACAATGGTGAGCGCAAGCACCGAGTAGTAAGAGGTGTGCAAACCTCACTAAACACTAGGCCTAAACCTAGAGCAAGCGCATAAGCGATGGTCTAACTAACCTAAGCACTTCGCAAAGCACCTACGCTAATCACCGAATGTATCACTAAGCACTATGCAAGTGGAGATCACTAAAGTGGTGTATCAACACCCTTGGTACGTTTCCTCAACTCTTCACACTCAAATGGCCGGTTAGGGGGGGTCTATTTATAAGTCTCATGGAAAAAGTAGCCGTTGAGGACGAAACCTAGCTTTCTGCTATTGATCGGACACGCAGGTCGTCCTGATCGGACGCGTCCAGTCATCCTGACCATTGAAGCTGACCATTGGCGCTCACTGTTGATCGGACTCTCTATCGAGTCCGATCGCTTACCATCTGACGTGTTTGGTCGACGTTTCGCCATTCTGGAACCTCTTTGGACTCGATCGGACACCACTGCCTGGCGCTTCTAGTCGTCCATAGCTGCTGCATTCGGTCCTCACTGAGTTGTTGCCGTGATGATGAACAATAAAGTCTGTGTGTCCGGTCACTGCCTTGCTCAGAGTTTGGTCGCTGCTGCTGACACCTGCTGTTGCCAAGCAACTGATCAGACGAGTCCGGTCACCTCTGCCGAGCTCGTTTCTTTGTGATCTTGTGTCCGGCTTGGTTTCCATCTTCATGCTTGGACTTTGCTTGATATCTTAGGTCTTCTCTTGTGGTTCTAGGGTCTTGCTTATGGTGTTGTTCGTGGGATCATCATGTCGCCTTCGTCCAAGTCACGTCTTGCACCCTATTGAACTAGAAAACAATTACTTGCAAATTTATTAGTCCAATTTGGTTGTGTTGGTCATCAAACACCAAAATCCAAAGTAAATGGGCCTAGGGTCCATTTTCCTTACAGTGTCCACCCAACAATCACAAATTGAAGGTACTACAAACATAAGTGTTGCAACACCAACTCTGACAAATAGCCCAACAGCAAACACTAGAAGGTAACCTGAACAAGTTCATCACCTCCAGTGCCATGCCATCATGACCTCTAACCTGACTACAAGCGCGAGGAAGAATGCCTTTGGTGACCAAGTACTCGACCTAGTGTTCTTCAAAATAGTATGTGCCACAAGCAAAGTCGGTCTGCAAACCACAAATTCAAGTCAAGAAAAAATGCATCTTTCACCAGATTACAACAAGTCGACACAAACTTCATGCTCAAACAGTGGACACTTATAGAACCTCTTCCCCTTGCTGCTGGTCTTCTATGAAACATGACCGATAAGCATGGTTTTGCACTTGGAGCAAGGTACCAATGGCAAGAATCCTACTGGGTCTTTGTATAGGTCAACCGACAAGGGACCGAGTGTGGCGCTCTGAATGACGTGGAATGCAAGCTCGATGCCATGCTAGTAGCCCTAACCTAATGGATCTATGGTTCATGCAAAGGGGGAAGGGGCATAGGGAGAGAGAATGAGGAAGAGGAGAATGGGGACGGGACAGCAGGAGGTAGACGACCTAGGTTGCCTTTACCTAGTCCAACTAGACCACGAATGCGAGTCAGCCCGACGGGCAAAATCGTCCACTTTAATCGACGCGGTGTCCACTGACAAATAACCATGAATTTGTAATGGTACTCAGCAAATTCTCTGTTTGGCAATATGTGCCAGCCAAATAGATGTTTTTGTGATGTCCCACAACAAAATTTGTCGTATTGTATATACCAGACTTCACAGGAATCATTCCAGACAGGAATGACTCCAAATGAACAAGCCCTTCAGCAGGACCAGTGCTGTCCCTGCACTGCACCGGATAGGTCATGAAGAGAGACGCCCAAGTTGCCCATGAAGAGCCATCTAGGTTATGTAGCCGGTGGATAAGGCAGAGCAGCTGGCAAGCGTTTTGAGCGGCAAGATTTCTGGCCCCAAGACCTCCATCATCCTTTAGTCTACAAACCTTTTTCCCAAGCAATGAGGCAGTTTGCCCCAACTGCTTTACCTGAACTAGGCTATAAGAAAGCACGACGTCTAGAGTTCAAGGCATCAAGGACCCTAGAGGTTGTTTGGTTGGCTGCCAACACCAATGTGTTCTGGGCTTGCTTCCCAATATGTCGTTCAAATGAGCTTGTACTTTGGACAATGTGTTTACGGTAAAACAAATTCAGTAAAGTACGTAGGGGGGTGTTTGGATCACCTGGACTAAACTTTAGCCCATGTCACATCACATGTTTGGAGGTCAATTAGGAGTGTTAAACATAGACTAATTACGAAACTAATTGCATAAATGGGCCTAATTCGTGAGACGAATCCATTAAGCCTAATTTGGCCATGATTTGCCCATGTGATGCTACAATAAATATTTGCTAATCATGGATTAATTAGGCTTAATAAATTTGTCTCATGAATTAGCCACTGTGTGGTTAGTTTTATAATTAGCTTGTGTTTAATTGGCCTCCAAACATGGACTAAAGTTTAGATCTAAAGATCTAAACACACCCGTAGCCTGACATGTTCTAATGATCTGACACTGATAGAGTTTATAATTAAACCAAACCCCCGAACATATGCCCATCCCTTCGTTTGCACATACACCTATGATAAGGTGATTTAAGCATGTCCTAGAAGATGTCAAACATTATTAGAGCGTCTCCAATATTTTAGCTTGGAGCTAGCTGAATTATTAGAGCATCAGAAATCCCTAGTTTGATTTTGGATAATTGATGAAACCTTAGTGTACTAATCATTGCTCTAAGTGAATATGAGATAGGATTGGTACATACCAAGTGAAGGAGCTAGATGAGGGTCATGGTGATGGTGATGGCCTAAGTGAAGATCAAGTGCTCCAAACTTGGAAAAGAAGAAAGAGAAAAATAAAATGGGCTCAAGGCAAAGGTATATTTGATAGGGCCATTTTGTTTTGCCACTCAAGACACTAAGTGGGTGTGAGTGGGTTTAAGATAGATAACCGTACTATAAAGAGGGAAAATCTTTAATTGCAATGGTTATCTAGTACCACTAAGTGTGAGCCTCATTTGCATAAACATTACGCTTAGTGACATGGTGAGATGCATGAGAAAACCCTAAAAATAATTGTGAAAAGCTAACTTAAGTGCCCAATTTATTTTAGAATATTTTGATTAAGTTAGCACTTAAAAAGGGCTTGTGGAACCTGGACCAGAATTTCTTGGTCACGAAGCAAAATTACTTGGTAAGGGTGCTCTGTTGGAGGGATTGCTAACCAACAATTTTAGCTTCTCAACAAGAAATTCTTCGTCAGGAATAGTGTACATGGGGACCAAAGAGAGAGAGAAAGTCGTGAGAGGACCACTGCTTCATTTCCCATGCTTGTGAGGGAGCTCTTAGCTCAACAAGAAATTCTCCCTCCTCAACAAGAAATTCTTGGTGAGGAACAATGTTGGGGCCTGATTGAGAGAGAGAAAGCGCATGGCTCTAGCTGCATGTAGCTGGGACCGTGCGTTTCAGAAGGCAAGCAAGAGGCAGCTTCCGGGGAACTTCCTCCGAGCGCTAGTGGAGTAGAGGGAGCGACCGTGCGCATTGTGCGTGTGCCGTTTCTTTTCGACCGTTGCAACGAGTGCGCTAGGGGGCCGCGCGTCAGCTGCTGCTCTAGTGAGACCCATTGGGGAGCCAGGCTGACCAGGCCTGGTCATGCATAGGGGCTGGCTAGCTGGCGGAGGGATAAGGCCAAGTCGTCCCCTTCCTTTCTTTCTCTCTGGAACTATTCCTCATTCTTGCATCTAAGATTCCAAAAGAGAAAACAAGCTCTCTCCTTTCTTCTCTCTCACTCCCAAAGATTTGTGCTTCAAGTAAGTGAGAGATCGAGCTCTAGTGTTGATCTTGAGAGGTTCAAGAGCATCTTCTCCCTCTCCTCTCCTCCAAGTGTAGTGCTCATTCTTGAGAGGATTTGGGGGAAATCCTAATGTGTGCATTTGAGGTTGACTTTTGGTGGCACTAGGTGATGATTGCAATCGTGAATTTCTTGTTACTCTTGGTGATTGCCGTCACCTAGATGGTTGGTGATTTGTTGATTAGTGAGGGGATTTGGTGATTGTGTTCGCATTCCAAACAAGGATTATTTATGAGGGGTTCTTGACCTTTTACCGATGGAGAGCCAAAAGATACTCTAGTGGATTGCACGTAGCTTGTGGATCCTCATCTTATGTTAGTTGTGCGTCATCCAATTGCAGGTTAGGCATGTGATATCTATTAGCACGTGAACCTCCAAGTGGATGAATCACTACAATAGGGACGTAGCTTGCCAGCAAGCAAGTGAACCTCGGAGGAAAAATCATTGTGTCATCTTGTGTCCGGGATATTCATTGTGATTGATTGATTGTCACTTGCCTCTCTCGCATTTACTTTCATACACTTACTTAGTCAAGCTCTTTAGTGTAGCTAGTTTTATGAGCTTGTTAGTTTGGTTAGTGAGGCTCTTTAGTTAGTCTTTGAGAGCTCACTAACTTAGAGAGTAGTGACTTAGCCTTTATGTGATATAGTGATCATTGAAACTAGAATTGTGGAATGGTGGCTTGCATTTTTAGTAGGCTAGCACGACACTCGCTTTGCCACTTAATTATCTAACCACTTGGCTTAAGTGTTGTAGAAAATTTTATAGGCTATTCACCAATCTCTAGCCATTTAGGACCTTTCAGCGTCTTCAATATATATGATTTAACACAAGCACTATGATCCGAGACAAACATAATTTTTCTAGTGCTAGTAAGAGAAGGAACGCTAGAACGAACATTAGAGAAAGTGTAGTCATTCTTAGAGTGAGGTTGTTGGTGATAGAGTGTAACAACCTAGGTTTTCGAGCATCCAAAAATGTGAGCTTTTTAATTTTTTTCCTGCAATGTGTGAAGCATGTAGTCGCTAGGTCAAACTTAAGTCAACCAAAGAGAGCTTGCTAATAAATCGTCGTATTCATATAGAATTGTTTGTAGCAGAGTGCAAGTGCTCTTGAGTTGGTTTCGGGTTTGAGTTTGTTTGGAGTACACAAAGCCATAGCAAATCCATCTCAATCCCTTTTGAATCTCTCTCAAAATTTTTTTTGAAATTCCCTCTCAACTCCTTGTCATAATTCGTTAAAAGGAAAAAAATTCCTTTTTCCTTTTAATCTGGCCCAACCAGGCCTCTCTCCCTTCTCCTTTTCTCGTGGCCCACTTTCCCTCTCTCCATTCCTCCACACATTGGCCCAGCTCCCCCTCTTCCTCCCTCAGCCGGCCCGCTCGCCTCCTCTTCACCCCACTCAGCCTAGTAGGCCACTCGCCTCCTCCTGCCAAGCGCGTGTCCTAGCAGCGTAGCACCGTAGCCCACCGACCCACGCTAACCCCTATAGGCCCACTCACACCGGCCCCCAAAGGCCCAATCCATAGGCTCCTAGGCGTCGCCACCATGACCGTGCCCCTAGACCGTGATACTACCCATGCCCTAGCTTTCATGCCTGTGCGATCTGCGCCGTATGTCCTGCTATGGACACGAATGTCGAGGATTGCTGGAGCTTCCCTAATGCTAGCCGGCGCCACTATAAAAGCCCCAGCGACCGCTCCTCTTCTCCTTTTTCCCATCAGCCGCAACCTCTAGCCAATGCTTGGAGCGCCTCTAGCCCGAGCGGCTCCTTCCACCCATCAACGCCGCTTGATGCCTCACCGAGCTGCGCCACCACCACTGCAGTCCGTGCCCTTCATCGCCTCACAATGCCATTGTCCTCGCCCTAACCACCATTGCCCTCACCTCATCGCGCCTCCCCCTCCTCTATTCGCATCTTGACAGAAGCCGCCAGCATCACCATGCCGCAATGTCGCCGTCCTCTACCTCAGCGACCACAATGTTGAACCCATGACGCCGAGCACCACCTCACCTCCACATCTGTGTTGCCTTTGACATCATCTGTAGCCGTGCCTCCTCCTCGACCTTAAGCCACCAGAGCTCCTCCTCATCGCGCCCTGCTCTGTCGAGACGATGACGTGCCTCTCCTTCCTCCCCACGACACTGTGCACTCCCCATCCATGAGCACTACGCCATGCTCTACCTCCTCACTAACACCGTGCCTCACCACCGTGACATTGTCCTCTATGACCACACCGAGCAGGAGCCACGCTGAGCCCGTCCACCATCGTCGAGCTTGCCCTCCTCACCACGTCGAACCCGAAGCACCTCAACCTCACCGCCTTTCTCTTCCTCGTCGGAGCTGCTGGCCGTGCTGAACACCTCACCGGAGGACAGCAACACCACCTCACCATTGACCGTCATCTCCCCTCCATGCTAGTGAGCTTCCAGCACCAAAACCTTGCCTTTCTTTCTTCCTCTTACCGTTCCTATCTAAGACCGGCCTTCGTGTCGTCGTCTTTTCACTGCCTTAGGGAAGCAGCCAGCCCTATAGCAGCATCCTTCGTCGACTCCAACCACCACCATTGCCATCGAAGCCACTTCCAGCAGCAGCAGCCAGCCTCCGGCCAAGCTGCAGCAAGCCTTGGCCAGCCACGGCTAGCCAATAGCAAGCTGCAGCTAGCCGTAGCTAGCCATAGCTAGCCGTAGTCCGCTGGAACACACCGCTGCATCCCTCCGCCTCTAAGGTCAAACCCTTGAACCTAGCTGGCGCCGTCCTTGATGTTGGCAAAGCTCCTATTTTTCATTCCTTGCTCTTCATACACTTGATACATGATCTATCTATATATATGCCTATGCCGTGCCTTCATGCTGGTCTATCTATCTCTTGTGCTATGGATGTGTGCTACTCCATGTCATGTTGTTGGTGTTATGGTTCATGTGTTGTTGATTTGGTTGCCTGTGGACTGAGCCTTCAAGCTGGTTGAGGGATTGTACCTCATTCGAACATTTTGGTCATGGGTTTGTCCTGCTGTGGCCGTGATGCCAAGCGTAACTCGACCCCTCATTTTTAGTTGACCATGTAGTATCATGATCGTTGGACCCTCCTATGGCTCTAGGATGTGGCCACCATGGACTCGATATTGGTGCGCTTCCTACCCATACATGATGAGCCCATCATGACCATAGTCTATAGGAGACGAACTAGGGGATGGCCATCACGGGACTTACGGAAGCCAACTCGTGTGGGTAAAGCTCATGGCCGCGAGTTGCCTCGCTGTGACCATCGTGCTCTACCCCTTTTGCTCTTTAGTTCCCCTTTGCTCTTTTGTTCTTCCTAACCATCTCGTATGCTTGTGCCACATTGACTGTAGCATTTCTTTGGTTCTCACGGTGACAACCGCACCGCTATGAACCATGGGAATAGCAAAGTGCCATTCTAGTTGCACATAGGTCGTGGTGCCCCATGAGTTGGTGTCGGTTGAGAGACCATGGGATTTGTGTCTCTATTCTTTCAACCTCCATTAGTTGCCATGATGTGTTGGTCGAGAGAATGCAGAGACCATTCTTCTCTCTTCTCCCCCTCTCTTTTGGCTCTTTTGTGCTGAAGCCCCTTGTAGGCTTGTACCTATTTTAGACCTTAGCGCTCATTAGGTTCTCACGGTGACAACCGCACCGCTAAGACCCTAGGGGTGTCTTGGTGCCATTTAGTGCACGTGGGTCGAGGTACCCTACGAGTGGATTTGGGCATTTATGTTCTCTTGTGTGTCGCTCCTTTCTGATGCCCCATCTTTTGCCATGGCGCAAGGATTGGAAGAAGTCGACCACTGCCTCTCTCTTTTCTCCTCCCGTTCCATCCTCTCTTCGGTTCTCATAAATTACAATAGCATATTGTTGGTATTTCTTAACACACACAGATAAATCCACAAGCGCACGAATACCGCTGTAGCTTTCACCCGTAAGTATTCCAAGTATCATATCCACAGGGAAACATGTGAGACTAACGATGGTCTAACTTAACAAAGGGTAGCAACAAGGTTAGGATAAATAGGAGCGTAGAGAGGATTACTAAGGTTCTCTAGTTCTGACTTGGGTAAGCTGAAGGGGACCATGATGCCTAAGAGGGGGGGGGGGTGGTGAATTAGGCAACTTAAAATTCTAACTCCAAAACTATGGCCTCTTTTTCTAACTCTAGCAAAACCTATGCAATAGATAAACTATCTAGATGTGCAACTATGGTTTTGCTAGTGTGTTGCTATCTCTACCGCAAACGTAGTAAAGTAATCAATGTAAATGCGAAAGCTAAAGAGCAAGGTAGAGATATACAAACTCCCATCGATGACTCTGGTATTTTTACCGAGGTATTGAGAAGCGCACAAGCTTCCCCCTAGTCCTCGTTGGAGCCCCTCTCAAGGAATCCCTCACAAGGGCCAAGCTCCTGGTCGGGTAACTCCGTGGATAGCCTCGGGCCTTCCCCATGCGCAAGTGGGTCTCCGACGTGCCTTCCGACAAGCCTCTCCTGGATGCTCCCCGCCGTCTTCACTATCAAGCTTTCGGCCAAAACGCCGCGGGCCTTGTTCCCTCCAGTACACGGTGGCGGCCACACCACAAACGCGGTTGGTGTGATCTCGCAAGATTTCAAACCCCTTCGATGTACAACAATGGTGCTCGCAAGCACCGGGTGGTAAGAGGTATGCAAACCTCACTAAACACTAGGCCTAAACCTAGAGCAAGCACATAAGCAGTGGTCTAATCAACCTAAGCACTTCGCAAAGCACCTACACTAATCACCTGATGAAACACTAAGCACTATGCAAGTGGAGATCACTAAAATGGTGTATCAACACCCTTGGTATGTTTCCTCAGCTCCACTCTACTCAAATGGCCGATTGGGGGGTCTATTTATAAGCCCCATTGAGAAAATAGCCGTTGGGGACAAAATCCCGCTTTTCTGCTACTGACCGGACTCTGACTAGCGTCCGGTTAGCACTGATCGGACACGTCCAGTCACGAAAATGGCTCTTTGGAACCTTACTAATGTTGACCGAACTTTGGCACTCAGCGTCCTGTGCAGCGTCTGGTGCAGCATCCTGTGCATCGGAGCGTCCGGTGCAGCATCCTGTGCAGCGTCCGGTCACTACTGTTGACTCTACTATTGCTTGATTGGAGCGTCCTATGCAGCGTCCTGTGCAGTGTCCAGTGCAGCGTCCTGTGCATCGGAGCATCCTGTGCAGCGTCTTGTGCCTTCTGTGAGCTCATTTCTTCGCGATCTTGCATCCAGCTTGGTTCCTATCTTCATGCTTGGACTTTGCTTGATATCTTGTGTCTTTTCTTGTGCTCCTAAGGTCTTGCTTATGGTGTTAATCATCGGTTCATCATGTCGCCTTCGTCCAAGTCACGTCTTGCACCCTATTGAACTACAAAACAAACACTTGCAAATTCATTAGTCCAATTTGGTTGTGTTAGTCATCAAACACCAAAATCCTAAGTAAATGGGCCTAGGGTCTATTTTCCTTACATAAGCTATGTCTTCTACTATTCAACTAGGGACATTACTTAAGGAAAGACACCAGTAGAGGATGCTTTCCGTAGTAACCGGGTCCTACTTGGCCTAGAAACAGGAGGTAGACTACAAGGATTCAACGGGGCTATAAGAATCACCCTCGTGAGCTACCACCAATTCAGAATGTAGGGGTAAAGCACTCAAGAGAGTCGTGAACCTGAAGAACAATATAAACAAGATGCTTACTTGAATTAGAAGTTGATTACCAGAGATATCTCAGAGGCAAGCTCAGATAGAACTTAGATCTACCAAGGTACAAGACATAGAGAGAGCACCAACAGGTCGGCACCTCCTCCAAACTCTTCCCTCACTATCTCACTATTTTCTATTCATAAGACTAGATCCTATGGAGGACTAATCTTCTCTTGATAGCTGGCTCTGATCCTAAAGATATGAATTAGGGTTTTAGGGATCTGCTTAGGGAGAGGGGTAGGGCCTGATATATATAGGCCAGAGCACCTATCCTGAGCCCTCGAAATTCTATAATTTCCCACGCTGTTTACACGGTGGAATTCCATAATTTCCTTTGACGAATAGGTCCCCTTGATGGTTTTTTGGATAAACCCTGCTGAAAACACAGATTCACCAAAACTCGTGGAATTTATTAGTTTAAACCCCTAGACCTATGTTTGGTGATGGAATTAAGTATATATGCAGGTTATATTGATGGTTTATAATTGATGTTAATGATCGTCAACAAGCTCCCCCGAGTTTAGCCTTTGTCAGTCCCTGAGCAAAGCTAAACTCAGCAATAGATCAGGAGTGGCTACTATGCTTTGACACCTCAAAAGTACACGTTCAATCAAGAATTCTCCTCTGGATTAGAACAAACTAATTTGACTTTCAAACTTACCCATATTACCTTTAACCATAGGGCTTATTAGCCTTCACTTAGGTCTTTAGCAATTGAAAGATAGAACAATCAAGTTAAACACTATGTCTCAAGTTCTTTGTTCCACCATTGTTTTGGAGTTTTTTTATAAGTTTTTAAAATAAAGCTCAGAGATTCCATTATATGACACCCTCAAGTCTCTCAAAATATATGATATTTGTGGATCCTCACCAAGGCAATAGTGATGTTATGCCTTTTCTCTTCCTACCACTAAGGCTTATGTGGAGTTCATAGGTAGGGAGAAAGCTAGAGCATACTTGCAATGCATATATTGTAAAGTCAAACAACGGATCCAAATAGAGTCACAATCAAATCAAGACGTGCATTTGGATGGATGTATGGTGGATATATACGGGGGCCAACCTAATTCTACTTTGCTCCTTGAAAACATATCTCTCATTCAAAACTTGAAAATAATTTTGCAAAAGAATAGGGGATATCTTATCCATCTCTTTCTTTTTTCAAGCAGGCATCTAAGTACCCATTGTTTTAGATATCTCGGACACTTGTCCATTTTTTTTCTCAACTCTCTTTTTTTCTTTCTTTTTTATGAATACCTTTTGCATAGCCCCATGTCTCTTTTCTGCAATAACACTTTTGAGAGATAGCAACAAGAACTTTGGGCATTTATTTGGTGGATGGAAAACCTATCAACCATGTTTTTGTCTTCACTCCCACTATAAGAGTAGAATATTTTTGGGTGGATCTAGATGGAAGGCATATTTTTGCACCTACCCCTAGTGTAAGAATAGTGCATATTTGGATGGTGTGCACGTGATCTTGATTTTAAGAGCATGACAAATCTCTCATAAGGGTCAACAAAGCTTGACAAAACTCAATGCAAAAGCAAGCAACATATATGTTGAAGTTTTCCTAGCCTAAATAACATGTATGGCTCTGGTGGAAATTTAATCTTTGTCATACAGGAACTCATCATGTAGCATTTTTGTGTTTTAAAAAGATAAATCTCTAGAACTTTGGTGTCATTTAGAACAACATAAACAACAGCTCAGACCTTCTCATATCATATATGTCAATTACCTAGACTTAGATCAAGCATATGCTACCCACGAATTTCAAGTTCAGAGTAAATCCTTATATCAAAATAGTTTTATCCAAAACTCAGGAGAATTCAAGGCTAAAAACTAGGTACTTGAAAGGAATTATAATAGAGCAACTATTCATCATTTCCATTTAAGAGATTATTCTGAGTCCTCTTTACTTTATTCAGCTCTTAAAAACAAATTAAAGCAAACTAGACACACCTTTTTATTTTGTTTTCAATTTTACTAGATCACATATTCTTACTATAAATGACTAATGGAAAGATTTTTTTTTGTTTTTCATTTCATTTTTTACTAATTAAAAGAAATTGAAAACTAAAATGAAGGGAAAGAATACTTACCTGGATACATGGGAGTGCTTCTCCTCCAAGCTAGCTCTTTCGGTGAGGGTTCGGTGTTGTAAGTTCTTCGAACCAGACTTCTCCTTGTGAAGTTCATTGATCAAGTGCCTTGGTTTGCTCCGAAGACAAAGATTCTTGCGGTGGCGCCTCTAATGGTGATGTCACCTTTTTCCACCAATCCTGTCTTGGTT
Source organism: Miscanthus floridulus (assembly GCF_019320115.1). Taxonomy (NCBI): domain Eukaryota; kingdom Viridiplantae; phylum Streptophyta; class Magnoliopsida; order Poales; family Poaceae; genus Miscanthus; species Miscanthus floridulus. The sequence continues at coordinate 77,690,838 of NC_089595.1, read as the reverse complement.
TTGAGTTTTGATTTTGGCTTGACAGGTTCAGAACTTTCACTTATAGAAATTTGGGGAATCGACTATCTTCCCACACTTTGCTTGAAATGTGTCCTGCTCATAAAGATAAGGTAGAGATCAAGTGCATGGGCTCTGTTGGTGGGAAAACACCAACAGAACCAAAACTTTATTTATTCATCTCTATCCTTAGGCACATTGAACAACATGAAGCTGATGTTATGTGCTTCATTTATTTATAACATGGGTGATAAAATCAGAAGATTGAGCATGAATATAGCATTTAAATACATTTGGCAAAAAGGATTAAATTGCTTAACCTATGGAAGGATTGTCTATCTTTACATAATGTATCGAACTTTACATGATTATGACTATCATCTTCTAGAGATAGGATGTGCACTTTTTTAGCTCATTTGGTTAAAACTATGAGATCAAGAAAGTGGTGCTAGGAACAAGCTTAAAGAACTAAACATGTTGAGTTAATAAGGTTGGATCAAGTAATGGAGTTGTAACTCAAACATGTTTATTCCTTGTTTATGTACCTATCAGAATCAAGGAGAAACTCTTTTAAATAACGGCCATTTACCTTAGGATGTTACCTTCGTCATTGAAGCGTGATGACACCACATGGCAAATCGTAGATGACTCATGATAGTCCTTCCCTTTTTGCTTGAAGTTTTCCTTGTTCGGATAGCCTCAAATTCTTTCTCATCCTTTTGTCATGCCATCTTTTTACTCTTCGATCTCACCAGTTTGTTGAACCTTCTGCCTCACCCTTTGTTTTATGCCTCAATGATTTGTTTTCACAAATGATCTCCTATTGGTGAGGGCTTATTAGGTCCATTGATCAAGACCTCTCCTTGCATTTAGCTTTTCTTTGCATCATCTGATCTAGGAGATGAGGATGAGACAAGTTGCATGTTCTTCTCTCATTAACCTCTCTTTGATTTTTGTTGATTATTGGTTGACGAGATGTTGTTCATTGGAGCTGCAGACTTGAGTTCCTCCATCCATGATGAATGAGATGTGTCTTCTTTTCATAAAGTTATTGGAGTTCATCATGTGCCTTGCTTCATCTTTGATTTGAATTTATCTCGTGACTTACCCAAATTGAGTTGAGAATTCCCTATAGGGGTTAGTACAACAAAATATCTAGTATCTACTACATCATACTATTGGCTCAAAAATCAACCTAGACACCACGTCTAATTTGATTTAGTAAGGCATTTTAACTTAAGCACCATGCTTAATTTAAAAGTCTTTGGAAGTAAAATCAACACACCTTTTGGTTTAAGAATCGAACTAGACACCTCGTCTAATTTAATTCAGAAAAATAGTTTAAACTAAGCACCATGCCTAATTTAAAAGGTGTATGAAAATACTTCAAAACCTATGCATATACTATAGCAAACAAAGGTAGCATGAAAACATTTTAGATATTTACTCAAATGGAGATGAAAGAGCATGATTGTTATTTAGCAAATTGAGCATGTCTTAAAGGTAGAGATAACCAAAATAATTTAGCAACATGACATGAGATGTTTTTAGGGAAATCCATCCCCTAGCTTGAATTTTGTAAAAAAATCAAGTTTGGATGGATGTAATTAAATGTTACATGATATATGGTTGGACATACCTTGCGTTATCATCCTTCATTCCTTTTGCTTCAAACCTAGAACGGTTAGTGACAAAAATATCCGAAGGAATATTTTCACAATTATATTTCTATTCTCATTTCACAAGAGCATTATAGCAAATCATGAAAGTTCATGATATCTCCCGAAAGTGCTTGTTTTAGGATAGAAGCTCATCCTTGGAAAACCTTCAAATTGCTTTAAGTTGGTGAAGTGGTTTCCCCTCCATCACCAACCTTCGTGTACCTATCTCAAGATTCATGCCAACAAGATTTGTAATATTTATGATAAACATATGCATCTACAACCACTCTTTCAAAGTCTTTATGAACAGGGAGTATGAGGGGGTTGAAGATCTCGTGTGTGGCAATGGAGAGACCAATTGGTTCAAGAGATTTCTCATACGAGCACGGGTTTGATGAGGTGTTCATGAAATAACTTCCATGCTCATCGATGTCATCTTTCTTCTCAGACTCCAAGGTTGTTTCTTCATGAATGTCTATAGGCAGAAACATTGTCTTCATCATTTCATGCCGATGATATTCATTAGACATTTTATTGTCTAAGATTTCCCTTGGATTGGTGACTCTCGGGTTGATCTTGTCCAAGGCCTCATCCATCTATTCAATGGCAACGGCACATAAGTTCTTAATATCCTCCAGCCATTGTTGTTGCTCTTTTTGGTCTTCCTTGTGGCCTTCATGACTCCTATGCTTTGGGTGACTTGGTGGATTTCTAGGATCATCATGAGTCTTAGGAGAGAGAGCATAAGAGGAATCATCGGGGTCAAGGATGGGTTTAGAGATGGGTTCAAAACTTATATCGGTTGTGGGCATAGAAGGGGAGAAGATAGGATTGGCTTCTACATGGCTTGGCTCTCCTTCTATGGCATCACTTGTCATTCCATCCTTGGGTTTTTCCCAATGTCCCATATGGGAATAAGGACGCTTTCTAAGAGACCCCTTCTTGAGAGGATTTGAGTTATATTCACTCGAAGGTCTCTTATGGAACTAGAAGTTTAAGCATTTTCCAAAATCAGCATAAAAAGATCATCCTCACAAGAAATTTCAAAAGGTTGAATTTCTTCTTCCCACGGAGGATTTTGGGGTATTGATAATTCGGGATTGATAGCTAAATCTTGGGATTGGAGTGGTTGTGATTTGGCTATCAAAACTTCCTCTTCTTGTTTGGGAGATGATTCCTTCTCTTCCCCAAGGAGTTCATTATGAATGCTAGTGCAGAGAGTCTTTCCACTAATTCCATCAAGCATAGATCTTGCTTCACTAACAGACAAATGAAGAAAAGCTCCTCTAGAGGCTAAATCAAGGGATTGCGTAGAATCCTTGCTAAGACCCATATAAAAATGTTGAAGAAGTATAGGGTCTTGAATGGCAAGGTCTGGGCCAGTGATGATGAGACTATTAATACGTTTCCATGATGTGCCAAGAGATTCTTCTTCTAGTTGTCTAAAATTTAGAACCTATTCTGAAGGCTAACTACTTTAGAGATGGGAAAGAAACATAAACAAAATTTAGAGAATAACATTTCCCAATCTCCTTGCATAGTTCCTACGGTTTGATTGTACCAATGTTTAGCTCTTCTCATCAAAGAGAACAGAAACAACTTCCATCTTATGGTCATGTCAGACATGCCAGCGATACACAAGTATGCATAGGTCTGTTCAAACTCTCATAGGTGTGAGTAGGGGTTTTCATCACCTTCTCCCGAGAAGGATCGTTACCGAATCAATTTTATAAAACACGGGCGCAGCTCATAGCCAGATGCTAGAATAGGCTCTAAAGATTTTAGTGGCTGTAGGCATGCACTTGTAGGTTTAGCATATTGATATATAGGTGTGTTATCCATGCTAAAGAAAAACAAAAGAAAGAATAAAAGATAAAAGGTTAAGCTAGGCTCGTAGTTAATTCAGCTACTGTCTCCCCGACAACCGCGCCATAAAGCTTGTTGGTATTTATTAACGCACATAGATAAATCCACAAGCGCACAGATACCGTTGTAGCTTTCATCCATAAGTATTCTAAGTATCATATCCACAGGGAAATGTGTGAGACTAACTATAGTCTAACTTAACAAAGGTTAGCAACAAGGTTAGGATAAACAGGAGTGTAGAGAGCATTACTAAGGTTCTCTAGTTCTGACTTGAGTAAGCTATATCTTCTACTATTCAAATGGAGACATTACTTAAGGAAAGACACCAGCAGAGGAAGCTTTCTATAGTAACCGGGTCCTACTTGGCCTAGAAATGGGAGGTGGACTACAAAAGATTCAACGAGGCTATAAGAGTCACCCTCGTGAGCTACCACTGATCCAGAATGTAGGGTGCATCCATGATTAACCTAAGTCTAAGCACCATGCTTACACTTACAATTAATACTTTACCCCCTCTAGAATAGGAATAAAGCACCCAAGAGAGTCGTGAACCTGAAGAACAATATAAACAAGATGCTTAATTGAATTAGAAGTTGATTACTAGAGATATCTTAGAGGCAAGCTCAGATAGAACTTGGATCCACCAAGGTACAAGCCGTAGAGAGAGCACCGATAGGCCGGCCCCTCCTCCAAACTCTTCCCTCACTCTCTATCTCACTATTTCTATTCATAAGACTAGATCCTATGGAGGGCTAATCTTCTCTTGATAGCTAGCTCTGATCCTAAAGATATGAATTAGGGTTTCAGGGATCTGCTAAGGTAGGGGGTAGGGGCTGATATATATAGGCCGGAGCATCAATCCTAAGCCCTCGGATCAAATCAACTTGAATAAACGGTGAAGGTTGGATCTCAATGGCGGTGGGGAACTGACTTTCGAAGCGAAGGCTGACTGGTGGGACCGACAAGTCGACCGGCCTGTAGGTGGGGCCAGGCAGCCCCACATGGCAGCCCCTCGGGGTCTGCTTTGGTGGAGAGCCTCCTAAAGTCTTCTAAAATCTTCCCACGCTGTTTACGCGGTGGAATTCCGTAATTTCCTTTGACGAATAGGTCCCCCTTGATGGGTTTCTGGATAAACCCTGCTGAAAACATAGATTCACCAAAACTCATAGAATTTATTAGTTTAAACCCCTAGACCTATGTTTGGTGATGGAATTAAGTATATATGCAGGTTATATTGATGGTTTATAATTGATGTTAATGACCGTCAACACGTACGGATTGAGAGAGACCGAAACTCTTCTCTCCCCCTCTCTTGCTTGCCATCTTCTCGGTTCCCGTCAACCTCCATGATGCCCAAATTAGAAGACCACAAGCTATGCTGATTGCTTAAGATGAGCTAGAGTCTAGGCCATTATTCTTGAAGCCGTACAGGTCAACACGATCGACCTAGGAAGTACTGGCTAGACTGTGACTTAAGCTTGTGCTTAGCAAATAACCACTTCTGCCTCTTTTTGGCCCAAGGATCGGACATCCGCCGTGAGGGCTAAGCCTTTTCCTTCAGTGTTCTTTTGGTGTTCTGTGCTTTTCCGTGTCTTGTCGCCTTTTTAGAGTATTGATTGCTTATTGCCTTGTTTGTCGCTCCATCGAGGTAGTTGCATCGAGGATAGCGTTGATCGGACCAAAACTCGTTGGAGGAAGGATACACAGATGACATTAGAACTTGGACGAGAACGACTACAAGTACATTGAGGATCTTGGAGATGACTAGTGAACAGGTGCCACATCCCACCCAACCTCGTAGAATCTTATTAGACATGCAATAATGTAGCTGCTAGTGCTTTACTTTTATGCAACTGATATGTGATAGGTTGCATGGTAGAATTTCTTGAAAGCCGTTAACTTGATGCAACCTTTACCCCTGCACACCCACTGTTAGGATAGATGCTCGCATACTACTTACTGCTTACTTCTACTATGCATTATATCTGTGATGTGATGCTTGGTGGAGGATTGTTTGTGAGTGGCTAAGGAACTTAGTGTCGATAATATGGTAATAATGTGATAACAACTTGGGGAGATCTCAGCACACGTCTTGGGTGTAGGGTGAGGGTTGAGTCGATCGAACAGGATTCTACGACGATCTATTGAGCGAGTCTTGTCGGAGTGTGACCTGAGCGCTCCTTAGAGTTGTACTTGTGGTGGGTACCGGTTTGAGGTATAGACTTCGGGAAGGAGTGATCTTTATGGGATGAATCCCTAGAGTAGAGGTGCTATTGAAGCACAGGGTGTCAAAAACCCCTTTGTGAAGATGTCTTGTTCGGTCACCCTAAGGACTTACATGTTCTAGGAACCGGTTCATAGGAATCCTTGCAGCCCATTGGCTCCTCTCTAGGGAGGAGATGGTTGTGGACTAATCTGGGCGATGCTGTTACTGCTAGGTTGTAAGTTGATAGTGTGGGGGTGAGGATGTTGAATCCTAAACCTCTCTAGGTGCGTATTACCACTTGTGAGGCCCGGTATTTATGTTTCACAGTCTCAGCGTGCTGGAGGAATCTAGGGTGCCTTAGGACTGAGTGGCAGGATGGTATCGTTCTAGACTAGAAAGCAACCGAAATCAGCCTAGGCGAGCCGGATCATTGATGATGGTGTATCTTGTGGGTAGTGTAAACCTCTGCAAAGTGTATGGTTGATCAATCAATACATATGCCATCTTTTCCATGTCTATGGAACTTTTCTATGTTACTGTTTCACTTGACTAGAGAGAGGAGTCCTTTCTTCTTCTCCCTCTGGGTTTGTTGGATTTTGGCTATTAGCCGTTAAGGCAAGGCACGAGAGGGAGTTGTCCTTGCCGCCTAGAGAGTGAGAGTGTGGTGAGATGTGTGTGATGGGATGGGTGAACGTGTGGATGAGATGGGTTAAAACTTGATGAACTATTATAAAATATTGATGAACTTGCATAGGAAACCTATAGTCATATATAGGCTTTTTGCTCTACCCTTGCATTCCACTTACCATAAAGCAAACGCAAAGCATAGGGTGGGAGCCAGTGGCCAGTACAAATCGTACTGAAAGATATTTGGCAGGTTTGGATGTCATCTGCAACGACAACCATAGAGATTAGAAGGAGTAGATGGTCTCATTCCTGTGCTCAAGTTTGGTTGAGGAGATGAAGTCTACGCCTGCTAATGCTCTACACCTACTTTGAAGATTGCCCGTGAACGAGAAGCCTTCACCCGTCGACACTCTACGTCAACTTTGATGATAGTCCGTGAAGGAGGAGCCTTCACCTGTCGACGCGCTACGTTTACTCTAACGAAGCCCTGTGTGTGTTTCCGCTAGAATAATGTTGTACTTAGGAGTGTTACCAAGTGATGTAATGCCTTATAAACTTGTACTTCCGCTATGTATGAACTGTGGTATCAACTGTTATTTGATAATGTGATGGCTTGATCTCCTAGACTATCACATTATAATTCGTATCTGTGGATTGTCCCTTCGTGGAAAATGGGGATTGTTTCATAGAGACAACGCAAGAGTAGATGAAGCAGACCGTTGATGGAGATTAGCAAACACAGGCGTAGAGGGAAGAAGACGTCCAGCGGGCAATCGCGACGGCGCTTCCCAAAAACCTGATAAGCCCCCTACCTCGTGAAGGGACACGGGGAGACGTAGGCTTCGGAGACCTGCTCTCTCGACGCAGATGACATGTCGGTGAAGAATTCTCTATACTGAGGACGACGTCTCGTCCCAATATATACATGTGTCGCAGCTAAGGAAAGTAATTAGCCGCGCAATCACATCATTAATGTGATTGACCTGTTGTTAGTTGACTAGAGCAATTAGAGCAATCACCATTAATGCGAGATTTTCTCCATGCATGCAAAAATATCGAGTGGCAAAATGAAGCCGCACACCGAGGTTGATGCCAGAAATCGTCGGACCATTCATGCGCATGTCGTGCGCCCATCGCCTCGCCTCGCCCACCCCACGTTGGCAAATTCTCTGAGGACGACGTCTCGTCCCAATATATATATATATGTGTCGTAGCTAAGGAAAGTAATTAGCCACGCAATCACAACATTAACATGATTGACCTGTCGTTAGTCGACTAGAGTAATTAGAGCAATCACCATTAATGCGAGATTTTCTCCATGCATGCAAAAATATCGAGTGACAAAATGAAGCCGCGTACCGAGATTGAAGCCAGAAATCGCCGCACCGTTCACGCTCATGTCACGTGCCCATGCCCATCGCCTTGCCTCACCCACCCCACCCGGCAAGGTGAGCGAGCGTGCACGTGTGTTTCTTCCTTTTTCTATCCCCAATAGCTTCAATTAGATAGAGACAATTCAACTATTTAAGTTGGCCTCACTCCTAACAATGTGGGACTAAAATCTCCCACCATAACATACATGTGTGAGTGAGCCTTGGGATTTATTTGGAATTATTATTTGGGCCAGCCCAAATATTCTAACATATGCACATGACCTGCCCGTCTCCAAGTACATTCATCATATAGGGCCGCCGATTTATAAATAAATTATTATAGAGGTTGTTGGAGGACATTTTTCTACCAAAATCTTTATTTATAATAATTAGGAAGAATATAGAGATTCTTTTAGGAGTTGCTAAGTATTTTACTATAAAATTATTTGAAACTAGCAAGAGCCCCACGGCAATTGCCGCAGGCTAGGTGGAGGCCGTTGATTTTTCTTCCTTTCTTTTCTCTATAAAACAAATATCCATCAATTATATGTGGCGTGCATAGGCAGGCAGGGTAGCAATTTTTTTTTGTGGGGTGTGGGGTGTGGGGGGGGGGGGGGGGGGGGGGGGGGGGGGGAGTTGAACCTCTTCATAACAGTTTTCCAAAAAAAACATTCGTAGGCAGGAAGGCGAGACCTTCTATACCAAATAGTCAAACTTTTTTCGGATATAAATAGTTTCGTGTAACCAAAGGCATACCAAACTTTGAATTCGTCATGGAAGGAGTAGGCATCGAAATAGGTGACCACATGTGCATAAAGAAAAGGAACTACAGGTAGAGGACAGGGCTTCTCTTCAAAAATAATGAAACATGCTGAAAATTAAGATACACACTATATGTCTCCATCTTGTGAGAGGAACATGAAGACCTTTGATATAATTGGATGATGATCCTAGCGAAGGATCTAATCAATCAATGATACTCATGTACAAATAATGACATGTTCTTTGTACCAGCAACAGGAACATTGTTTATCTTGTGTTTGACTCACTGGGTACCGGATCTTGTATCGTTCCCCCCTGCAGGCTGGTAAGGCAAATCACGTCTTACAATCTTGGCTATTAAGCAGCTGCTTCTGTGCTAGTAAGATATGAAAGATTTAGATACATGATGAAACGCAATACGTCGAAATGTGCATGGTAAGAACAGCAGTAAATTGTGCACGGTAAGAATAGCAAATGCAGATAATCCAGGCAACAACAGCATATAAGTAAATGTAGTCCTGAAAAGCCAACAGTTGTAAACTTGGTCACAGTGCAGTATTGCACCGTTACCTGGAAGGCCAACAGTTTTCTTGTGCTTTGGCTGTTGAACTGGAATGCGAACAGGTAAAATAGATAATCAGGTACTGCATGGATATTTGAACAAAAAGCATTAAAATCTTATTATTCCCAGTGCAAGTAAGGAGCATACTGTACTTAGTATTGAGTCGAGCACAGAACTACCTATAGTCTAATACCACTGTTAAAGCAAAACTTTGAGTGCACACCAGGTGATGTGCAGAACTTAGGGCATGAATGTGAGAAGGAAATAGTCCACTGATGTTTGGAAATCATGTTGCATGGCATGCTTGATACAATTTGGATCAATGTGAGCACATGTCAATAATCCCATACATGGAAATAGTCCACTGATGTTTGGAAATCATGTTGCATGGCATGCTTGATACAATTTGGATCAATGAGAGCACATGTCAATAATCCCATACATGTGAAGTCTTGGATTCCCAGTATTGTTTTAGCTCCAGAGGAATTATTTTAGTTTCAACTATAAAGATGTATATATGAAATATGCAGATTACCTATTGCAAGAAGAGAACTGAGAGAACATGCGAATTTATGTGTACGTTGCCTGGACTTCATTACGGCCTGTTCGCTGGTTGGTTTCTGGGCTGGTTTGGGCTGGCTGGTGCTGGTTTATTGTGAGAGAAAAACACTGTTGGCTGGCTGGTTTGGGCTGGCTGAAACCAACAAACGAACAGGATGTATATGAGTAAGTACTAAACGGAGACAAAGACATGTGTCTTGCAGCAGCCTCCTGTGCGGACATGCATAGTTGTAGCTGATATGAACCCTGCAACAATAAAGCTTAATAGCCTTGACTGCACCAACCCCCCTTCCCCCTCGAACCAACCATCAGCATCACAAAAAGAAAGAAGCAACTGATGTGAAGCGCTGAACACAGGTTTCGAAAATGGGATCCAATCTCTTGTACTGCAACAACCAAAAGGTTATAAATTTCCCCCTTCACAAGTTTATCACCCCTCATAAAAACTGGAATAATTGTGGCAAAATTTTGGGGCATCTAAATTGAAAGCTAGCAATTCCGTGGGAAAGTGGATATAGCGCACTCAGTGGTACTGTATGCCCAAAGGCGAATTTCTGAATCTGTCATGCGTTGAAGTGTCCGGCAGTGTTAGTCGCTGAATTCTTACTCTTAGTAGTAGCAGAATTCTTGCTCTCATCGAGAGAGGATGACATTAGGAGTTGGGATAATTTTCTGGTTTATTTCCAAATGCCATGCCAACCTGAGGGGTTGTGGGTACATATTTATAGGCTGCTAGCTAGCCAAGCATATGCCAAGATGCTAGTCTAAGATGATGTCCTAGATGCTAAGATATTGTCCTCTAAGATAAGATGTTGTCCTAAAAACAGACCATGCAGCCACAAGGACCATATGACCAGCGCAGCCCCACAAAGACCAGCCCACACATGAGACTTATCCCATCATTCTCCCCCTAAGTCTTCTGCGTCGTCCTGTGAGAAAGTTGAATCATCCTGGTCCTGGAGCAGAGCTCAAGGAACTTGATCCTCCCAAGGGGCTTGGTGAGCAGGTCCGCAAGCTGGTCCTTGGTGTTGATGTAGCTCGCCTTGATGCTCCCTTCCTCCAAATAGCCTCGGATGAAGTGGTACCTCACCCGGATGTGCTTGCTGCGTTCATGGAACACAGGGTTCTTTGCCAGAGCCAGAGCGGACTTGTTGTCCACCCTGAGCTCCACCGCTCTAGTGTCTCTGCCGAGGAGATCACCGAGCGAGCGCCTGAGTCGAAGCGGTGGAGGCCGCTATGTACTCGGCCTCGCAGCTGGACAGGGCCACCACCTGCTGCTTGACTGACTCCAGCTAACGAGGCACTTGCCGAGGAAGAAGAGGATCCTGCTCGTGCTCTTGCTGGTGTCGATGTCGCCGGCATGGTCGCTGTCGCTGTACCCGACAAAGTGTGCCGCCCCAGGACACCTAGGGTAGTAGAGGCCGTGATCAAGAGTCCCCGCAACGTAGCGGATGATCCTCTTCACAGCCTGCTGGTGCTCCGTCGTCGGTCGCTACATGAACCGACTAACGTAGCCGACAGAGAATGCCAAGTCCGGCCGTGTGTGGGCGAGGTAGCGAAGGCTCCCCACAAGACGCCGGTACTGCGTAGCGTCCACCTCCTCCGTCGTGCTGTCGTGGCTCAGCTTCAGCCTCTCCTCCATCAGAGTGAGAGCTGGGTTGCAGTCGGTGAGCCCAGCTAGCTCAACGACGCGCTTGGCGTAGGCGGTCTGTCGAAGTGTGATCCCGGAGTCATCCTGGTGCACCTCGATTCCTAGGTAGAAGAAGAGAGGTCCCATGTCACTCATCTAGAAGGTGGCCTTCATCTCTTCCTTGAATGCCGCCACCTCTGTATCCTTGGTGCCGGTAATCACCAAGTCGTCGGTGTAGACACCCACCAGCAGAGCATTTCCTCCACTGCCCCATCGGTAGATGGCCGCCTCATGCGGGCTTTGCTCGAAGCCCATCCCCTTTAGCGTGGAATCCAACTTGGCATTCCACGCCCTCGGTGCCTGCCGCAAGCCATAGAGGGCCTTGCGTAGGTGGAGCACCTTGCCCTCCTTGCCGGGGATCGCAAATCCTGGCAGCTGGTGCACGTAGACCTCCTCCTTCAAGTCACCGTTAAGGAATGTTGACTTGACGTCCATGTGATGAACACGCCAGCCCTCCTAGGCAGCTAGCGCAAGGAGGAGTCGCACGGACTCCATCCGTGCCACGAGAGCAAAGGCGTCGTCGAAGTTGACCCCCTCCTGCTGCACGAAACCTCGTGCCACCAAGCGAGCCTTGTGCTTGACGATGGCACCGGCTTCATCCCTCTTCAGCTTGTACACCCACTTAAGGGTGATTGCGCGGTGACCACGAGGAAGGTCAGCAAGCTCCCAGGTGTAGTTCTTCTCGACCGCATCCATCTCCAACTGCATCGCGGCGCGCCATGCCGCATGTCTCTCGGCCTCTACAAACGACCGAGGCTCGCCGTCATCACACGCAAGGTGCAACTGCGCCTCCAGGTCGTGAGGCACCGGTCCCGGCACCGACTGGTCGCCGAGAAGGTTCTCCATCGTATGGTACCACGACGGCTCGCCGTCGTGGTACGCGTCGATGCGCTCCTCGTCGTGAGAGAGCGGAGTAGCGAGCTCAATCGGGCTGTGCTCGACACGACCTGGTGTTGGAGTAGACGTGCCCGGAGAGGTGCCTGTCGGTGCTGGAGTGCATGGCGGTGCCGGCGAAGGACTCATCGCAGCCGAGGTCCTGGCTAGAGAACATGGTGCTGTCGGAGTAGCAGGCACCAGGGTCGGTGGAGACTCGGGGACTGGGGTAGACACGCTCGCCGAAGAAGAGCTACCTACTCCCCTGGCTCCCTCGAAGTGGACGTACTCGATAGTGAAGTCGTCGCACGTCGGAGCCGAGCCGTCGTCCGCCGCCTTGTCCCACGCCCATCCTCGCCCTTCGTCGAACACAACGTCGCGCGCCGTGCGCACACGCTGTGTCTTCGGGTCGAGGATGCGGTAGGCCTTCGAGCCCTCTGCATAGCCGATGAACACTCCCGGAGTGCTCCTATCGTTGAGCTTGCTGATGTGGCCAAGCTCCTTGGCGAACGCGAGGCAGCTAAAGACCCACAAGTGGAGACCGCCGGCTTGCGTCCATGCCAAGCCTCGTACGGCGTCCTGCCGTCGAGCGCCTTGGTAGGCGAGCGGTTGAGGATGTAGACGGCCGCCACCACCGCCTCTCCCCAGAAGACAGCCGGCATCCCCCTCTGCTTGAGAAGGGCCCGAGCCATCCCCACAACCGTCTGGTTGCGCCGCTCGACGATGCCATTCTGCTGCGGGCTATACGACGCAAAGTAGTGGCGCTAAATGCCCTCATCAGCGCAGTACAACGCGAATTCAACCGCTGTGAATTCGCCGCCGTTGTCGGTGCGCAGCACGCGCAGGTTGCGGCCGCACTCCGCCTCCGCAGTAGCCTACGAGCGCCTGATGGCATTCGCAGCCTCTCCTTTACTACCGAGGACCATCACCCACATGTAGCGGGAGAGGTCGTCGACGAGCAGTAGGAAGTAGCGTTGTCCTCTCGGTGTGGCCGGTGTCACTAGGCCACACAAGTCCCCGTGCACAAGCTCGAGCCTCTCCTTGGCTCAAAAGCTCACCCGCTAGGGAAAGAGGAGTCGCCTCTGCTTCGTCAACACACAGACGTTGTAGAGCTGCTCCACATGGTCGAGGCACGGTAGGCCTCGCACCATCTCCGTGGCACTGAGCCGCTTCAGGGCCTCGAAGTGAAGGTGCCCGAAGCGCTCATGCCACTACCACGCCTCGTCATCCCGATGAGCAGCGAGACAGAGGGGTTGTGCCACATGCACGTTAAGGATGTAGAGTCAATTTGTGCTTCTAGATACCTTGGCAAGAAGGCGACGACGGCGATCCCAAATCCTCATGACTCCATCCTCAACCATCACGCGTGATCCGTTCTCATCTAGCTGTCCCAAGATGATGATGGAGTTCCTTAACGTGGGGATGTAGTAGACTCCGATGAGCAGCCTGTGCTCACCAGACACGGCGGTGAAGATGACAGAGCCGACGTCCTTGATCTCCATGCCGGAGGCATCCCCAAACTTGACGGAGCCTCAGACGCTAGAGTCAAGCTCGGTGAAGAACTCCCGTCAACTAGTCATGTGATGGGTGGCGTCGGTGTCGAGGCACCACCCGTCAGTCTTGTCATTGCCGGAGCCATCGCCGAGGAGGGCGTGTGCTTTTGGCTCGTCAAGGTGGAGGAGAGCTGTTGCGGCCAGTGCCGCTGGAGGTAGCTCGATGCTTGCATGTGCCATGAACAGAGCCGGCTCCTCCTCCTGTGCGACATGGGCCTGGCCACATCGTGGTTGTCGACAGTCCTTGGCCCAATGGCCAAGCTGGCCATAGTTGCGGCAGGCGTTGTCTTATGCCGGCTTGTGCCTACCGGCGGCGCCGCCCTGGGTGCCTCCGCGGGCATCACCCTCGGCACATCCTCGCTTCCTGGCTTGGGTGTCTCTGCGCGCCTTGCGCGGCTTGCCACGCTTGCGGCCGCCTATCGCGGAAGAAGGCTCCCCCTTCTTTCGGTCAACTTGGTTGGCAAGCCACTGCTCCCGAGTGAGAAGGAGCTTCTCGCCAGTGGTGATGGGCCCCGAGAGGGACTATGGCTCATCGCTGTCGATGACCTTGAGGCGACCTATCGCCTCCTCGATCGACATCATGGAGAGATCCAGCAGAGACTCGATCGAGCGAGCCATCTGCTTGTACTTCTCAGGGACGCAGCGGAAGAGCTTTTCGACAGCTCTCTCCTCGTCGTAGGTGTCATCGCCGAACTGCACCATCTTCTGCAACAGAGTGTTGAGACGGAGAGTGAAGTCATCAACGTCCTCACCTGGCTTGAAGGCTAGGTTCTCCCACTCCTTGCGAAGTGCCTGTAGTGTGGACTTGCGGGTGCGGTCGCTGCCGATGCGTGCCACAGCGATGGCGTCCCAAGCCTCCTTGGCAGTCCGCTTGTTGGTAAGCGAGAACTGCATCTCGGGAGGGACTGCAGCGATGAGGGCATCCAGCGCCCATCGATCTAGGTCGTAGTCGACGTTGCCGTACCGGACTGCCTCCCACATGTGCCGCACCTGGAGCTTTACCCTCATCACCAAAGCCCACTCGACGTAGTTGGTCTTGGTGAGGGTAGGCCACCCACCGCCGGGGTCGACATCCCTGACGATAGCCTAGAGCCCGTGGTAACCATGGTACCGATCCGGGGAGAGAGCCACGCTGCCTGTGAAGGCCGCGCTCTCCATCGACCTGTCTGCCACCGTCGCCGTGCGCGCCTCCTCCAGGAGCGCCACCGCCGTGCGCACCTCCTCCAGGAGCGTCGTCGCCGTACACGCCTCCTCTAGGAGCGTCGCCGCAAGTGCGCGCCTCCTCCAGGAGCGCCACCGGCGCGTCCGCGCCTGTCGGGGCTACCGCCGCGCTCGTGGGCGTGCGCGGCTGCCCACTGCGCTGCCCGCACTCGTCCTGCCTCCCTCCCCAGCAACTCGAGGTCCGCGTCGGCGCTGTCGTCAGCAGAAATGGAGCTGCTGATGCTGCCACGCAGGGCCTCGAACTCTGCTGCCACCGCACGCGCTGCATCCGCCGCCGCCGCTGCTTCCGCCTCCGCTCTGACTGCTGCTAGCTCCGCCGCTGCCAGCCTCGACGCCCTTGCCGCTGCCGCAGTGGTCTCTGCCGCCGCTCGCTCGCGTTCTTCTGCCGCGGCAAGTTCGGCCTCCTACCGATGCCACGTGCTCGAGGTGATCGAGCGCTGAGACTGTCCTACGGACATGACGCGCTACCGGGGGGCTGCTGCGTGGGGAGAGGGCTGCTTCAGATGAGCTGCTGCTCATCTGCGCAGAGGGAGAGGAGTGAGCAGGAGCGGCCGGAGCTGCTGCTGCTCCTAGCTGGGGCTGTTGTGCGGCTGGGAAAGGAGATGAGCAGGAAATGCTCAGGCTACAGGATAGTACGGCTCTGATATCAGTTGTTAGTCGCTGAATTTTTACTCTTAGTAGTAGCAGAATTCTTACTCTCATCGAGAGAGAATGACACTAGGAGTTGAGGCAATTTTCTGGTTTATTTCCAAATGCCATGCCAACCTGAGGGGTTGGAGGTACATATTTATAGGTAGCTAACCAGCCAAGCATATGACAAGATGCTAGTCTAAGATGCTGTCCTAGATGCTAAGATGATGTCCTCTAAGATAAGATGTTGTCCTAAAAACAGACCATGCAGCCACGAGGACCATGCGACCAGCACAGCCCCACAAAGACCAGCCCACACATGAGACTTATCCCATCAGGCAGAAGTAAAGCATGTTTTCAATGTATCCATCTAATGGACTGGGTGTTGCAAGCGATGCATTTATCTGTTAGCCACACAAATCTTGGAGTCAAAGAACATATTAATAACATTAGTAATAAGGGAAACATGGCGAACCCTGGACAAAATCAGATTAGACTAAACATGAATGTAATAAATAGAGGAGACCTTACCACAGCATCAACCTTATGAGAGTGAAATGTGAAGCAACTGTCTTGCTTCAGAAATTTTGGCTGCATGCATAGAACAACAAAGCCTTTTAGTCCCAAACAAATTGGCATTAGAATCGATGCTTAAGGAATGTGAATCTTAAATAATACAAGGGGGGAATGAACTGGACATACCTCTAAGAGGGTTGAGGTCATTGTAACTTTAGATGTCTACTCCACAATATGTCCCAAACTTAAATTGACCCAGATCTCCAAAGATGAAGCAAGTAAATTAGTCAGTATTTTAGCCGAGCAGCGTTTCCCTTGAAGCACTGTTAAGATGCACGACATGGATGGTCATTAATCCAATCAACAGCTTAGTTTTTCAGCTTAAGCATCAGCAAATATTCTTAAGAAATTGACTAAATTCACATGTTTTGAACTATATGTTCATAAGTAGCCATGATGACATTAAGGATCTCCTTGCCATGAATAAAGAAAAATACAACTACTCACAACAAATGAGCCTGTTGACATGCTAATCCTGTTGGGAAAGAAATCACATAATGTGTACTCAAAATGTCAACATAAACTTACTCTGGAGAGAAGAACCATCCAGATGGTTCGGAGCAGTTATCTTGACCACTATACTTTATCCGACCTGCCCTCTTGGATTTAAATAATTTAATGGCACCGGAATGAAAGAAAGGGAAAATTGCTTCTTGTTTTACTGTATTGATGGAGGTAATGCCAAGTTAAGTCCACGACATATTAGAACTAAGCAACACGACACATTAGAACTAAGCAATAGAAATTTGTGACAAACGGATGAAGATGGCAACGTCTCAGCTGTACCACGAGCGGTGGGGGAGGGGTGCGGTGCATCCTTGTCCCCATCGTTGTCCAAGGCTACAACAACGCCATCGACATTGAACCCCAGATCCAGACTGAGAAGAAGAAGGGGACATGAACCTCGACGACGTCGATGTACTCGAAGACAGCATCAAGGTAGAGCTTGGGGAGAACCAGGTTTGGGCAGAGATGAACACGGAGGGCACGCGACGGCACCCGACGTGGCGCCGTGGCTCTGTCCCGTCCGCGCGGCAGGAGGCGCCGCGCCAAGCCGTCCTCCCCGGTCTGCACGGCATTCGGCAAGGCCTCAGGCCTGGATCCGTCCCATCTGCGCAGCAGGATTTGCGGCGGCGTGCCGTCCTTCCTGGCCGGCGCAGCTCCGTGGCCCGCACGGCGACAGGGCCACAGGGGTGAACCAGCGGTGGCGGCGTAGGAGGCAGCGGGCCAGCGGATGGAGGCGGCGGCGTGGGACACGAGGACGCCGACGGGGGCAGCGAGGCGCGGGAGTCTCCTTTAGCGGAGGCAGCGAGGTTGTGGTCTTGTTTTTCTTTTTAGCGGAGGCAGTTTCCCTAAGCGAGGGTTGGGATGGTGCGGTGGTGCTCCGATCGGACGGACCTGCGAAGAGGCTGGCACTGTAGCTGTTCATCTGGGGACTGTTGCTAACGCGCAAGGAAAACTAAGAGCCCGTTTGTCCGGGCTCCGAGCGGCTCTGCTCCTCTGATTCCTCCCCTGTTCATCTCCTGTAGCGATACTGTTCATCAGAGTCGTTTTTCTCTCTCCTTCTTTTCTCTCTCACTGACAGCGCCGGAGCCGGAGAAGCTCGTTTTTTTTTCTCCTCTGGCTCCAGCTCCTGCGCGCTACAGCGCGCTACAGTGTGGGAGCCAGAGCCGGCAGGAGCCCGGCCAAACTCGCCCTAAACATCTTTTTTTTAGCAGAGGTAGTTTCCCAAAGGGAGGGCTGGGATAGCGCGGTGGTGCTCTGATCGGACAGACCTAGGAAGAGGGTAGGACTGTAGACTGTTGTTCATCTGGGACCGTTGCTAACGCGGAAGGAAAACTAAAGATCTTATATGATCTCATTATGAGTTACAGTAACATATTTACCATAAATATAAAAGTATTCATTTTATTGTTTTGAGTAAAATGCACCATCTTCTTATTCATCTATGTCACTTAGGTCCATCACATTTCAAAATGTGTTTTTTATGTCCATAAACTTTTCAAATGATTCATCGTGTATAAGTCCATGCTGGTTCATTTGGCCTACGTGCCACGTACATCATGGCTATTGTGCTGGTTTTCCAGTCACGTGCATCACCCATATCCAGATGTTCCTTGCTGGATTGGATTAAATGGAGGTTGTCTAACAGATTTCACATTAGTAATTTTTGCTGAATTTTTTTTTGTTTGGATTGGAGATGATTTTTTTTGTTCATCTTTTTATTTTTCTAATATTTTTGTGATTTTAGAGATGAATTTTAGATTGGTCATGTTTTTTTATGATTTTAATTCGAATGTTAGGGATGAATCAGTGAATCGTGGATAGTTGGTGCTCTTAATGTCAAATCTGTGTGCTTCTCAAGGTATATAAATTTTGCTTGAAGCTCTGTATAGCTTGTCATTGCTCTATAAAAACAGAGCATACCTAGTTTCTTCCTGTCAAATTGACAGAACCCTGTCAATCCACCATCTTCACCCAAATAGCTTAATTAGCAATCGGGTTCAAACCCCGTCAGGGCTTGTTTACGTATACTCAGTATTCACCTCAATTCACATGTGTTGAGTACGTTCCACCTCAATCCACTCCAACACATGGAACACATGAATTGAGGTGGATTGAGTGCATCGAAACAAGACCTCATGGAGTGGATTGGGTGACGCCCTTAGATCAATTGCACCCACGTAGGATGAGGTCTCGTAGCCCTGGCTATTAGATGCCAGATTTCATCCGGGTTTGGTTCATATTGGTTAGGGAGCAAGACTAGGTGTTGGAGGCTTGGATCGGCTTAAGATTTTAAGTTCAAGGGCCATCGCCCCAGCCTTTCAATTAACATCAAAAGACCATGAGTTATTACAGCACCGAGTTCAAGCCAAAAAGTTGTCCACTAGGACTGAATCAAACAGAACAGGAATAGAACTGAAAAAAGTTTAAAGAAAGATCTAAGAGCCACGGCCGCTCAGCCACTACAACCGCCAAGCTTTTTACTCCAGAGAGATGTTCAGCAAGCTCCACCAGGGTGTTTCACTTTTCTTCGGATCGGCTGCAAAAGCTTCAGTCACCTTGTGCTTCCAGGTCATATATTCTCCATCTCCTCTCTGAAACTTCAGGTGATGCTTTGGTTCACATAAGGCAGCCAGAAAGTCTTGCTTGCTTCCGATTGGAGCTTGTCGATGAAGTCCATCAGAAAATTCTTCTTGTCGGCCGGGCATAGGACCATCCAGTTCAGTAGCATCCCAAATATCCTGAAAAGAAGCATTTCTATGCTTTCTCCGGCCAATTCTCTGAAAACATAGATCTTTTCTAAGTTTCCAGACAGACCAAATGATAGCTGACGTAATCATGTTTAAAATGCAATGTCTCTTATTACTTAACCAAAATTTACCAATGTCTACCATGCTTTCTCCTCCTACTTGATAACCCAAAATATCTGAAATGATTTTCCAACACTGTCTAGCTACTACACATTCAAAGAAAACATGATGAATTGTTTCTTTTTCTAAGCAAAAGAGGCAATTTTCATCCTCAACCTTTCTCCTCTTAGCTAGATTATATCTAGTTAAGGTCTTATTAATCACCAGCTATAGAAAGAAATGTACTCGGGGAGGAACCTTAATACTCCATATAGCTGATACATGTACCGACTTAGTCCCCCTAAAATTAATGACCTTACAGAGAGATTGAGATGAGTATATCCTAGAAGAATTAAACTGCCATATCATTTCATCTTCATCTTCAGACAACTGAATGGTTGCTACCAGTTCTACTATATCAAGCCAAGATTGGTAAAGCTCATTAGAAATGTTTCTTCTAAAAGTACATTTTAAGCTAACTCCATCCCACAAATCAGCTATGGTTTTCCCTTTTTCATTAACAATCCTGTACAGTGGCCAGAACTGAATTGCTAGGCTAGAGGAGCCTAGCCAGTTATCCTCCCAGAGTCTAATTTTCTTACCATTACCTATTTTCCACCTATATCCCATCCTAGCCGCTTGAGTTGCCCACATGAACCCTTTGAAAAAACTAGAGGCTCCTGTAGTACTAGCTAGAAAGATATTAGGATGCACAGCATCATATTTAAAATCTATAAGCTCTTTACAGAGCTTATTCTTATCTACTTTGTATCTCTTTAACCATGAGGCTAGTAAACTAATATTTAGATCCCTCAGATTAGGGAGGCCTAAACCTCCATATTCTTTTTTCATAGAAACTAGCTCCCAGTTTGCTAAGTGATACTTGTGACTTTCTTCTGAATCATTCCAGAGATAATTGCTCATATGGGTGTTGAGGATCTTGATAGCCCATTTGGGAAATTTAATAAACGACAAAAGATACACTGGAATACTTGCCAGATAGGTTTTAAGTAACATAGCTCTAGCAGCTAAAGAAAGAAGTCTCCCTCTCCACCCTGCTACCTTTTTCAAAATTTTATCTACTAGAGGTTGGATGTCCTCTCTGGTTAAATTATCATAGTGAAGAGGCACTCCTAGGTATTTAATAGGAAAAGATCCTAAGGAACAAGAGAAAATATGAGCTATTCTATGAGCTTCATCCTGGTCAATATTCAGGGGAACTAACTCACTTTTGTGGAAGTTAATTCTCATGCCAGAGACTTGTTCGGACCACATCAAAATACACTTTAAATTCCTTAAGACAGAGTCCTTTGCCTTAGAGAATAGGATAGTGTCATCTGCATACTGCAGTGACACTATACCTCCAGGCCTAAAATCCTCTAATAGCCCTCTAACCAGCCCCTTACTAGTTGCTTTAGCTAACATCTTAGAGAGACCATCCCCAACCAAATTAAAAAGGAAAGGGGATAAGGGATCTCCTTGCCTTAACCCTTTGCCTGTCTTGAAATAAGAGCTATCTTCTCCATTTAGCATAATTCCTATTGACCCTCCCATTACTATCTGTTTAATCCAATTAATTACTTTTGGATTAAAATTCCTAGAGTGTAACATATCAAAAAGAAAGGTCCAACTTACTCTATCGTAGACCTTTTCATAGTCTAGCTTGAGAACAATTCCTTGTTCTCCAGCTCTATTGATACTATATACAATCTCATGTGCTACTACTACGCTTTCTAGTATATATCTACCTTTAATAAAAGCAAATTGGTTTGGAGCTACAATCCTTTGGACTATAGCACTAAGTCTAAGAGTAAGAATTTTGAAAAAATCTTGAAGCTACAATTAAGGAGGCTAATCGGCCTAAATTGTTTCATGTTGGTAGCCTCACCAACTTTTGGAATCAAAGTGACTAGAGCACAATTCAATCTATACAGGTCTAGTTTTCCTTTATGAAAGTCATCAAATAAATCTACTAAGTCTTTTTTGACTAAGTCCCAGAACTTTTGATAGAATAAAAATGGCAGACCATCCGGGCCAGGTGCCCCCTCAGCGTAGCAACTAAAAATAGCTTATCTGATCTCAAATTCTACAAAAGGAGCTAATAAGGCATCATTCTCCTTAGTTGTAACACTATCTTGATCATCCCAAAAAAGAGGGCCTAGCTTCACATTGACCTCTGGTTCTTTAGCAAACAACTTCTTATAAAAGTCTACAGCTATCTGCATCATGCCCTTTTGATCATACACTAAACCTGTGGGACCCTCTAGGCAATCAACATTTTTCTTCCTACTTCTTTGGTTACCTATTGCCTGAAAATAAGTTGTATTCCTATCACCCTCAAGCAAATTTCTATCTCTAGCTTTTACTTCCTCTAGAGACCAAATGTGTTCCAACTCTTTTTCTATCGATCTAAATTCACTAAGTTCTTCTGGGTCTAACTCTCTAGTTTCTGATAAATTTTCTAGTTTGCTAAATTTCTCAGTAAGGATGGCTTTTGTTTTGTTAAGAACAGCAACCTCATTAGCTACCCACCCCCTTAGCATTCGCCTAAGAGTTCTAATCTTAAACTGCCACCTATCAATACTACTTTTAAACCCACAAGAGGTGTTCCAAGCCTTATCTACACTCCGGCCCAAGCCTCCGGCGACGGGCCTCCGCTTCGCTCCGTCAGAAGCCCGGCCTATATCCTGGAACAACTCCAACACCATCCACCCCCTGCACTTTCTTCGACACCCTGTCTTTGAGATAAGAGAAAGCTCCACTAACAGATGAGCCCACATCAGTCGACATGCCCAAATACCTCTCACTCAAAGCCTAATTGCGAACTTGGAGGATTGCCTTGATCTCACCATGGGTGGCATTGCTGCATCCCTTTGCAAAGTGGATCGATGACTTCTCCAAATTAACCTATTGCCCTGAAGCTCGGCAGTACAAAACCAATGCATTCTTCACGGTTTCTGCATTCTCCCTATTCGCCTTGAAAAGCAGCAGGCTATCATCTGCGAAGAGAAGGTGATTCACCATCGGTGCTGACGGAGCCACCCTAATTCCCATGAGGTTTGATGACCGAGAATAAAATTTTAAGAGGCACGAAAGGCCCTCTGCTGCTAACAAAAAGAGATAGGGGGAATTGGATCCCCTTAACGAATGCCCCTGGACAGCTTGGAACTCTCCAATTTACTGCCATTCAGAATGACTGAGAAAGAGACCGAGTTCACCAGTCTCATAATCATATCTACACACAGACGGAGAAAGCCAAGCCTGATCATTACCTTCTGTAGATAGTCCCAATCCAGCCTGTCGTATGCCTTCCTCATATCTAGTTTCAGGGCACAAAAGCGGTTGTCCCTTGCCCGCTTCTTCTTCATAAAGTGCATACACTCATAGGCTGTAATAATATTGTCCATTATCAACCGACCCGGCACAAATGCTGACTGCTCTTCAGATATTACTTCAGGCAGTATCTCCCGCAAGCTGTTAGCCACCGTTTTAGACGCTATCTTGTATATCACATTGCATAAGCTAATCGACTGAAATTGTCCTAGCTCTTCCGGTTTCTCCACTTTAGGGATAAGGACAATATTTGTATTATTAATCCTTGCTAGATCATCATCTCCCCTCAGGACACGCAGAACCACTGCAGTGACCTCCTCTCCACAGAGATCCCAATGTCTCTGGAAAAAGTGTGCTAGGAATCCGTCCGGGCCCGGAGCTTTAGTTGGGAACATTTGAAACAACGCGTTCTTCACCTCCTCAGAGCCAATCGGTTTCAACAGCATGTTGTTCATCGCCCCTGTCACCTTGGTCAACATCGTATCAAGGAGTTGGTCGGTGTCTGCCGTCCCTTCCACCGTGTACAGAGTCTTGTAAAAATCCGTCATCATGGACACCATTACCTCCTCATCTTCAGTAAAACTACCATCTGCAAGTTTCAGTCTAGAGATCTTATTTCTCCTCCTCCGCTGAGTTGCGCGTAGGTGGAAGAAGCGAGTATTTATGTCACTCTCGGCAAGCCAGTTAATGCGGGATCTCTGCTTCCACATAATTTCTTCGCGGTGATTTAACTCCACTAATCTGTCCACAATCTTGATTTCTTCATAGGACGGGCCCGTTCTTAGTGGATCCGATCGGAGCCGTTCCAGCTCCTTCATCCCTTTTAGCCCTCTCTTCACATTGCCAAAAGTCGAATTTTCCCAGCCACTAAGATGTCTTGATAGACTGACCATTTTTCTCTGCAACTCCTCCAGAGTCAGAGCCCTCAGTTGGCTCCCCCACGCATGGGAGAGAGTGTCCCGAAAACCTGTGTGCGACTCCCACATCATTTCATACCTGAATTGTTTCTGTCGGTGTTTTTTACCGGCAGATACTCAGTTCTTATCGGAACTCATACAAAGAGCAAACACGATGGAGACATAAGATTTATACTGGTTTGGCCCCCGGGAAGCGAGTAAAAGCCGTATGACCAGTTGCTACTTGTTTGTATTACGATCTCATCGGAATGGCGAGTACGAGATGGCTATACCTATGAGAGTTTCGATGATTAAAACAGACCGGATGGCTAGCTATTTATATCCGAAGCCTACTTGCCCTACAAGTTACATAGTCATGCCATAGTCAGAGTCTTGACATAATCTTCAGATGTCCTTCCTTGAATAGGCGAGTCGTGAACCTTCGGGTCTTCTTCGGTACGGATTTGGTAGCTAGTATATCTGGTAGTCGGGAATCCTGGGAGTATGGCACCGTCAGTAGCCCCTGAGCTTATCGGGCAAGCCAGACTTGGTAACTTTCATGCACTCGGGCCATTCAGGGCGTTCAGAATCGGGACTTTATTGAAAAGGTCCAACTTACACCGGTGGTAACCGAGGTTGGTCATGTAAAAGTTACAAGGTCGCATAGTTGGGCGATAAGCTGTAAGCCATACTCATGAGTCATCTTGTCTTGTCCACGCTGTCTCTGTCCAAGTCAGGTGGCGGTTGTTAGGCACTCAAGTAGTCATGCCGGCTCGACTTCCGAGAATTACACGTGGCTTGTGATTAATGCATCGCTTTGGTTCGTGGGCGACGATTGGCTTGCTTTCCCAATCACCCCAACCTTGGCTTTATAAGCATGCGTCTGAGTGCTGGGTTAGATCTATTTAGCATCTTCACATTAGTAGTCATGAGGACCAAGACCATCGGCCGCCGTAGCAAGATCCCTCACCTGCTTATCGGGGATTCGCCTGCGCAGTCCTCTGGGACCTCACCTCCGTCTTCCCCCTTGGTGTCATCGTCTCCAGCCCTGGTGTCGCCCGCAGCTTCATCTACAACCCCATCTTCAGCCACGGCGCCTTCGCAAGAACAGACCGTGGTTGTGAAGAAGGGGAAGGAGGAGACTTTGGTAAGCACCGAGGAGATTACCGCCCTGTCCCTGGTAGAGCCAGAATCGAGTGAGCCACCACAGGGGATCGTTGAGCTCTCCTACGATGAGCCAAAAGATTTGACTGCCTCGGTTGTCGCTGCCGCGAGTGCCTAACACAAGTGGTGACTGGGAGTTCGCCCGTAAGCTCTTTATTAAGCTAAATCGAGAAGCCATCAGAATCCCTAGTGACGGAGCCTTGGTTGACCTAGTGAGTGACGAGGAGGAGGTTGTGCCAGGCGACAAGGAGGAGGAGGAGGGTACCGCAGCAGTTGACGAGCCGCCGGAGCAGGCCATCATGCCTCCCAGTCCTCCACCAAGCGCCTGAGCTTGGTGACGATTACCTGGGTCGGGCCCTTTTGTCCCTGCCCCACAAGGATTTCATCCTTGTGGATAGGGATTCGTTTTAGGCCCAACTCGGTGTTCGGTCTAGAAATAATTCAGTTAGGGTTTTAGGAACCCCCCTTGTAAATCCGCGTTTTAAGTGAAGTTTATGAATAAAAGAGATGTCATTGGTCTATTTTTGCAGTCTGAGACGCATTTACATCTTGTGCATAGAAATAGATCGATGATCTCAGTTCATCAGTGGGTCGCTCCACTTACCCCGAGTCGATCGGGTTTTTAGTGTTTGCTCATTTGAATATATGGAAGTATCTCAATCACATTCTCTTGTTAGGAAGGAAAATATCTTTAAACCCAATGTAAATAGAAGCTAACCAAGAGATAATTTTAGTTGTGCAAATCGAGGTGTGCACCGTGGCTGTCGAGCGGTTTTTTGGGAATCGTGTGGGCCGCGCGGTCATTTAACCCCTCATTTCGCTTTGGTAGCAACCACTATTGCCTCGTTTTGCATTTTTGCATCCACTTTCTGCTCTGTTTTCCCCCCTCGAGTTCTTCGTCTTCCTCGCACCGCCATGGCCTCTGCTCAACAACAATCTGAGGGTTCAATGAGTGTCTCAAGACAAACGAGCGCTGAGAAGTTGCAATCTTCCTAGCCCTCCAAGGTGGTGTAGCCCGATGAATATTGGAAGGCTTCTACTACGAAGGCGAAGGATCTGAAGAAGCTGAGGGAGCAAAGGTTACTCCTAGATCCATAGATCTATGAGTGGGTTGCAACTAAAGGTGAGGATCATCCCATCCCCAACACCCATCAAGCTACGGTTTTTATTGCGCATTTCAAGTGCGGCTTCGGGGTTTCCCGTCCAAGTTCCTAGAGCGGATCTGTAGACACTATGGGATCGAGATTGTTCATCTGCTACCGAAGGCGGTAGCAATGCTTAGTGTTTTTACCTTTTTGTACCAGGCGTGGCTTGGGGTTAATCCTTATTAAGACATATGGCGCTATTTTTATTCAGCCACTTATTACGCTAAGAATTTGGCCATCGGGTTGATCGGTTTCTCCCTAAGGAAGGGCAACGACTACATTCCATTCCCGATCAGGACCTCTTGGAAAGGGTATCAGAGGAAATGGTTTTACATCCAACTCCATGAGGAGAGCCCGATCAAGGGTCAGTCGTTGATGCCTATGTCCAACAAAAGGTGGAGATCGACCCCCCCCTTATGAATGATAGGATGTAGAGGCATATTGCGCGTATCCAGGAGCTACGGATAGCCAAGCTTACTATGACGCACGTGGTAGAGATCTTTGTCAAGTGGAGGATAGTCCCTTTGAAGCAGTGGGGCGTGGCCTACACCTACAAAGGGATCCTGGACCCGAACAGAGAATCGACTGAAGGTAATAACCTTTATTTCGAGTTTGCCTCATGTTCAGGAGTTTTGTTGATGACTTTATGTTTATAAAGCCTACTTTGTTATATTGTATTAGAAGTGTCAAATGAAGAAATCACCTAGCGAGTGAAGGACATCCTTGATGTTTCTTGGCCGGACTGGATTGGCGTACTATTGCCGTACAATGCCAAAAATCCTCCACCTAAGGTAAAGACATGATCTTTACTGACTCGCTTCTTTAACAATCTTAGTGCTTAGTCACCTATGGTGTGCCAGGATGTTATCCCCTTGGGCCCTGTTGCCAGGGGCTTGGACATTGGTAGTGATGAAGATGACAACCTAGAGCAGCTAGCTGTCGGCCCAGCCCCCGAGGGTGAGGCAACTCAGGTTGGCACCGCCCGAGCTACGTCGTCTGCTCCCAAGGTAGGCTCGGGTATGCAGCATCAGGCAGTTCCCGATGAAGCGCAAGCTAAGGCGGGAGCAGCTACAAAAAGGCTAGCCCCGAGCAACCTTAGGTTGTTGAAAATAGGAAGACCATATCACATGGAAGTGCGGAAGAACTCGAGCTACCCACTTCCAAAAGCAGCCGAGGTAAGTTCAAGAGTCCCTCTTCAATCACCGGGACTAGTGAAAACTAGTCTGCAACGCTTCAGGAGATCGAGTAGAAGATATTGCCTCGCTCCAGCAATCAGGTACCGCTTAGACATGTTTTTGACTGATTGATCGGGGTTTTTAGCCATCTAGATAGACTTGAACGTGTTCGGGAGGTTTGTACTCAGGAGAAAGCCATAACCCCGCCAGTGCCAAAACCGACGACTCAACGCAGAAGAAGCTAAGATGCAGAATCCTGCTTGATCCATAAGCACATGAATAATGACTTTAATTATGTTTCTCTCAGACTCGTTGATGCTTTGTTGCTATTTACAGGAGAGCAAAAATGCCCGAAGGTCCAACCAAGGCTGCTATTGAAGAGCCTGGTGCTACTCCAACCCTAAGGCTTTAGACTTGGTCTTAGCGACTAGTGCTCAGGCTCTGGAGGCTCAAGCAGTATTCCTAGAGAGAAATCCTTCTTGGCTGCGTGCTCTTATCCAAGAGATGCAAGGCTTCTGTGATATTTGAGAAGAAGATCTTGAAAAGGCGTAGTCTGACTTAGACAATGCTAAGCTATAGCAGAAGGTATACGAGCTCCTGGAGGGTACTAAAGGTATGTTTGGATGTTATTCTAGAGCATGCCCGTTGCTTATCAGGTCTTAACTTCTTGTTGTTCTCTTTAGGCTTGCGCAAGCATGTCGATATCCAGGAGCGAGAGAAGGTGACTTTGAAGCAGTAAGCTGAGGAGTTGCAAAAGAAACTTGAGGCTGCCAAGGGACATCAGGCCACCATCAAGGAGAAGCTGACCAAGGGAGCCATCACTGCTATCGAGCTTGTGGTGGGAGTCATTAAGAGTCGCCAGCCTGATTTTGACCCGAACCTCATATTACAAGGTTATAACTGCAATCAGGCAGATGATGTTCAGCAGTTACTTGATGGTATCTGCCCCACGGCTGTATATTTTGTTGAGAAGCTCGGTTTCTCCGTTAACGATGATGATGAAGATGGTGAGTGAATCTTTATCTTGCATCAAACACCATGTTCTGGAATTTGCCTAAAGACAATTTGTAATGTTGGCCACATTACCGTTACTTGTCTTCTAAGCAACCTGGTATATTTGTGATTTCCTTTTTTTGGTTACTATGTGCCGTATTCACATTGATCATAGGTTTAGAGTAGTTGAGACTCGAGCGGTCTGTAGTGCTATTTCCCCTAGTGAATGTGTAGGTGTTCTAGCATTGCCAGATCCAAAAGTTATGGACTGACGGAGATGTATGTGTAGTAGCCCCTGACTCTTTATTTGAGTGAGGAATTTACTCAAATGAAGAGTAGAAACTAAATATATCTTGTCCAAATCTGCTTTCCCTTCATTTGGACATTTAGACTTTGTCCTAGGTAAGGGGTGATTGAACAACTGTCATTTCAGGGTAGCCCCCGAGCCCTTAGAATGGGGTCGTACGACACTACTGGTAGGCTCCAGCCCCCGAGCATGTATAGGTCGGGAAGAAGGAAATGACGCCATGACAAAGTTCTGATATCCTAGGGGTGGCGAGTTATTTTTGGCTCGGTCTATGTTTGAATACCCCTGACTCATCCTTTTGATTATCTGTATACATGGCCCATGCCTATAGATGACAGTAGTTCTTATGTTGATAAAATAGAGTACTTTGGTGACTTTATGGCTTTATGTATGTGAACCACTAAGGACCAAACACTGCTCAGAGTGTAGCAAATCTTTAGTGACCGTGTTTGTTAGATAATTTATGAGCTCCTAGATCATTTGAAGTCGAGTACCCCGTCAGGCGCAATGTTCCCACTCATGATTGGGCTTCGGTATATATGAGTACATCAGTCATTTGAGGTCAAGCACTATGTCGAGTCTTTGGACCCTCGCATGATGGTACTTCAAAATTAGATGAGTACTTCGATCATTTGAAGTCGAGCACTCCGTCGAGCTCAATGGACCCTCGCATGATGTGTACTTCAAAATTAGATGAGCATTTGAATCGTGTGAAGTCAAGAACTCCATCAAGCCTTTGGAACCTCACATGATTGATTGCTTTGAAATGTAATTTGGACTCGTTTGAGATAAAAAAAAGTATGTTCTCGCATGATCAAGTACTGTTGAGGTAAAGATGTGTGTCACAAAAGTACTTTGTTTCTGGTTGTTGCCCATATTTTGTTCATTTAACCATGATGCCCACGCACAAGATGCTATTGTCATAATGGCGCAACTCATGTGTTAGGGGTTTGTCACATTATTTAATTACATAGGTGATATAAGTTAAAAGAAGAAAAACAAAAACATAGTAGTAAGGCATGCTCCATATATCAACGTATAAGAGGGTCTAGTAATTGACAAGTTCAATAATCTAAACAAAGAAAAGTTTTGAACTTGTGTACCTTAGCCTTGGTGACCAAAAAATGTTGGATGCTTTGACCGATTACACCCTTTGGGTATTGTCGTCACACGCCTCTTCTTTTTGTTGATTTAAGCATAGTTTTCTCCCGAGTGGGATGTTGTATAGATCGGGAATTTGTTTGTTCTTATGCCGATGTTTTCGATTGAGAATATGGATCAATTTACTTTCTCAACAATGTCATAAATGTGTTTCAAAGGAAACATTTTAGCTTAAAATAGCTTTTGCACACAAATTGACAATAAGCAAAAACTTAACCAGAAGACATCTTTATTATTATTTAAAGAGTGTACACCGGAGGAAATTACAAATGTAGCCTAATCCTCTGTAGTTGTTGCATATGCTACTTTGCCGATCTTCTAAAGGGAGACCTTGAATGCGTAGCGATCTGCAGCTAGAGGTTCAATCTACACCATTGACCTTTCCTTTAGTATGGGTCACCTGTCTTATGGTTGTAAAGTTGCTCCTGGGAATTAGCGTTTTGCGATGAAGAGGGCACTTCTTCTTTTTTTAATCAGTCTTCTTGACCGTCCAACCGTTTGAGTGCTAGGTCTTCTTCGCCATGCTTGGTGGCTCCCAAGAGAAGGTGCTCAATTGTCTCCTTTGGGGAGAGGTTGAGTCGTCTAGCTGGTTAGATTTGCCTTGAGTTTAAGCCCCTGGCACTTCTAACCTGCATTTGTTAATAATGGCCTCCTTTGAATTTGAGGAGTTGTCCATTAGGCTTTCAACTTGCCTTCGTTAGGGGTTTTTTATCTCTCCCTAAAAAGGTGTTGATAGAGCTAGTTTAACCCTACTCAAGCTGCTTCAGTAATGGTCAACGTTGTTGAGTCCACGAGACCTCTGAGCCCTTCTCCTTGGCCTCCTGGTTCGCACTCGTCTGATGGATGTGTTGACGAGATGGTAAAAGGGGAATTGCTCTATTCTTTGATCAAGGTAGAAACAGACCTCAGCTATTCCTACATAGATGGTGGCATTAGCAGTATGTGGAAAAGGATGACCCAAGATGATGGGGGCGTTTGGGTTTCGACCGGTGTCCTATCGACAAAATTTGGTTGGTAGTCTACCGAGGGGTATGCCCATGGTAGTAGATGAATCGGTGGAGGTGCGCGTGAGGGAACTAGATGGTGACATAGATGCAAGAGACAATGATTTAGATAGGCTCAGGCCATCAACTCGACGTAATACCCTACGTCCTATGACCTTGTTGTTTGTATTGTATATGATTCGATTAAAATGAGGGGGTCCCTACCCACCTTATATAGCTTGGGGGGTAGGGTTATAGATTGGTTATTTCCATTCTAATCGGTTTACAAGATAGGAAGTTATAGATCATATAATATCTATCATATCCGAGCAGATTTTGTCGATCATCGATAATCTTCACATTGCCTTGTCTTGCGAGCTAGGCCTCGACCGGTGGAGCGACCCGTGCATAGTCTTGTGGGTTGGGCCTCCCCTAGCGGCTCGGCCCATGTGGAGCCTTGTAGGTATCGGGGGTCACACCCCCACAACTAGTCCTTGAGCACCTTGCATCCGCTGAGTAGCACCATCTTGCGTCCATCTGAGCTGTCCAACTTGCAACAACTCATCAGGATCAGTCTTTTGACTAGTTTAAATAGGGGTCGAGTTGTTGAAGCAAGCATCCGAGCAGTTCGAACGAGTGTCTGAGCTGTCAAAGTCAGTGTCCAAGCCACTGAGATAGGCATCCAACCAGTTTAACGGGGCATCAAGCTCGGACTCACTTGAAGTCATGGTTTGCCATAAGGATGTAAGGAGCTCAAGTAAAAAAAATTGAAGTCTTGGTTGGTGAAGTGTACACACTTAAGTGCCAATTGCGATGGTCCTGACAACGTGGTCATCAGGTCAGAGCAGAGGCAAAGACTTGACGAAGTCGACACACCATGAAGAAGAAAAAGTACATGCACTGCAAGGTGCAATGTACACAATGTAGTCCCTGAGCCTGTTGGAAGATGATGAAGGAATCTTGTAGTAGGGTCAAAGAAAATATGTAGCCCCCATCATTGCTAGAAGATCGAGCAATTAGGGAACTGGTACATTCACCGCAAGGTGAAGTGTACACACTTAATCTCTGAGCCTGCTAGAAGATGATGAAGGAATCTTGTAGCAGGGTCAAAGAAAAATATCTAGGCATAGACGCATAATGAATTCTGTTGACCCAGCGCTGAGTCTAGAGATTTGTTTCGTTGTTCTGCATTCCACGTGATTTAACGTCATGGCCCACCTTACGCATTTGGCGGCCCATTAGCGTGCGGTAGTTTCGAGAGGGAATGCAGCGGGTCAGGCGTGGTTTCCCAAAATCCCTAGAAGGCAAAGGGTCAAGGGTAAAACCATTATAAAGTGCCACAGGTCCGGTGCACATTCTCCACCTTGCTCCCACCTCTTTGTCTCCTTCCACGCGCCCACATGACATCACCCGACAACTGCTCCATGATCTTAGCAACCGCAAGCTCGTAATCTCGCACCATTACTTAGATCTGCGAGATGTCCCCAAGAGAAGCTACAGCAGCTCAAGCAGGGCATCACGCGAGCTCAATCATGCCGAGGAATGGGTGAGCTCTGTTAGTAATGAGGCGACGCTCAACCAGTTGGTGGTGGACGACGTGCTGTAGGATAGGGTGATGGCGGGATGGCGTCCTACTCACAGTGAGAGCTTTCCTACCCCCATGGTGATGAATTGGTCATGTTTCAAGATTATTTCTATCATAGATTGATTGAGTGTTACTCCATTAGTCTTTGCAATATGGGCCCAAACTCAATCCTTCATATTTCTATCTTCATCCATTTCTGCAAAGCCTATCTTGGCATTCTCCAATATTTTGATCTCTTCTGCCACTTTTTTGTTTGAAATCTCATACGGATCTGGATCTAGGGTTGTGGGTAGCGCATACTTGCAGCTATGGGATGGGATGGTTGGGTAGTACATTGCTACCCCGTTGAACACAAACATGAAGTATTGGGCACAACGATGGTTCTACATGCCATAGGGGGGACATTTTGTGGCATGCGACATTGATTAGATTCCCATGAGCAATGCCAGGTGGTCAGAGAGACCTAGTGCCAGTGGAATGGAGCAGGTGAGGGAGCTCCTGGCATTGATTGGCCGAAGGAGTGTAGACGGGGTCATAGTGGCAGCGAACTTTACTTTTTGGCAATGTTAGCCTAGCAAGGAGAGGGCACACCCTACATATGAATTCTAGGGGATACTGATGGGACCTGAGAGGTGCCCGAGTCGATTGCCTGAGAGGAAGTCAAGTGGTGGATTGGGGTGTTGTTTAACCTCATAGGGCATTGCAAAGGTTAACAACCAGCAGAGGGCCTTCAATGTTGGGAACCTCCCACCAGCAGTAAGAGTCTTTGTATTAGTTTGGCCTAATTCCTTTTTTGTTGCAATTTACTCACTCATGCTCTTGAAGATTCGTGGGCAGGACTAAGCGGCATACTTCTTAGCCATGCCATCAACGGACTGGCCGAGGGGTGTTGATGCCTGGCCGAGCAGTCCCTAGCGTCGAGCTAGCTTAGGGGATGGTGGGGATAGCTCAGATGATAACGACAATAAAGATGGGGGTGAGCAAACATTAGATGTCCATGAAAAACTTCACAGGAAGTGGCCTACTAGCGAGGAGCTGTCCCTAAAGAGAAGGAAGACGACAGGATCATCTTGTCAAGAAGAGCGACCGGTGAACATTGGTGCTCCCGCTCACCCCCAAAGACAGCGAATGGTGGTTTCAAGCTCATCGAATGACGATGGGTTGGCAGCACCACCATCTCCGAGGGACAGGACGCCACCACCGGCCGTGCCAGCTGGAGCGGAGACCTGTGAGATGCAATGGACGTGGCAAGCCACAGCCACGATGCCTGGCGGTGTTCGAGCGTTGTTAGTGGCAACGTCTCATGTGGCGCTAGCATCAATAGCCTAGGCACCTGCTAAAGCCCCCAAGATCATAGTTACACCTCCTATGGTAACAGCGCAGGCGGCCACTGTAGTCCCCGAGACCGTGCGGATGACTCCAGCGGTGGCGATGGAGACGCCGAGCGGTTTGGGTGGTGGGCCGACAGGTAGCAGGCGAGGGCACCGGTTTTGAGCTGCACAATGAGAGACACAGTTGTAAGTACCTTGTTTACTTGCCATGTTGCCTCTGTATGGTAGTTTGCTTCTTTAACTTATTGTTTCTTGTTGAAGCACGGAGTCGATAGAGGAACTACAGCCATCGATTGCTAGCAATGAAAGGCATGCGGGGGAGCCGGTGGCTCCCCTCGCTAACCTAGCGCAGACAAGAGCATATCCAGTTGTCCCTGCCTTGAAACAATTAATAGTTGTAGGGCCAATAGGTTGTACTACGGGAGAGCCCTCGATAGCTGCACTGGCATCGCCTGGCAATGGGTTGCATGACAAGGGTGATCCTGGTGCAGAGGAGATGCGGGATGCAGCGGTGATGTCGAGTGGCCTTGCGGGGGCAACTATGGAGTCTACAGGGGACATGCTGAGTAGTGCGGTGCAAGGTCTACCCATAGCTACCGAACAAGCACCGTCTATGGGTGCATCAACAGCGGAGGCGATGATCGGACGCACTGCCCGAGCACAGTGGTAGTCAAGGAGGGCATCTTTGCTGTTGACCACCACTATGGTCGAAGAGATAGTACGAGAGCCCACCCTGCTGCCCCAACTCCTCCGCACCATCATTCAACATGGCAAAGAGTTTGAGGTGTTGGAGGAGAGGGAGGCGAGCTCAGAGGCAAAAAAGCTGAGGGTCGATCTGACTTTGAGGCTAGCCTACATTAAAGTAAGCTTGAGGGATTTTTTAGAAAGAAAGGGTCAGCTAATCTATTTGCCTGCTGTAGAATGTGATGAAGGTGTTCGAGCAGCGCTGGTAGGAACTTGAGGAGATGGCCCCGACGCTGGAAGAGAACAAGAACTTGCAGGGATCGGTGGACGACCTCCAGTTGTGCCTGCTCTAAGAGTGCCACCATAGGGAGGACCTAGAGGTGAAGGTTGAGGTGTTAGAGAAGGAGCGCTAGTAGATGGTGGTTGAGGGCCAATCGATGGCCGAGCAGCTTGGCCATAGCGTTGATCGTGAAAAAAGGTTTGGCTCAGAATTTTGCTTTGTTGTTATTAATGTTGTGACACATCTGTCTGTTGTGCGCAACATTAGTGATGGAGCTCAGCCTATCCCAGGAAGCCATTAGCCAGCTTCTGGAGGCGAAGGAGAAAGCAGAGGAGAGGGTTGAGAAGGCCATTGAGGACCATTGTCGTGAGTGTTTTTTCATGCAGTTTTAACTTGAGCGACCTTAGGCATGCATTTAACATGTAGTTGTGTCATTTGCAGAGTATCGACATCAGTCTCAAGTGCAAGTCCAAGTGCTCGTGGAGCAGGTAAAGACTCGAGATGATAAGTTGGAGATGATGATCGCGGGGATCCAGCCTGTGCTGGACTGCATCGGTCTAGAGCAACCCGACAGGGATGTCTACCTAGTGATGAGCCATACTGATACATCGTGGATTGTTGCTAGATAGCATGGGCAGACTTCTAGGAGTTCATGCACAGCGTGGCCCATGGAGCCATTGTCCATACGCTCAAGTAGCTGAGGTCACACTACCCTTTGGTGGATCTCCAACGGGTGGTGACCAGATACGCGCAGGGTACGAATGCGGAGAAGATTGCTAGGCTAGAAGATGAGGCGGAGGAGCCAATGAAGAGGTTGGCTGAAGATGTCGAGTTGTTTATTGAGGGGGAGAGCAATGCTCCATAGATTAGGAAAAACTCGTGTTGGATACTTGGCAATTTTTGCTGAATGCTTGTAGCTATGGTATGTTTATGTTTATATTTGATATAAACCATCCGATCAGTGGTGTGTAGCTAAGTCCCCAGCCCTAGCTAGCCTTTTAACCGTAACGTGAGGTGCTGGGGCCGTGTGCGTGTGGGAAGAATAGGGCATCACAAAGGAACCACTGCTGACCACCCATAACGCAGAGGGCGGACACTCATGCATGTGCAGGGAGAAGTCAGAGATAGGATCATTTCTAGAGGCGTCTGAGCGTCAACGTGTTTGATTGGGTATTAGGCATAGTTGGCATGTCGTCTTTGAGATGTTGTATGCAGAATCAGAATTACTTAGCAAAAAAGTGTGGAGAAGACAATATGTAGAAACATCAGTGTAAAAAACTTTATTAAATACTTAAATATGAAAGGTACATATCTTTGAAATGAATGCTTCAGGGGTAGAAACGTCTAAGCAGGTCGATGTGCCAAGAGTTTGGGACGTCTCTTTCATCCATAGGCACCTAGTCGAGTGACCGCCTTGATGATGAAGGGGCCTTCCCAAGGTGAGGAGGGCTTGTGCATCCCATCTATCTTTTGTTTCCTGTGGAGTACTAAATCTCCGACCACGAAGAATCAGTCATTGACATTGCAATTGTAGTATCTGCACAGGCCATCAAGGTATTTTGTCGTTTGAACATAGGTGACTAGACGTTCCTCTTCTTGGCTGTCTAGTTCAATGAGTCGAGCCTGGTCGGAGTTCTCCTCATTGTAGTTCTCCACCCTAGGAGCTCGTAAGGCAACGTCAGCAGGCAGTACGACCTCAGAGCCGTAAACCATAAAGTATGGGAAGAAGCTGGTGTTATGACTGGTCTAGGTCCTTAGCCCCCAAACCATGGCTGGTAGTTTCTTGAGTCATTTTCCTAGGTGCTTTTGTTCCTTCTCAAAGAGTAATTTCTTCAATGCATCTAGGATCATGCCGTTGCCGCGCTTGACTTGGGCGTTGGCCCTTGGGTGTGCAATGGAGACATACTTGACTGAGATGCATCTTTCATCATAGAAATCCTATAAGTCACTACCGGTGAACATGGACCCAAGGTCGGTGATGATGCTATTCGACAGGCCCAACCGGTGGATTATGTCATCGAGCAGCTCAGCTGCTTTCTTCGTTGTAGCTTGGACCAGGGGTTTGTATTCGATGCACTTGGAGAATTTGTCAATGCAGACATAGACCCAGCGGAAACCTCCCAGCATGAGCTTGAACGGTCCGATCATATCTAGTCCCCAACATGCAAAGGGCCATGATACAGGGATTGTTTGCAAGTCCTAAGCTGGGACATGGATTTTCTTGGAGAAAAACTAGCAGTTCTCACATCGGTGAATGAGTGCTTCAGCATCAGCTACGGGTGAGGGCCAATAGAAACTACCTCAAAAAACTTTTTTGACTAGTGTTCTAGAGGTGGCATGGTTGTCGTAGGTGCCTGCGTGAATCTCCTTGAGTATCTTCTTGCCTTCTTCCACGGAGACACATTTCTATAGTAGCTCACCTTTGGCAATTTTGTGATACAACCTCCCATCAACAAGGATGTAGTGCTTACTGCAGTGGGTAAGGCATTCTCTCTCTATGTTGTCAGTTGGGACATCTATAGTGGTTAGATACCTGATAAAAGGTTGTCTCCAATCGCTGCTAGGAGCAAGGACCGCTATGGCTATCTGCTCGGTAGGGGTTTTTTCTTCAACGGCTTCTTGTTCTTGCTTGATGGAAGGAACCACAAGGTCCTAACAAACACTCTAGCTAGAATGTTAGCCTAGGTTGATCCTATCTTTGATAGCTCATCAGCTGCTTGATTATTGGCCTAGACCACGTGGTGGTATTCGATGCCATAGAACTTATCTTCTAACTTTCTTATCGTGGCACAGTAAGCGTCCATTTTCTCATTGGTGCAATTCCAATCTTTAATGATCTAATTGATCACGAGTGCAGAGTCTCCATACACCTAGAGGCATTTGATGCTGAGCTTGATATCTATACGGAGACCGTGAAGTGCCGCTTCGTATTCAGTGGTATTGTTAGATGCTGGGAAGTGTAGGCGCAGGACATAGCGAAGCTTGTCCCCCGATGGCCAAATGAAATATATGCCTACCCTAGCACTGTCGAGGCTAATAGACCCATCAAAGTACATGGTTCAATGCTCGAGGTGGCCAACTAGGATAGGAGTCTGCATATCCATCCACTCAGTGATGAAATCAATGAGTGCTTGCGATTTGATCGTGTGGCGAGGCCTAAAATCAATGGTATAGGTGCCGAGCTCGACTGCCCATTTGATGATGCGGCCACTGGCTTCCTTTTTGAGACCAAAGGATATGGTCGTGTAGCAATAGGCACCGAAGGGCGTGATGAACAATGCCTTGATTTGGTCTTCTTCCTTTAGCGCGATCTGGTGATATCCAGTGTAGCAATCTAGAAAGCACAGGAGCTCACAACCGGCTATAGAATCTACGACCTCATCGATACGAGGTAAGCCGAAGGGGTATTTAGGGCAGTGTTTGTTGAGATCGATGTAATCAATGCACATTCTCCATTCTTTATTCTTTTTTCTTACAAGAACCAGGTTGGCAAGCCAGTCCGGATGGTACATCTCTTTTATTAAACTGGCGGCTAAGATCTAGGTTATGGCTACCCTAATAGCCTCCTTTTTGTCTAGCGTGAATCATCGAAGCTTCCACTTGATGGGCTTGGCGATCGCCGAGACATTTAAGGAGTGCTCGATCAGCTCCCTTGGCACACCAGGCATGTCCACAGGTTTCCATGCGAACACGTCGATATGCTCCCGTAGGAAGCTGACGAGCGCGTCTTCCTATTTAGGATCGAGGTCGGCCCTGATCCGAGCAGTCTTGGACTGGTCACCGAGGATGAGGATCACTTCTTTGAATTCCCTATAAATGGTTCAACCTCGGGTGGCCTCCAGGGTAGGGATCTCTAGGTCCTCCAGATAGATCACCTGTGAAGTCATGATGCAGTCCAACATATGAATGGAGATGTTAGTTGCCTCGGTGAGCATGAAGCTTTCCTTCTCATAGTTGTAGGCAATGTCGAGGTTGGCACACAGGGAGAGGACCCCCTGCTATGTCAGCATCTTCAACACTAGGTATGTATAGTGCGGCACGACCATGAACTTGGCAAGAGCTGGTCAGCCAAGGATGGCATGGTATGCCATGTTAAAGTCAGTGATGAGGAAGTTGACGTATTCGACACGGAAGTGCTTCGCGGTGCCAAACTGGACTAGCAATACAATCTGTCCCAAGGGGAGGGATGCCTTCCCAGGAATGATTCCCTAGAACAGAGAGTCCATGGGGGTGAGGTCTTTATTCTTGAGGCCTAGCTCCTTGTAACACCCTCAGTGTTACACCATAAATTATTTACTAAGACACATCATGAGCATCATATTTATGTGTTAGTACATGTGATGGAGTGCATAGATGAAGCATTGCAATTAAAACGATCAATAAAAGTGTTAAACAAAAAGTTACTCCATAACTCATACAATTAACAAGTAGGGTTATAAACCAATTTTTATTGAACAAAATCACTATAGAACACACATGTGACACCTAAATAAAGTTTGAAATATGACTTTTAAGATGACAGTGAAATATTTGTGTTGAAAAATGATATTACTAACTAATATTTCTACTAGCCTAAAAATTGCAAATTGAAATCAAGTTCAGCTCAAAAACTTATAAAATTTTCCAAGTTTGTCAACAGCTAGACATTGCTGTGTTTAGCAAATAATTTTGAGAGATTGGGTTAAGGGGTGGTGTAGTGTTATAGCTTGATTTGGTAGTCTCATATACCATCTTGAGTGTAGCTAAGACCATTTAGGTTTTGTTGCAGCGGCTTAGTCTCAGTGGGAGCTTTAAAAAATGTGCACAACACATCCTCGGCCTGTTTCCATGAGTGGGCGCAGCCATCGCTCCTAAGGGGCACGATGTTGTTGCATCGGTGTGTCTTGAGTGCGCCCGCGTGCTGTGCATGCTCGCCTAGCCTTGCCGGTCGTTCAGTTCGTCAGAGGCGCTATGGTGTGGGGCCGTTGCTGCTGCTCGCGCGACCATATGGCGCTGCCCCTATCCCACATGCTGCCACACTGCTAGCCCATAGTGCATCGTGATGCAACCACTGCAGCTGCTATCGTGTCATCCTTGCGCTGCGCCTCTAGCTCGGTTGGATGCTGCACACATGTGGTCGTGCTTGCCATCGCCATGCCATTGATGGCACTACGGTGCATGGGCCACGCTGGTCGTGAACGCATGCGCCTATCTACTAGCGCCTGGACTTGGGTCTCCATGGTCACGCCAACCACATCCAGCCAAGGCACGCACATGTTGAGCCACCGACTGTACCCCACTGCCCTCTCTCTGTTTCTCATCTCTCTACTGCTATCGAGCCGTGCCCATGTGCGAGCCAGAGAGCGATCACCTCTACTCAATTCCGCCCGTCTGCATCTTCGCCCTCCCATCTTCTCGCCGCTCGACCCTGTACAGCCATGATGATGCCCTAGCCAAGTGCTAATTTGGCTCCTTTCCACCGGCGTGCCATTAAGGCCACGCCTCAGCCATGACCGAGGGCAGACCTCCATTCCTCCGCTCGAGCCCAATTACTTGCGCCACTACATTTGCCTTGCCCTCTT
Organism: Miscanthus floridulus; assembly: GCF_019320115.1. Taxonomy (NCBI): domain Eukaryota; kingdom Viridiplantae; phylum Streptophyta; class Magnoliopsida; order Poales; family Poaceae; genus Miscanthus; species Miscanthus floridulus. The sequence continues at coordinate 77,650,729 of NC_089595.1, read as the reverse complement.
CTTAGCCGTGCGCACCCCAGTTTAGTCACTACCACCTCTACTCTACTGCTGACACAACCGTGCCACCGTGGTACGCTGCCGCACACAGTCGGCCTCCCTCCGTCGCTCTCCGCTCCAACCCTCACTATGGCTTGGCTTATGGTAGTCCCTTGATGCTCTAATGATAGCTGGTTGGGACCGTAGCAGCTCTAGTTTGTCCCGCAGCCCCATGTCGCTACTAGGTGTAGGTAGTGGAACCCAGATGAGTGTCGACCCGACCGACGGGCCAGAGTGGACCTCTAGTGGCCGGCGTAGCTTCTCCATGCCGCTGCTCGCAGCGCCGCCATGCGCGGGGTCACAGGGGGGGTGTGCGGGAAAATTTCTAGAATTCTAGGGGGTTAAGCGAGAGTAGCTGTGAGTGATAGGAATAGTGATAGGACTCCGGTGTAGTTTAGGAAGAATCCGAGATGCTGGCCACAAAAGTACCTCACGCGTGGGCTCTCTCTCTGTCGCGGGTCGGCCTACGTTGCATGGGCCGGGTTAGCGCGCCATGCGTGCGCGCGCGCGGCACTGCACATGTGGGCCGTGCGACGAGATTCGTTTTTCATTTTCATAAGAAATTAGAAATAGTTTTCTAATTTAATTTCTGAGTTAATCTTTGGTAATTAATATAAAATCATGTAGGTGTCTAAAAATTATGAAATAAATTTTGTTAGGCTCCTAAAATTGTGCTCTATCGGTTGGTGTATTTAGCTCATGTTTATACGTGTTGACATTAGGAGCTATTAAATCATTTGAGGATTCTTAATAATATTAAGTTAATTATTGTAGGAATTTTTGTGGTAAATTGGTGATACCGTTAGTCCTGAAAATTTTATAGTAGCTTCATTGTATTATTATGTGCCCACTGTAATTTTTGTAGCCTTAGAATTATAACACCCCTGGTGTTATGAGCTTGCTTAGCACCGAAATTGAGGCCCAAGAGGGATTAGCCAATCAAGTTTTCGGGTTTTAAAATTTTAAAACGCAAATAAAATGATAAACGAATCTTATGTGACTCACTTTTGTGGACTCAACTAAATATCCCAAGTTAACTTAGTGCATAAAAGTGCTAATGAAAATCCTATCAAGAAAAATGGGATATGTCGTTTTAATTGTTTGGTATGAAAAATAATTTTTATAAACAAAAATAAAATACGACTTGTATATAGTACTTAAATAAAATTCGAAGTGTAAGTTTAGTAGATCAAAATGGAACTTGGATTTTTTAGAATAAATATTGTTAACTAATATTTTTAGGAGTTCAAAAATCCCAATTTGAAATTAAGATAAACTCTTTTCGTTAAGTCGGCAAATATTTGAACCTATGTTTAAAGTGCGAATTTTGTTAAATTATATTAAACAAACTAATTAAATAGTGCCTAAATATTTTGTTTCCATAAGATTAGTATAAAGTATGGACTATTGCATTAGATGCTTGTTGGGTGAAATAAATAGGGTTTAGACCTTTTTAAAAGTTTAGGCAAAAGTGTTAAGGATTGTTAGTTCAAACTGAACCCTAGATTTCTCTCAAGTCTAAAATTATAATGACAATGCCATTTTAGCATTCAAATCCTGAAAAATGGAATTAAAAACTAGTGTCATATTTTGGCTTGGTGATTTACATCTTGACGAGTGCTTTGCAATGGTATAAGGGTTAGTCGTGTTAGTGATGGTTTTCACTAGTACAGAAACAAGCTGTACTCTCGGTTGGGAAACCCCTTCAGTCCCGGTTTCCCAACCGGGAGCACGAATCCAGGACTAAAGGGCCCCTCCTTTAGTCCCGGTTTCTCGCTCGGGCCTTTAGTCCCGATTGATAATACCAACCGGGGCTAAAGAGGCCTTCCGGCCTAGCCACGTGGGTCGGCCCTTTAGTCCCGGTTGACAACCGGGACTAAAGTTTTTTTTGTTTATATATAACACCATAAAAGGAAAGATCAGCAATAATGATAAATATGTCATTGACAAAACTAGGGTCAACTGACAGCATTTCTTTATATAGGGAACGGTCTTAAAATTGGCACAAAAATATCTCTGTTGCTTAATAATGCATAATAGAAACACAAGTACTGAGAGCTATGTTGTCTTACAAATATTTTGGTGAACTGTGGGCTTCCTTTTAGACAACTTACATGCATCATATTGTTTCCAAGCTCGTTAACAGACAAGATACAATTAAAATAAATAGTGAACCAGCTACAGAAGCTTACACAAGCTAAACAAGTAAACAAGTTAACAGACAAGAGGCATGTCTATTTTACATTTTCCTCCACCACACTATCTTTTGGCCTAAGTTGTAGATTTGCTGGTTGCATACCTACATAAGAAAATAGAACAAAGAATTAACCAAACAAAACAAATGGTTTTAACAGACAGTTTGACATGTACCAAACTAGTAACATACATGAGGTGCTATACTAGTCAGTGCTTTCACAAAAATATCCAAATTATTGCTAAGAAATAAGACATTGTTTCAATCTGTAGAAGCATATAGACCATTTTATTTTAGAGAAAGACATACAACCAATAGAAAGAGATAACAGCAGTCATAAACGTATAATCCATTTGTCCAAAAATTGAATTACACCAACCAGATCAATGTATTGATTTTGTTTGGGTTAAAGAATTAATAAGTGCTGCCCCTAGCTGCTACAATTTGAATAAGCTACTGCTACCATTTGCTGCCCCTAGCTATAATAGCTGAGCAAGATCATCAGCCTATACTCTCAAGTTTCATGATGTCATTTTCATCACAGGCTGAAAAGCAAAGATTTTCATCATTTTAATTCGGAGATAGATGCATGCATCATAATAAGAGCACTTAGTTGCAGCCCAAATTAGGATATCTAATTTTTCTCAAAGACACAGTAGCCGGGGCTCAGAAACTAAAGATATTATATGATATAGTGTAGGACAAGGTTAAGCATAAGGTGCTAAAGTGCAAATAGAACAAAATATCTCAAGTACCAGCTTATAAGGTGCTAAAGTGCAGAAGTTCTCTAATGCAAGATATTCAAGATACTGTTTTCATAGCATCTCACCTAAAAAGCAACCAGGGTAACAAAACAAATAAGTTAAAATTGTATTTTAACTTTGTAGTAAAATCTTCTTATTACATTGCTCCAAGGTATGGAAAATTCAGAGATAAGCATTTTCTCTACAAAGTTAGGCAGTCCAGTTCCAGCAAAGAATGAAATATGATACTGATTCATAGCAGTCATTTGCATGAGAGAAAGGAAAAAGAAAGCAGTGCAAGACCTCACATCATCGCAGATCAGGGTCATCTAAATAAAAAGCTGGACAACTTCTCAACAAACCGACTACACCTTTATCAAGTAGTTACTAGAAAATTTTTAGAGCTCTATCATTGCCCAAGACTACTTATAGACAATCCTAGATTAGTTAATTTTGTGTTCCATCTCTAGCAAGTTTAGTCATTTTTCACTTTAGGAGTTCAATAGACAAAAAATATCTACACATACAGATAGCTAGCAGCTTGTCATACATCTGATTAAAAGTTAATATCAATTTGCATAATCTGGTTTACAAGAGCAAGTGATTGCAACAATTCTAGAACAAAATGTTTTGATTCATGGGTATTGGGCAGTGTATTTCTTACTTCTTACCTGAGCATCTCTAGTTCAAATATATTCTACAAAGCTTAGAGAATGCAAATAGATAGGACACCATTAGCTAAAGCAAGAGGAGCAAACAATATCCACAGTTCTAGTAAAGAAAATCAACAACTAGGAAATTGACAACCGTCCGTTCGTTGGAGTCAAGAACAGCTTCCTAGGATGGCAGGAGCCAACATCCTACGTGGCTCATCAATAACAGCCTACAACCACGCGATAGAGAAATCAGTCTGATCCGGTCGGGTGAAGAAGGCGGAGGGGAGGGGCGCCCGCTGGGGAAGAAGAAGGGGGAGGGGAGGGGCGCCCGTCGGGGAAGAAGAAGGGGGAGGGGAGGGGCACCGGTGGAGGAGAAAAAGGGGGAGGGGAGGGCCGATGCCACCACCACGCCCAGCCACTGGCCACCATCACCACCACCATAGCCACTGGCCGGATCCAGGAGAGGGAGGACCAGATCTGGTAGGGTGAAGATGGGGGAGGGGAGGGGCACCCGCCGGAGAAGAAGAAGGGAGAGGGGAGGGGCACTGATGGGGGAGAAGAAGGGGAGGGGAGGGCCACCGCCACCACCATGCCCCACCACCGGCCACCACCACCACCACCACCGCAGCCACTGGCTAAATCTAGGAGAGGGAGGGCTGGATCTGGCTGGGTGAAGAAGGGGGAGGGGAGGAGCGGCCGCCCGTTGGGGAAGAAGAAGGGGGAGGGGTGGGGCGCCTGTGGGGGAGGAGGGGCACTGGGGCCAAGGCGCCTGTGGGGAAGAAGGGAGAGGAGGGGTGCTGGGGCCGGGAGGGGAGGGGCACTAGGGAAGAGAAGGGCAGGGTGCTCGAAACAGCATAGGGTTGGAGACACCAACCAGGAATAAAGGTCTCTTTCTAGTCCTAGACGGAGCCTCCAGCCAAGAGTAGACTTTTACTCCCAGTTGGAGGGACCAACCGGGAGTAAAAGTTAACCTTTAGTCCCGGTTGGTAGCTCCAACCGGGACTAAAGGTCCCCTGCAGCAAAAGCCTGCTGCAGTAGCCGTTGGGCAGGGACCTTTAGTCCCGGTTGGAGCTACAAACTGGGACTAAAGGTTTCTCTAGTCCCGGGCGCGAAAAATACTTGGACTAAAGACAAATTTCGAAGTGGATCAAAAGTCGTTTCTCTACTAGTGTTTAGTCGCTAATTAAAAGTTTTAAATAATCTAAATTGCATTTAGGCATGGCTGTTGGGCCTTCTGGCCGTGGTCACCATGCCCTGGCTCGGCAATGTCGTGCCCGGCCGCGTGCTGGTCGGTTGCGGTCGTCCACGCCATGGCATTGGCCGGCCCTGGCCTAGCTGACCGCCGCTGCTGCTGCCACATTGTAGCGCTCTATACTGCTGCCGCTGTCACCACTGCGGCACTGCTACGTTGTTCTCTCTCCATCCCCCATTTCGTCGTAGCCTACGTTGTTCGCTACGCGCATCGATGTGCTATCGTGCCATGACCTCGGGACCGTGCTACTATCGCTGCTGCCGCTGTCGCATCACTATCGTCCTTGATGTCTGAACCATCATACACCAAGTGGCAAGAGGCCATACGGTCGTCTGATCATGCCACCACTGGCCAAGAGCCACAACGCCAGCATGCCACCACTCGTCGTTTGGTCACATCGCTCGTTCTGCTTCTAGCCAAGCACACGTCTCGTGCCAGTGTGCACACTCGCTATTGCACGTGTGCTTGTGTGGTAGAACCACTTGAAATAGCACGCTTACGGCGGCGCTCGTCTTCCACCAGACACTAAGCACTCTGAAAGCAAGCTATAGCGGACGGTATCTATCGGGCACACCCCAAGGGAGAACCTGAAAGATCCACATTTTCCCCAAGGATCCAATAATGAGAACGAGTTACAATACCAGTCCATTTCATACATCAGAGTTTCTTAAAAAGTACATTATTACAATACCAAATATCAGAGTGCGGAATGATAAACTGCGGAATTTTAAAAATGTACATCTAGCGATAGGGACGGGGATCCATCTGAGCCCACCAGAAGAATCCTCCACACAAGGTACTTCTCATGCATCACCTACAACAGGGGTAACTAAACCCTGAGTACACAATGTACTCGCAAGACTTATCCGACTAGTGGGAATAATTTCCCGACTCCAAGAAATATGATAAGCTTTATGGTTGACTGGTTTTTTTTGGCAGAAAGCAATACTAATAGTGAGTCCTTATTCATGTTTTATTATAGTCGTATTAAGTTATCATCTAGCCAGTCTATATAAGCACCTATTCTACTTTTAAGCAAGGGTTGAGCAATTAGTTTCATTTCTTCTCTTTTCAACTTCCAGTTCTTACTACGGTGCTAAACCGCAGACAAGCCGTACCGGATCGCCTGGCGATTCACAAATCAATGTGCCCAGCTGGGTGCCCCAAAAACACACGCCCTGCTTGTACCCTAGGCACAAGCAAGACTAACCCATCACTCTCCTATCCTGGGTGTCCAGGTCCCCGTCCAAACTTGGACTCCTAGCCCCCATTCCTGAGTCCCGGACTCAGTGTGGTGCAAGGACCTCCACCATCTCCGCCTCCAATCAGTCGGTCCGGAAAGAGTTGGATCCGCGACAAGAGAGCAACAAGTCTTCCCTATGCCCATACCCAAGTATGCGCTCAGGACAATAAATCTGTGACTTGCCTAGAGTCATATGCAATGACCGGTCCTTAATCGACACAGACAAGGAAAAAGTGTAACTGAGCTATGCCCTGTTGGCCGCAGGACACAACCCTTTACACCCACCAATACCCAAACCATATCTCTGCCCAGTCACCATTTACCTTTTCATAATTTTATCATGAGTGATCATATCTTATCACCTATTTGCGAGTAACGGCAGGTTACTCACGCTCCTGATATCCTGAGCATAGCAGCTACTCGACCTGTACTAGTAGGACTCATGGGTAGATATATTTATGCATGTAGTTTCCATAAAATACCTGTAACTTATATGCACATCACATATATATATTCAGTGATAATTAAAATAGAGGTTATGCACTGGGGCTTGCCTTGGGCAGGCAACAGGTCAGTAGGATCAGCACCAACAGGCTCCTAGGCTCCCTCCTGCATGAGGATCTCCTCCTCGTACTCCTCGATCACCTCATCATACTCCGGCTCGCCGACGGGCACGAAGTCTACCAGCCCATGATCTACATGCATGAAATGATGATGCAATGCGTAGGAATATAACAATCAGCAACTCTTAAAATAAAAGTACATTGATTTAACTACTAAGCTAGCGCTACCGACCACGGTGCTAAGCTATCTAATAGCAAGTTTGAAATATGACATTCATTATTATTATAGCAACTACAGGTGTTCTTACTTCTAATGCTAATTAACGCTATATACGATAAAGCAAGGGTAATGGCTACCCTATTTAACAACCTACTTTAGGGCTACAAAATCTACAGCAGGTACACAATAATATAGTGAGCCTACTGTAAAATTTTTATAGCTATATCCAATACCAATTTACCATAAAAATTCCTACAAATATTAATCTACATAATACTAAACCATCTAGCCTAAATTTATGAACCTACCATCATCATGGCTAACTATAATATAACTGCACTAACAGGTAGATGATAACTTTGCGAACCTAACAAACTTGGTTTCACTATTTTTGGACATTTACAAGATTTACTACGATTTATCAAAGTTCAGCTAGAAACTATATTGAATAAACATTTACGATCTACTGGAAAATGGAAACGCCATTCTATTGCACGGCCCACTCGGTTCGGCTCGGCCCAGCAAGCGGCGAGCGCGGCCCAGTAGGCGAGACGTGGACGCGAGCGGCACGAGTGCAGCCCAGCACCGGCAGCGCGGCAGGATACGAGCGTAGCAGCGGGCAGGCTGGCCCACGGCGGGGCGCGACATGAGCGCGGTAGCGGGTAGACCGGCCCACAGTGGGGCGCGACACTAGCGCCAACTGGCCTAGGCAAACGGATGCAAGCGCGCAGGCGGTGAGCATGAACGGCGGACCAGGCGCGGATGCGAGGCGCACGTAGACAGCGAGCGTGGCCCAGCACGCGGAGCTAGCCCAGGTGGTTGCGCGGACGCGCCCAACAGAGCAAAGCGGCGTATTTCAATGTATTCAAGAATTTATTTTTCTACAAGAAAATGGCCCTAAAACATGTGTGATGCATGGATGACGCGGAGCTGATGTCAACAAGCTAAGAGCAATAGTACGCACCGCCAGCTGCTCTGCTTGCGCGCGGTTGCTCGGTTCACACCGGCCGCGGAGAAGATGCTATACGATGGTAGAGCTTCGGATGAGGTGAGCAGAGCGATAAGCAGCTGGAGGAGAGGCTAGCAATGCAACGAATTGAAATGTTATGCCTTGGTTCCATGGCTTGGCGATGGCGCAGGTCACCCCGGTCTTAAGGACCTAGCGGAGCGGCACTTCAAAATTGAGGAATAGTGCGGCGCTACAAGCGGTGGGGTGGGGTCGGTTGAGCTATTGGCTACCTAGCGGAGCTGAGAATGTGACTAATTGGATCACGGCGCTACCATGATGGAGAACCGAAGGAAACGGTCACGTCGGCCAAGACGACAGCGGAGACAGGGGAGCTTTGTCATGGCTTGGTTAGGCACACTCGGGGCCGTCAACGCAAATTACCAGCGCACACAAATGACAGGGACCGCACGGCCGAACCCGTAAGCTGACAAAGCACGGTACTGCGCCACAACGGACGGTGTCGGACAAGGGAAGCAATAGCGCAACATGACGCTGAAGTGATGGTGGAGCAGGCGGCCATCTCATGCGCGTAGCTATGGCTGGTCAATGGGAGCAGTGCCGTGCGGTGGCGATGGATGATGCGCAGCGTGACCAGGGTACCGCGCGATGCGATGGCGAGGCAGAGCTATCAGGACCCGTGCGCAGTGCGCTTGCTTGCGTGGTGAGCGCCGAGCAGAAATGTCCGCCTGAGCAGCAACGCGAGGACCAATGCGCGGGGTGCTGGCACAGGGCTACAGTGAGGACTTGGCCAGCGCTGGCCCTGTCCAAACTAGGTGACGTGCACGCTTTTTAAAGCAGTCACAAAATCCTACCCAATGGTCCAAACACCAAACCAATTCTTTTAAACGCAAGAGGGTACGTAGGGCTATCGACCCAAGCCATGACATCACATCACTTCTTGGGCCGCTCGTTCTACAAAAATTTCCAAACGTAACTTTTGTCGACTCAATTACAGACTTAACGCGAAACGAATAAACCTCGATGGTTTTGCGTTGAATTATATTTCTGAGCTTCTTGATATACTAGCTAGCGAGCCTCGTCCTCGACTGCACATATTTCATCGTCGACTACAAAATATGTACTACAAACTTTATTACAGTTCGCATAAACGCTCTACAACATTTTTATCCAATAAAAATTTGCTTAGAATACTAACAATGTAAAGCGACATGAAATGTAACATTTGTTCCTTGTTTCAGACAAACGTGTCATGTGGCGTATATTGATATATACTCCAATTTACACACACGTATAAACAAGTATGATGCTCATGCAGTGTTTTAACAAAATAAGACAATGTAACACCGAGGGTGTTACAACTTGACCTCGCTAGTAGCCACCCACGCATCACCGAGGCAAGGACGAGTGTGTAAAAGCCTGACCCCTTCCTTGTCTCTTTCGCCCAATGCGAGTCGCATCCAGCCAGAGAGTCAAGGCAGTTGCTGTGGCATTTCCCTACCCGCGCTCTGCCCTCCTTGTGTGCCCATTTATGGAGACCGCCGCACCAACGGGACTCGCCGCAAGCCATCACCACCATCATGGATGATAGGCCGACGTCCCCTCCCACAGAGGATTCAAAATTTGTGCGCCTTAGTTCATTAGAGCTCATTCGTCACACTTATAGCTCCGCCATAGAGTTGTCTCGCTTAGCCATGTGCCCTGAGCCATAGCCAAGCTCCATTGCCGACCAATTTAATGTTTTTCCTCACCATCGGTCACTAGGATTGGTTATCTAGAGCCACTCTAGTGATCTAACTTTGCATCATTACTAGGATCGAGTGGCATGGCAAGTTGAGTGGTTAACTCCTTGAAAAATGTGTGTGAAAAGCTAACACACATGCACATGGTGGTGTACACTTGGTGGTGTTGGCACATTTGCAAAGAAGAAGAAGTTGGAGTTGATGAGGATCAACTCGATGAAGAAAAGGAGGTGAAAAGTGGTCACTAGAAGTGACCAGACATAAGCGTCAGGAGGACCTATGCGTTTGGTCAATTTTAGCCGCAACACGTTGGTTGGCCGAGGGGAGCGAGTTGACTGACCGGACTCTAGTCCAAGTGGTGACCAGACTCGATGATGGTGCATCCGGTCAGGCTATGACAAACGCTGACGTAAGCTGCTATGCGAGCGAGATGTTGACCTGATGCTAGGTGCATCCAGTCACTCCTGATCGGACGTGCCCGATCGCAAAACAGAGGCTCGGGGAGCTCTCTAGAAATGACCAGACTCAGGCGGTGGCACATTCGGTCTTGGCATAGTGGTGCATCCGGTTGCAACTTAACACATGGCGCGTGAAGTTACCATTGAGATCGGGTGGCTCCAATTGAACGCAAAGCGACACTTGGACAGCGTAGAGCGACCGGACGCACCCGGCCAGCGTCTGGTCATCCCAAAATTTGCCTAGTGAAGGGGTAATGACTACTTTAGCCCATGGGGCTATAAATAGAAGGGGGTCTTGGCCATGGCTGACAGAGAGCACCTTGGGGGCTTCGTGTCCACGATTAAGAGTGCTTGGGAGCCCTCTAACTCACTTGAGCTTGATAGTGTTCATCCAATCAAGTGAGTGAGTGATTCTAGTACGATTGCATCATGAGGTTGCATCAAGTGGCACTAGGTGATCAAGTTGCAAGCCGATGGTGCTTGTTACTCTTGGAGGTTGCCACCTCCTAGATGGCTTGGTGGTGGTTTCCGTCGAAGCCCGCAAGAAGCTTGAGCGGTGCTCTAGAGAAGAGCTTTGTGAGGGGCATTGTGCTCACCCCGCGGGAGCCACGAAGAGCAACTCTAGTAGAGCGAGACACGAAGGGCGACAAGTGGTCTGGCCGGGTCAAGTGCTAGGGCTTATGGTAAGCACTCCACGTGGGGGAATGTGACTTGTGGGTCACCACTAGCAAGAGGACCGGTGGCAACCTTGGAGCTTGTCTCAACGGGGACTAGCGTGTTGGCAAGCATGTGAACCTTGGGATAAAAATCACCGTTTCATCCTTGTCTTCTTGTTGGTTTACATCCTCGTTACACAAACTTGTATTTACTTCATTTACATTGTGCTTGTGTAGTTGCTCTTGTAATTAGTTAGCTTGTGTAGCTCACTAGTTACTTTCTTGCTTGTGTAGCATAGAAGTAGCTCCCTTGCGTGGCTAGTTTGGTTTGTGTAACCTTGTTAGTCATATTGCTTAGTTTGTGTAGCTAACTATTTGCACTCTCTAATTTGGCATTGGTTGCCTTGATTATTGAGCATTGCTAGTGAGCTTAGGTGGCTTTGTTCTTTTGCTTACTAGCATGTGTAGGAGCTCCCTCTTTGCTTGAAGTACTAGTGGCATAGGTTTGTGTGACCTTGCTTCTAGAATTGGTTAGGTGAGCTCTAGCTAGCCTGACACCTTTGTTGTCTAATTAGGATCTTTATAAGGTGCTTGTGAACTTCAATAGAGGGGTGCAGTCTTAGCTAGATCGATTATTTTAATTCCGCATTTGTTTCAGTTAGCTGACACGATTAAATTTAGAAAGGACTATTCACCCCCCCCTCTAGTCCGCCATCTCGACCTTTCAATTGGTATCAAAGCTAGGTCTCTCATTTATGGTCTTCACCAGCCTAAGAGGATGACGACTTATGGGCTAGATGTTGACTGTCCATACATTTTTGATGGCACACACTTTGCACGGTGAAAAATTTGGATGATATGCAATTTCAAGTTTATTTACCCTCAAATATGGTTAATGATAGATGTCGGCTTTTCTCATGTGTTGGATGAAAATAATATAACTCAAGCACAAGAGAAATGCCTAGATCTCGACACCCAAGCTATTGACATCATGTATAGTTCTTTGGATGATAGCATATTTGGTGAGATCATTGACATGAAGACTGCTCATGAGATTTGGAGTTATCTCAATGAGAAGCATGGGACGGTCTTCAATGATGATGATGAGCCCAAGAAGGAGGCACATGAGGATGTTGAGCATAGCCATAATTTAGTAATTATGGAAGATTGCTCCACCTCATGGTCAAGTGATGATGATGATGATCAGACCAAAAGATCACTTGACAAGATTGATGATGATGCCACAAGTGATGCCAATGATGATGCTACTCCATGCACACTTGATGGTGATAATGATGGATCATGCTTGGGCTATGAGAGTGATGTTTCTTCAAGCTCTCCAACTACATCACATTGCTTCATGTCACAAGGTGACACTAAGGTATCTAATGCAAATGTGATTGATCTTGATTCATATGGGGAGCTTCTAGATAGATATGGTTGCATGATCAAAGCTTTAGAAAAAGAGATGGCTAAAACCGAGAAATTGAAAAATGAAAACTCTTTTCCAAAGAACACATGTGAACAACAAAAGCATCTACTTTATATTACTACTTGTTCACATGAGGAGCTAAAATTGGCTCATGAGGAACTTAGTGTTGCTCATGATAACTTGGTACAAGACCATGCTTTTCTCACTAAGGAGTTGTCCAATGGAAAAACTAAAACTAGTGAGAGCTCATCACATGGGTCAATTGATCAATCACATATTGTTACTAACCCTTGTGATATAGGCAAGAAGCATGTATCCACCTCTTGTGATGATTTATTAGAAATGCCATGTGCTTCACATATAGATGCTTATTCTACTTCTATGTCTTGTGAGACTAACCTTTTGAAGGAGAACAATGAGCTCAAAAATAAAGTGAAGAATTTGAGCAACAAGTTAGAGAGGTGCTACAACTTAAAAGTCACCTTTGAGCACATGTTGAAGACTCAAAGAAACTATGGTGACAAGTGTGGCCTTGGCTTCAAGAAGAAGATGACAAAGGACAAAAGAAAGAGAGAAAGAAAGATGAAGAAGCTACAACAAAGAAAGCTCTCTCATACCATGTGCTACCAGTGTTATGAAGCGGGACACCTTGCAAATGGTTGCCCTAACATTGAGAAGCTCAAGAAGATAAAAGAAGAAGAGAGGCTCAAGCATGTGAAGTGCTTGAAGTGCTGCACTTGGGGTCATCTTACCTCAATATGCCCAACCAAGCATTTGGTGAAGCAACTAGAAGAGCCTCAACCAAAGCCACAAGTTGAGCAAGAGAAGACACCCCAAGAGCAAGTCAAGATCTATCATGAAGATGGTGGCGACTTGATGATGAAAAAGAAGAAAATAAGAAGGGGTGGAAAGGCAAGGCATCCAATGCAAATTCAAGATGCCAAGATGATGAGCAAGATACAAGATGAGAAGAAAGTCTATGCTCACATCAAGTGCTTCAAGTGTAGAAATACAGGACACTTTGCCTCTAAGTGTCCTACCAAGCTTTAGAAGAAGGCTCAAGCAATCCATGAGAGGCAAGGCAATGGGAAGCACCACATGAGCAAGGAAGAGAAGGCTCAATCAAAGAGAAAGTACTACTCATGTCGAGAAAGGGGACACATGGCACATTCATGTCCCCTAGGTAACATTTCTAAGCCTATTTCAATTGTTGATAATAATGTGCTTAGAAAGGATGGTAATGGTACCTCTATGGTTGCTATTGAAAAACATCCCGCTAGGCTTTGCCTAAGTATGTTGCTCCTAACTTGAGAGGACCCAAACTTGTTTGGGTACCATCAAAAAGTGGATGATTGATTGTAGGTACCATCGGCATTGGAGACTTGATTCAATTGATTTCATATTGATCATCATATGTTGAGTCAAGTTATGAAGCCTAGTGCAGATCCAAACCCAATGCCATGATAATTGAGTGAAGTCCAAATGTGCTACATCATACAAGTGCTATAATTCAAGTTGTTGATGATTCATTGGATATATTTGATGGCTTACAAATATTTGAGTTGAAGCTCACTAATTGGATGATCATAAGCTAACTGAGGTATATCTCTTGTTGATCATTTCATTTGGGTGCATATGAGTTGATTGAATTGGATAAATATGCAATGTTACTTTCTATGATCTGTTTGAATGGATAAATAGCTTAGTAATCAAGTTTGGACTGATTTGTGTTGAATAAGTTCATAAGATGACATTTAGTAAGTGGATTGAATGGATATATGTCTTGTGGAAGTATTCAAACAAGTTAGTTTCAAGTTTGATTCACATTTGATGAAGTATAGCTCAATAGTTGAAATCTGTCCTATATTGCAAAATCTGAGCCAGCTGTGATCTTAGCCATGTTTGAGTGATCAAAACTTATTGGATTGGCATAAAACTTGGTGTACATGCTCTATACTTATTGTATAATATTCTATACAAATTTCATGAGAATTGGATAATAAATGCTTTGGTTTTGGAGTATATCTTGTCAGCTATAGTGCAGAAGTTTTCAGCATGTATCAGTGGTGGAAGAATTGAAATCTGGTAGCAATCTAAAATTCAAATTAAGCTCAAATTTTTACAGCTGCTATATAACTTAGTTAAACATATCTCCACCAAATTTCATGGTATTTGGATCTGTACATTGGGATATATGTACTTTTCTTTGAAGGGTACAGAATCTGCCAGAAAAGTAGCAATTATTGGATTTATTTGGAGTCACTTTAATTGAAAGGTCCTCAAGTTGGAAACATGTTTACAAGTGTATGAGGTACCTAAGTTTGTTTTGAAAATGATCTAGAAGCATGACAAGCAAATAGTACAAGGGAATTTGATTGTGGAGTGTACTTTGCACACATTTGGTACTCAAATTGAAAGATCAAGATCAAACTCAAGATGAAGATGAAGTTTAAGTTCTAGAGATTATTGAACATCATTTGGTAGAAAGAAAATGGCTTAGACAAGTAGAAAGAAAAAGACTTAAAGAGGGAATCAAGGTTACTCATCAAGTTAAGTCCATCACTTGGATCAATCAATCAAGTTATTTCAGATGAGTATCAAGAATGGTTCTTAGAGAGAGAGGTCACTTCTCCCTAGTGTAGGGGCTTGCCGCCTATGTGTAGTAAACCAAGTGTGGTACTTGAAAGGCTAACATGGAAGTGGTGATCTGAGGAACATTTGAGATGCTTAGTTGAAGCAATCAAAAGGGTTGATCAAGAAAAGTAAGCAACACCCAAAAGAGAGCTAGTCATGGCATTTCAAGTGGTATTCTCACATTGATGCTCTGATGCAAGCATTGATCAAAAGATGAAGCAAGCTAACCACAACAAGATAGTGCACTTGATCATAAGTGGTATTCATTTCATATGGGTGAAGAATGGAATTCAAAATGGTATCTATTGGTCTTCACCAAGCTTATAATTGGACGTTGCGTTGCTATTGGAGTAATGAATTGAAATCTATGTGACTATCCTCTACTCCAACATAGCAGAAGTATCATTGTAATGTGCATGATCATTTCATCCCTTACTAGTATGCAATTAGTGCATATAGTACATGCTTCATAGGATCATGCATAACAAATGAAATGTTTAAATTCATAGCCTACCACTATTGCTTGAATGATTAGTTGATCTAGTGGTTAGTATATGAATTTGTTCATGAGCTAGTGAACCCAAGTACTTGATTTAATTTGGATTGCCAACAAGTGACATGTGCAACATTGGCAAGATAACCCTTGCAAGAGGTGTGAAGAAGCTTGTCATTGGCTCAAACCGGACTTGGAAGCTTAGGCAAATCAATTTAGTCAAGTCAAAATTAGAAGCCCATGATAATGATAAGAGTACAAGCACAAGACAACAATGCAAATGGATATGTAGTTTGTTTGTTTCAAGTGATATCTAGACTCAAGTATTTCATCAAGAATTCACAAGTGATGTCTAGATCAACTCACAAGTGATATCCTATAAGTGGTACTCATGAAGATAGCTAAGGTTCAAGTAATAATTTTTATTGATAAATTCAACAAGTGGTTCCATACTAGAAAATTCTTTCAAGTAGTATCACATCTACACATGGTATCAATCATGCAAGATGATGGTTCCATAAGTGATCCTCAACTTTAAGTGATCATCAAATGAAGAATGCATCCCTCACCTACAAGAGCTTAAGTTTATCAAATGGATGACCCATGCTATCACATAGGGGGAGGTGTCCCACAAATTGGTATCAAGGTCAAAGATCCTATGTGTGGTATCTCAAGAAGCTATACAAGTGGTGTCATTCCAACAATCTAGTAATGTCCATAAAAAATGCAACATTCAAGCCTCAACCATCTACCTCAATGCAAGCCTTTGCATCAATGAGAGGCACACCTTTTATGAAAATTGATGCCAAAGGGGGAGAGATTGTACAAAGATATGAAAGCTTTGGGAGAGATTGAGATAAAGAAGTAGAGGTTGGACATAGACATGGACAAAGAGGGAGTAACATTGAAGAAAAGAGATGGATCAAAATTCTTTGACAAGAGAAGGACACAAGTAGGGGGAGCAAGCTCATGAACTTTGATTGGTTGCATTTGATATATGCATAGTCATGTGCTTGCTTGCATTGCATAAGCTTTTAAATTCAATATGCATGCTTGTGTGGTGTATGCTAGTTGAAGAATTTGATTGATGAAATAAAAACTAGCATGCATAGGATGATAGCTAGACACTTGGTATGCTTTTCAAGTAATGCTAGTACCTTGCTTTTAATGTTGATCTCACGAGGTATCTAGTGATTTTATTTCCAAGTGATATCTAGCTAACCATGGTGCTAAGGATGAACTTAAAGGTGCAACTCCGATTGGTATCATGCTTCAAAGGTTTACTCTATACACCTTAGCATCATTTGGTAGTAATTACTCTCCCACAATTCCAATCTATGCATATGTGCGAGCTTCAAACCAAACATTCTAGCACATATGTAGGGGGAGCTAATACTACCATTTTGGGTTTATGGTACTTGTCTAAAATCATTTACACATGGTAAAATTGCTTGGGCAAGCAACATGAATTCAAAAGAGCTTAATTTCAATATCTTTGTAGAGTTGTCATCAATTACCAAAAAGGGGGAGATTGAAAGGTCCTTGATTGGTTTTGGTAATTGAGTGACAACCCTAGGTGGACTAATTGTGTTTATATGAGATACACAGGTGATTAGTCCATAGGTACATGTGTGTGAGCAACATATGCCATAGAAGTAGAAATGTCTCAGAGATGTTGCAAAGCTCACACATGTGTGATGAAGGAGCTCATTACACATGAGACATGACATTGAGTCATGTGATCAAGGTGGAGAAGATCAAGACATGACTTGGCTTGATGGACCGGTTACAAGCGTGAATGGCAAGTTGGAGGCTTTGGAGCGATGGACCACGTGGCGGTGAAGCTTGAGCAAGATTTGGCGCCGATGGACAAAGGCAACGGTGAAAAGCAAGTGAAGTCAAGATCGATGAACCAATATGATCACATGATGATATGAAGTGGATCATATCATTGTTGATCATGTTGGTGCATGTGTTGCATCGACATTGGAGGAGATGGAATGGAATGCGCAAGGCAAAGGTATATCCTAGGGCATTTCATTTCACCAGTCATTGGTGTGTAGAGAATTTGATGACTAGGTTTAGGATAGATGGCCATACTATCAAGAGGGGCAAACTTGTTTGTATATCGGTTATCTAGTACCACTCTAGTGATCTAACTTTGCATCATTGCTAGGATCAAGCGGCGTGGAAAGTTGAGTGGTTAACTCCTTGAAAATTGTGTGTGAAAAGCTAACACACGTGCACATGGTGGTGTACACTTGGTGGTGTTGGCATATTTGCAAAGGAGAAGAAGTTGGAGTTGATGAGGATCAACTCGGTGAAGAAAAGGAGGTAAAAAGTGGTCACTGGAGGTGACCGGACGTAGGCCTCGGGAGGACCTACGTGTCCGGTCAATTTTAGCCGTAGCACGCTGGTTGGCTGAGGGGCGGAAGTTGACTAACCAGACTCTAGTCCAAGTGGTGACCGGACTCAACGATGGTGCGTTTGGTCAGGCTATGATGAACGCTGACGTAAGTGGCTATGCGTGCGAGACGTGGACCTAACGCTAGGTGTGTCCGATCACTCCTAATCGGACGCATCCAGTCGCAAAAACAGAGGCTCAGGGTGCTCACTAGAAACAATCGGACTCAGGCAGTGGTGTGTTTGGTCTTGGCATAGTGGTGCGTTCGGTCACAACTTAACACATGGCACGTGAAGTTACCATTGAGATCGGGCAGCTCTGATTGAACACAGAGCGACACGTGGACGGCGTAGCGCGATCGGACGCTGGCCGGGTGCATCCGGTCGTCCCAAAATTTGCCTAGTGAAGGGGTAATGACTATTTTAGCCCATGGAGCTATAAATATAAGGGGGTGCTTTGTGTCCATGCTTAAGAGTGCTTGGGAACCCTCTAACTCACTTGAGCTTGATAGTGTTCATCCGATCGAGTGAGTGAGCGATTCTAGTGCGATTGCATCATGAGG
The DNA here is from genome assembly GCF_019320115.1 of Miscanthus floridulus. Taxonomy (NCBI): domain Eukaryota; kingdom Viridiplantae; phylum Streptophyta; class Magnoliopsida; order Poales; family Poaceae; genus Miscanthus; species Miscanthus floridulus. The sequence goes on along the minus strand of NC_089595.1, from coordinate 77,632,474 downwards.
TTGCATCAAGTGGCACTAGGTGATCGAGTTGCAAGCCGGTGGTGCTTGTTACTCTTGGAGGTTGCCACCTCCTAGATGGCTTGGTGGTGGTCTCCGTCTAAGCCCGCAAAAAGCTTGAGCGGTGCTCTAGAGAAGAGCTTTGTGAGGGGCATTGTGCTCACCCCACGGGAGCCGTGAAGAGCAACTCTAGTAGAGCGAGACACAAAGGGCGACAAGTGGTCTGGCCGAGTCAAGTGCTAGAGCTTATGGTAAGCACTCCACGTGGGGGAGTGTGACATGTGGGTCACCACTAGCAAGAGGACCGATGGCAACCTTGGAGCTTGTCTCACCGGGGACTAGCGTGTTGGCAAGCACATGAACCTTGGGATAAAAATCACCGTTTCATCCTTGTCTTCTTGTGGGTTTGCATCCTCGTTACACAAACTTGTATTTACTTCATTTACATTGTGCTTGTGTAGTTGCTCTTGTAATTAGTTAGCTTGTGTAGCTCACTAGTTACTTTCTTGCTTGCGTAGCATAGAAGTAGCTCCCTTGCGTGGCTAATTTGGTTTGTGTAACCTTGTTAGTCATATTGCTTAGTTTGTGTAGCTAACTATTTGCGCTCTCTAATTTGGCATTGGTTGCCTTGATTATTGAGCATTGCTAGTGAGTTTAGGTGGCTTTGTTCTTTTCCTTACTAGCATGTGTAGGAGCTCCCTCTTTGCTTGAAGTACTAGTGGCATAGGTTTGTGTGACCTTGCTTCTAGAATTGGTTAGGTGAGCTCTAGCTAGCCTGACACCTTTGTTGTCTAATTAGGATCTTTATAATGTGCTTGTGAACTTCGATAGAGGGGTGTAGTCTTGGCTAGACCGATTGTTTTAATTCCGCATTTGTTTCAGTTAGCCAGCATGATTAAATTTAGAAAGGACTATTCATGCCCCCTCTAGTTTGTCATCTTGACCTTTCACCTGACCATCACCTTGGCTAGAACCGTGGTAAGCTCCTGGTGCTCCCACGCCTCCCTGTTTGTCTTACCACCGCTCTAGCTTACCGGAGTAGCCGCGCCAACATCGTGAACGGTGTTGTTTCACCTGCCATTGTGGCCAAGCAGCTGTAGGGCCCTGCTAGTCACCAAACCACCTTCTAGGGTCCCCCTTTGTTTAGGTTTAGGTATTTGACCCCTTTCGGTTGCCGGCTAACCCTGGCACTAGCCAGCGTAACCGTCGTATGCCGTCGGTGCGCTGCGTTGTCGCGCATGCGTGCCCAGGGGCATACCCGTTGCAAAGATGAGTCTTTGCAGGGTGTTGAACGCAAATCCTCTCTCTGTTGGAATAGGGACACGTTGCATTGCGTAGTTCTTCTAGTATCCGCGGGCCTATTTGCAAGATTACCAGCGTGTGTGGGCTCCCCACCTTGGGCTATTGCTGGGCCAGCGATGCCGCGCGCGGCCACACCCCGCCCTAGGCCGAGTGTGCCACGGTGCCCTTTTCTTTCTCTAGTGAATTAGTAAAGATTTCTAAAATAAATTCTAGGCTAATTTTGTTATTTAAATATAAAATCATTTAGGAGTCCAAAAAAATTGTGAAACTAATTTTGTTAGGTTCCTAAAATCATAATCTATCTATTAGTGTGTTTGGTTCACATAACTCTAAAATATTTCAAGGTTGCTCTAAATACTTTAACATGCTTTAATATTATTAAAATATGAACTTGTAGAAATTTTTATGATCAATCAAGTGCTAGTGTTAATTCTAAAAATTTTACAGTAAGTTCCTAGTATTATTATAGGCTCACTATAATTTTTTAGCTCCATAATAATTAGTTTGCTAAGGTAGATAAATGAGCCCTAGTTCAAATATATATATATATATATATATTTAATCAATAAAATGCCGAAACATCTTGGGATCGTAGAACTAAAATATTTTCCAAGAAATGATGCCTTACTCAACCACGTGGACACATAGCCTGGTGCGTTAGCTGTTAGAGCTAGCTTGTTAGCTTGAGAGGCGTCAACGTATTTTAAGAGTTACAGTTGTCATTGATTAATTACGTTTTCTACGTTGCATCCACATATATCATAATAGGAACAACGATGGATTACGAAGTCATCTGGAGTAGCGGAAAAGATGGTGCCTTGATGATCGTGTCACCATGATGGAATGCTAATCCTTGTTTACATCTTGCCCAGGTAAGCCCTGGTGCATAACCCATATTATTCTGCACTTTATCTTATGCTTGTGCATTAAGTTTTAAGGAGTTGAATGAAAACCACTTGCATATATATATCCTTATCCTATGAGTCCTAGTATGTTAGGATCATATAGATTGCTATGCTATAGGATCCGGTAAAAGTCAAGTGATTACCTATCACTCGCGAGAGATAGGAAAGATATTATTATTTCTGTCACATGGAATATATATGAATGATAATTGGAGACCGAGCAGAATGGTACTTTGGATCTAGACTTGGTTAGGCATTCAAGCGAGGCTCGGATTGCACTTGTTCCGCCTGTGTCGATTGAGGACCGTCCGTTGCTGTGGATGGTAGTCAGGTCACAAACTTATTATCCTGAGCACATACTTGCTTATGGGAGCGGGAAGGCTCGTTACGCTCTTGTCATGGGTTTCGGCTCTTTCTGGACCGACTGATTGAAGGCGAGGAAAGGTGGAGGTCTAAGCACCATACTGAGACTAGGTCTCAAGTGTGGGGGCTTAGAGTCCAAGTTTAGACGGGGACCTAGACCCCATGATAGGAGTGGAATGGGTTGGCCTTGTTTGTGCCTAGGGTACAAACAGGGCATGTGTTTCGGGGTACCCAGCTGAGATACATTGGTTCGCAAATCATCGTTCTATGAGACGATACCGACTTGGCTATGGTCTAGCACTGTAGTAAGAACTAGAATATGAAAGATGGTAAAATGGTTTTGATTGCTTACCACCTGCTTGAAAGTAGCATAGGTGCTTACATAGAATGGTTAGTTAATGAACTAATGATGACTGCTAATGAAGTTGAATATAAGGATGCACATTTAGTAATGCTTCCACAGATGCAATAACCCACAAGCCAGATAGCCTTGCATATCCTTGGAGTCTTTTATTTTCCTTCTGTCGGGTAAGTCTTGCTGAGTACAATCGAGCACTCATGGTTTTATTCCCCTATTGTAGGTGATCGGAGGATACTTAGAGCTAGCTCTTGTGTGTGGAAACCTCCAGGTGGGCTTAGAGAGGATTTCTTTCACTCTACGACCGTAGTGTTTATTTATAACCCTCATGAAAGGTTTTTATAAGAAAAGATGTAAAATCTGCTAGCATCTCTTGTAGAAAAATGTCCACTATGTTAATGCTCCACCATGTCCTTAAATTAATCCTGCTTCCTCTGTAACTCTGATAACATTGTTATATTCCGCTGTTATAATAAATTGAGGTAATATTCTGGTACTATAATAAAATGATGTAAGAAATGACTTAAGAATGTTGTAAGCTTTATTCTCTCATTTATGATCCTGATGAAAAATGTGGATTTTTTAGTTCTTCCTCGGGGTGTGCTCAATGAAACTATGTAGTTTAGTGTCATCTCTTGGGAACTTAGTGTCTAAGGGAAGACAAGTACTTCTGGGAGGCATTAGATTAGGCGGTTCTGACACAAGAATAGACTAAGCATTAGGGTAGTTAAATGCCCTTTGTTTCAATATATATTAAAATATTAGTAGAAATAAAGATATACCCTTAAATTGCAAAACTCAGTGTTTGTTAGTTGAATCCAACACCTTGCTTGATGAAGATGAAAGTGAGCTTAGTATCTTAGTCATTAGAGCTAGTTTAGTAGCTTAGTTACACTATTTTTGTTGTTCGTGTCGATTAAGGACCATCCGTTGTTGTGGATGGTAGTCAGATCACAGACTTATTAACCTGAGCACATACTTGCTTATGGGAGCGGAAAGGCTCGTTACGGTCTTGTCGTGGGTTCTGGCTTTTTTTGGACCGATTGATTGGAGGCGGGGAAAGGTGGAGGTCTAAGCACTATGTTGAGACCAGATCTCAAGTGTGGGGGCTTGGAGTCCAAGTTTGGATGGGGACCTAGACCCCATGATAGGAGTGGAATGGGTTAGTCTTGCTTGTGCCTAGGGCGCAAGTGGGGCATGTGTTTCGGGGTACCCAGCTAGGATACATTGGTTATCAAATCATTGTTTCCATGAGACATTATGACTTGGCTATGGTCTAGCACCGTAGTAAGAACTAAAAGATGAAAGATGGTGAAGTAGTTCTGATTGCTTAACCCTTGCTTGAAGGTAGAACAGGTGCTTACATAGAATGGTTAGCTAATAAAGTAATCATGATTGCTAATAAAACTTGACTGTAAGGATGAACTATTAGTAAGGCTTTCCGCAAACCCATGACTGCTAACAAAAAGAAAACAGCAAACTAATATTGTCAATCATATCCTTGAGAGTTGGGAAACTATTCCCACTAGTCGGGTAAGTCTTGCGAGTACATTGTGTACTCAGGGTTTATTTTACCCATGTTGTAGGTGCAGCTTGAGGAGTAGCCATTGTGTGGAGGATTCTTCTGGTGGGCATAGATGGATCCTTGTATCATTTCTGCTTGATGTTTATTTTCATTCTGCTGTTTAATTATCGCACTCTGAACTCTGGTATTGTAATAAATAATTTCCAAGAACTCTTGTTGTATGAAATGGACTAAGTATTGTAAGCTCATACTCATTATTGGATTCTAGATGTTAAATGTGGATTGTTTTGAGTTCTCCCTTGGGGTGTGCTCGATGGAACTGTCTGATGTAGCTCACTTTCGAGGTGCTTAGTGTCTAGTGGAAGTCGAGCGCCTCCGAAAGCATGCTATTTTAGGCGGTTCTACCACAGTCCTCTAGAGATCTAGCGAAAAAAATGTTGAGGGCGCTCCCTCCATCGATGAGGACCTTCTGGAAGCGCATGCCCTTGATTATGGGATCCAGGACAAGTGGGAAACATCCTGGGTACGGGATGTCCGACCACTGATCGGCCCTGGAGAAGGTGATCAGGTGCTCCGACCAGTCAAGATAGTTTGGATCGAAGTCGGGACCATCATATGTAGTGACTGGCATGACGCATCAGGCTACGAGCTTCTGCTCTCGCTTGTCTTCAGAGACAGCCCTCCCACCAAAAATTGTAGCAACGGTCTTGGTGGGATCCTGGTATGTAGGGCCCTTGTTCTTGCCTTGCTCTCCACCTTAATCGTCCTTGGTTTCATCATCATTGCGCTGCTGCTTCTTTGATGGTTCTCCCCTGAGCACAGTCTTTAGGCCCCTACAATCCCCCATGGTGTGCTTGGCATCCTTGTGGATAGGGCATAGGCCATCCAGTAGCTTGCCAAAATATGTGTCGTAGGTGCGCTTGACACGGGTGTCAACAGTGTTGATGGAGGTATTAGGTCGGTGATGGTGGCTTTGTTGGCTTCTCGAGCACTCTAGATGATCGTCAAGCCAGGGGTCATGGTCATCGTGATGGTGATCACGGTCATCATGATGGTCATGACCATCGCAGCGGCGATCATGATCGTCGTAGCGTCTGTCTTCATGATGAGGGAGCGGGCAGCCCGTTTGGCTTCTTCGGCATCGGTGTATCCATTCACCATTTGTATCAGCTCACCGATGGTGGTAGGCCTCTTGCGGTACAGCTTGCCATGAAGTTACTCATGTCAGAGCCCTTTGGTGAAGGTGGCGATGGCCTCAACATCGATGATGTTGGGGATGGAGTTTCTTGTCTCCGAGAAGCGCTTGATGAAGTTGTGCAGAGATTCCCCGGAGGACTGATGAAGCTTTTTCAAGTCATACTTGGTGTCAGGCTGCTCGCATGTAGCCATGTAGTTGTTGGTGAAGACTTTCTTGAGGTCATCCCAAGATCGGATAGAGTTCTCCTGCAAGCTAAGGAGCCAATTATTTGTAGACTGGTTAAGCATGACAGGAAGGTAGTTTGCCATGACATCCTCGTCTCCACCCGTGGCTTTTACGGTGATCTCGTATAGAGTTAGCCACTGAGTGGGGTTGGCCTTTTCATCATAGGTATTGGCACCAATGACTTTGAAGCCCACTGGCCACCAGATGGCTTGGAGCCTCTTTGCAAAGGGGCAAAGTCCCAATGCACTAGCGGGAAGTGGTGCTTGGCGAGGAGTGAATCCTTCGTGTTTAGTGTCGAATCTTCGGCGGTGCTCCATCTCTGCTTCATAGCATGCAGACCTGCTATTTTCAATGTAGCCATGAGCATTCGCACTGGCATTAAGGTGATCGTGAAGGTCACAAGGGGCGGGTTGATTGACCTCCTGGTTACGGTTGCCACCTCGACCTCCATGGGGACATGGTGGACACTGCTTTGGCCTAAATAGGATTCATAGTTGCCCCTGGAACCTCTATAGAGGTAGGGGCCTCTAGCCTGAGATCTTGGTCAAGCCCTCGAAAAAATCATCAGGGCTTTCATCCAAGACATGATGAAGAGATTCGGTTAGAAATGGGGAATCCTCCGAGAGCTGATGAATAGCCACCATGTTGACCACGGGCGTGGGCTGACCGGGGTCAGTTAGGTCGATCACGTAAAGGTCAGTGATGTGATTGCGTTCGATGTGGTCGGCAAAGAGGTGGAGGGTGTTCTGATATGCAGATCTTGCACCCTCCAGCCCAAAGGGGTAGGGCCTCAGTGGGTTCTCCATCGGTGCTTCATAGTCATCCAAGTGAAGGCCAGTGGCAGGCAGTGGTCGGCGCCGCATGATGTGCCCTTCTAGAGTAGCTGTGATCACCAAATCGGAATCTATCTACCTTATATGGTGTGGCCGAGCAGGTCGCTCGGTCATTGCAGCTTGGTGATCTTAGAGCATAGGAAAATCGCTGCTCGCTCTATATCGATCTAGGACTGAATCCATGAGGAGCTGGCATTTTGTCAGGCGATCTGTGACTCAATCGATGGATGCGATCAGATCATCGTTGCTGATGGATCTTCTAATCCAGCGATGTGGCATCGGGACCAGAGATGTCATTACTGGTGTTGGTGTGATCGGTGTAGGGTGGTCCTGCACCGGCTCCATGATCTCCCCTTTGCCATCGAGAATGATGACCTAGGTCATGGATCCGACCATGAAGATCTGGCCTAGCTAGAGGGGGGCCATGGAGCTTGGGAAGGTGACCATCTTGTTCACCATGGATTCAGCACGCACACCCCCTCGACCAGTGGCGCGACCCATGCATAGTCTTGTGGGCTGGGCCTCCCCTAGCTGCTCGGCCCATGTGGAGCATTGCGAGTACCGAGGGTCATACCCCCACATGTCTAGAACTACAAAATCTACAGGCACATATGAATGCCCGATGTGCACACAGACGTTATCTATGATTCCTTCTACCCGATGAGTCAATCGATCTGCAAACCTCAACCACATGGTTGTATGTAGAAGGGGCCTGAATTGTAGAACATCATCGTAGATTACCTTACGTATGATGTTGACGTTGGAGCCGATGTCATAGATGATTTTGTTGAACTATCCTCGCAGATGATTTTGTCGAACTGTCGCTGGCCAATTTGTATAGAAATCACCGGGTGGCCAGGATATCCTTTTTTGATTAGCATGGAATCATCCAACCAACCTCTCGGGCATGGCTTCATGTAGAATCCTGGCTGGGCTATCTCAACGAAGTGCACGTTTTCTGATTTTTCATCGGTACTTTGGGATGTCTAGATCTCTGATTGCTTGGTGTGGATAACCTTCTGATGCTGAGATGCCGCACAGATGCGACAGTCTTGCACAATGTGGATTTTGTCCTTCGAGTTACCAAAGTCGGGATCATTCCTGTTATCCTATTTAGTAGACATTTGACCCAAGGATAGATTGATTAGGATACTCCTAACAAGGACCAAAGTGGGCCCTTGTGCCTTGTAGAGTTGTGAGTCGACGTTTTCTTGGTGCTCGAATACCAAACTCCCAAAGCAGATGGTTGGTGGCACATAGCAGGACATCGACATAGGCCAAGGAAATAGAAGAACTTCTCCTATTGCCTCGGATCTGATGGAGCTTGGCCAAATGGTTGCATCGAAAGCAATCGGATCTTAGACACAAGCGTTGTTGAAGATCGACATGATCACTCTTTGCATGAAATCCCCCTACCGATGTGCCTCTGTCGATGTTTTTTTACCAGTAGATACTCGGTTCTTAGCAAAACTCGCTTGATGCAAAGAGCAAACATGATGGAGACACAAGATTTATACTGGCTCGAGCCCCCGGAAGCAAGTAAAAGCCGTACGTCCAGTTGCTACTTGTTAGTATTACGATCTCTTCAGAATGGTGAGATGGCGAGTACAAGATGGCTATGCCTATGAGAGTTTCAATGATTATAACTGAGCGGATGGCTAGCTATTTATATCCAAGGCCTACTTGCCCTACAAGTTACATAGTCATGCCCTAGTTGGAGTCTTGACATAATCTTCAGATATCCTTCCTTGAATAGGCGAGTCCTGAACCTTCGGGTCTTCTTCGGTACAGATTCAGTAGCTAGCATATCCGGTAGTCAAGAATCCTAGGAGTATGGCATCGTCGGTTTCTTGTCTCCTTCCACAAGAATTCATCCTGACTTCCCATCAGAGTTTGATGGGGCCATGATCAGAAGCCACCGATGTTAGGTGACAAACCAAGGCCATTAGAAATCTGGCACACCAATCCACACACGCTAGGGCTTGGTCTACCCTGGTCCGACAATAGGAACCCCCCACCACCTTCTTCTCAAAGGTCCAATTGCGTCCTTTGAAGCCTAGATCAATGAGACTGTAGACGTCTAACATGTCTCGGAATCCCGCTATTTGGCTCTAGCTCCGCTCCTGTGCACCAACATGCTCGGAGCGATGGAGAACTTCATTGAAATCTCCAATGCACAGCCATGGCAATGGTGACGTTGCCCTAACGAATTTCAACATATCCCACGTCTTGTGTCCTTCCAGCACCTACGCTTCACCATAGACACACATCAAGCACCAAGGCTCACCCCCACTCTCTGTAACGATGGTGTCAATATGATACTGAGAGTACTATAAAATCTCCACTATAGTATTACTATTCCAAAAGATGCCAAAGCCACCATTGCGCCCTAAACTGCTTATAGCGAAAGCATTGTCAAATCCTAGAGTACTTTTAAGACCCTCCATCCATGATCGGTGGATTTGAGTTTCAAGAACACAAAGCACGGTAGGAGTAACCATCTTCATCAAATCGAGAAGCTCCTTGACTGTCGCAACGTTGCATAGATCGCGACAGTTCCAGCTAAGACAACTCATTGATCTAGGTGGTTCTCCAAGCAAGAGGCTGCCGCAATGTTGGTCTTCACTTGTTTTTTGGATGCCAGCAGCCTCGTCGCCGCCAGCCACATCACCTCCGGCAGATTGGTCCTATCTGAAGCGGCCATGACCACTCCATCCTTCTTCAAGTCGCATAGACTTAGGGTTCTGAGCAGCCTCTCCTCTATAGGTCCCCTTCTCATCGGCGTCCTTCACTGGAGCCAAGAATGACACCCTGCAAAGAAATCAAACGCACACACGCACACAACACGAACAGAGGAACACGGTGTTTTTTGGTGCCGCCTAGAACTATAGCCTTTTCTAGACTATATTGACTCAATATATACAGACTCCACTACACTACCAAAGCCACCATGCCCACTAAACCTGCGCACCACATGATCTCCTATCGGTCCACGCCATCCCATGAACGAGCTCATGTAGGGCATAGTCACCACTACGAAACAAAAGAAACGGAGCACCACCGCATGAACTCTGCAGGCGTCTGGCAGCTACAAAAGCACGATGACCGATTGTGATTAGGCCCACTTATTCTAACTAACAAAACACTAGATAACTAAGGAGACTAACCAAGTCTAGATTATGCAACAATCTCCCCCTAAGACTGACTCGGTTTACATCAAACTGGCGACGCCAATCTTGGACCAAAGTTCACTAAATCGCGCACGCCCAAGTGACTTCGTCAGAACATCCACGAGCTGCTCCTCGGTGCTCACGTGATCGACACAGATCTTCCCATTCTCCACACATTCATGAATGAAATGATATTTGGTGTCAATGTGCTTACTTCTGTCGTGTAAAACGGTATTTCTGCTCAGCGCAATAGCGGACTGATTGTCCATCTTTAGTAGCAACGGCTGGGCTTTGACGCCTGTGATGTCTCTTAGCAACCACACGAGCCACATGGCCTGACATGCTCCTGTAGTGTGTGCCATGTACTCAGCTTCACACGTCGATAGGGCCACCATCTTCTACTTCTAGGACTGCCAAGACACAGGCATGTCTCCGAGGAAGAAGATGATGCTGCCCATGCTTCTCCTCTCGTAGATGTCCCCCAAGTTGTTGTCACTGTACCCTATCAGCGAGTATCCCATCACCTTGTTATCGATGTCATAGCGCTTGGAGTAGACGATGCTGTAGTCGACTGTGCCAGTGATGTAGCGCAAAATGTGCTTGACAGCGACCAAATGCTCCTGACGCGGCTTCTCCATGAAGCGGCTCACGTAGCCAACCACATATGTGATGTCAGGCCTTGTATGTACCAGATAGCATAGACTCCCCACCAGGCTCCTGTACATCATCGCATCGACCTCCGGTGTTGAGCTCTTTGCCGAGAGCTTCAACCGAACCTCCATCGGTGTGTGACAGGGGTTGGATGCCCCCATCCCCACCTTCTCTAGTAGCTTCTGAGCATATGCAGCTTGCCCAAGCTTGATGGCATCCTCACCTTGCTTGACCTCTAGCCTGAGGTAGAACGACAGAAGCCCGAGGTCGCTCATCCGGAATAGACGCGACATCTGCTCCTTGAATGCATCCACATCCGCTGGCCTTGCTCCAGTGATGATCAGGTCATCAACATAGATGCCCACCACCACTCACGAAGTCGACGTGCCTTTGGTGTACATGTCATGCTCACTGGTGCATCTGGTGAACCCTAACTCATGTAGGTTGTAGTCCAGCTTCATGTTCCACACCCTCGGCGCTTGGAAAAGCCCATATAGAGCCTTCTTCAACCTCAAGACCATGCCTTCATGTCCTGCTGTAACAAACCCCGGTGGCCATTGGACGTATACCTCTTCCTTCAGCTCACCGTTCAAGAACGCCGACTTCACGTCCATGTGATGGACAAGCCAGTGCCGCTGAGCAGCAACTGCAAGCAGCATCCGCACGGACTCCATCCGTGCAACAGGAGCGAACACCTCATCGTAGTCGATCCCCAGCTGCTGAATGTACCCCTTAGCGACGATCCATGCCTTGTGCTTGATGACGACGCCCTGCTCATCATGCTTCAACTTGTACACCCATTTGAGGTTGATTGGGCAGTGAGCAGGCGAGAGATCGACCAGCGCCCATGTCTTGTTCTCTTTAATGGACGTCATCTCCTCCACCATAGCCTTTCACCAACGCGTGTCCTCGTGTGCTTCCTCAAATGTTGCTGGCTCGTCGTCACCAGTGGTGAGCAGCAGTTCCTCATTGACCACAAACTCCCGCTCTGCTAAGCCAGGAGTATCCGCTGGCCCGAGCACATTTTCCAGTGCTCTAAACCGTAGAGGCGCATCATCGTCGTGATCGTCTTTGATGTCCAGAGCAGTCGACGGCGAGACGAATTCCATTGGCACACCAGCCACAGTAGGGGCTCCAACCCCACTAGGTGTGCGCATCAGTGTCGATGGTGACCCTAGTGCAGGCGCCACATCGTTGATGCCCACCGCAGACTATGTGTCCACCATGCACCCTTGTTGTGGACTAGCGGCGACATCGTGGCAAAGCATGACAGTCGTGTACTCGATGTGGAATAGCTTAGTGTCCTGCTCGCTGGGCTCGCTGACACTGCTCCAATCCCATGCTCTACCTTCATCAAACACCGTGTTGCGCGAGATGGTCACATGCCTGGTGTCCGGGTTGAAGAAGCGGTACACCTTGGACCCTGGTGTGACAGAACCGCCAAATTTATACAAGATCAAGTACGGCTGTCCCCGCTTAACACATTGACACGCGCATACTCTCACTTATATAAACCCGGTAGTCCACCGAGTGTCACGCAGGACCTCGATAAATCAACATCACAACCAAGATCGCGTGATTAAGCAAATACACATCACATACGTAGAGTTGCAGCGGAAATAATATTACAAATGGTTTCACAAATAATAGTATAAGTTTGGGTTTCAAAACCGATTAGTGAAAACAACATTTGCTTTCAAAGGATTACATTAATATAAGTTCCAAATACATTGCTAGCATAAGTGACATCCTCAGACAAAAGCATGTAGATGAGAAGTAAATATAGAGTCACTGAGCCCACCGACAGTTAACCACCATCTTCAGCAGGCCAAAACCTCACCTGCAATATGGTGGGATAAACCTTGAGTACTCGAATGTACTCAGCTAGACTTACCCATCATAAACCAGAAATAAAGTAACACCAATGAGTATGCAAGGCTTTATAGGTGGAGGTAGCTTGACAATATTTTGCATAAAAAGTGATTAACTCAATTATACAATTATAATTCTGTCATCAAGTTAATTAGAACTATCCATCTCTAGATTAGCAACTATCCTATGCCAAACATGTGGTATATCATTTTAATAGCATACATTAGTAACCATAGCAGGTATTGTAATTCTATATTCATTCAAACCATCATGTTCCATAACACAGTTACTATGATGTTGGGACTAGCCAAGTTTCTCACTATCCGGCTAGCTAAGTGATAGGCATGTGTTCAATCTTGTCAGAAGCGCCAACAACGGTATGGTCCTTAATCGGCACAGACGGAATCACATGAGTCAACCTATGCATAGACTTCGCTCGGCCTTGATTTTCTTTTACCCCATGGTTCTGTTCCATGATAGCAAATATAGCCAACCATGCTCCGGTTTCCACCTATATCTCGCAGGTGACAGGAAATCACCTGACTTCTACCGGTCTAAGCATGGCTAAGCATATATTCGATTCTAGACCTATACAGGGTTAACGGTAGTATTTCTAGACAAGGAATTTATATGCATCAAGTGGTTTCAATCAACTCTTATAACCTAATGCATCAAGCATAAGCGACTCAAGTAGTATTTTGTAAAATACTAGGAGACTTTGAATGCTCCGGGGCTTGCCTGGAATCCAACACTAGGTCAGTGCTTGTTAGATGACACCCGCTTGGTGAGCATCTCCTGCTTAGGCATGTACTCTAGGGATCCTTCCATCTTTGGGAAAAGTCCACCATACACCGTCTTCGGGTTCGGTTCCAACCTCACGTCCTTCACGTGGTTCATCTAGCGTACCTAGATGAGATGCAAGATGCAAGTGCATGAATATGAAGAATGGTAATATAAGATGCATCATATAATAGCATTCAAGGCAAACACAAGATTATGCAAGACATAGACACCAATAGCTATTTAACTAACATCACACAACTAACTATAGAGAGCAAGCACATCAAGCATGACACAAGTTTAACAAGGTCACAAGTATCATAACTTGACCATCAACAAGGGCATAAGCCGCACTTAGCAACACATGGAGTAAACAAACACAACTAGCATATGTCTATTTCTGGACTGGAAACAACAGCTTCATGTTTGGATCATAACTAGAGTTATACAAATCCAATAGCCATGCAATAAGACATTCTGGAAAGCTTCTGAAATTTTCTACAATTCATCGTTAATCATCTTAGCATGATTCTCAAGTTAACTAAGTCAAATATACCCATTTACAGAAACTAGTCCACAATTGATAGAGAGCAGCCATACCTAAAACCTAACTTTAAACAGGCATAACTCACAAAATATTTGGCCAAATGCCAGAAACATTTAACACAAGATGTTTAAGTGAGTTATCTACAACTTTCTTATTATCATCTAGGTGTGATTCAAATCCTAACTAGATCAAACACTAGCATCTTTCAGATCTGCTCAGAATACAATCAAAACCTGACAGAAGACTTAAAAGTCATGTAACTCCTAAAATATCTGGCCTATGGTCTTACAATTTGAACACAAGCAAGATTATGAAATTTTCTACAACTTTTTTATTCACTACAACCATAGCAAACATCATTTACACCACGAAAATAATTGCACAAGCAAAACTGCAAATGCAGCCCAACAGCAGTGGTACAGAAAACTGATAGGAACTTCAGAGAAGCATAACTGTAGTTCTAGACCTCCAACAAACATGAAACATAACTTTTTTAAAAGCTTAGGAAGTTACCTACAAATTTTTTATTCTCATATTAAGATGATTCTATAGTTAGAAGGGTCAATTAATCTAATAATTGTATCTCTGTCCAAAACATAGATAGAAACTGACATGCCACTTCAAATAGCTACAAATGGAGTTATACATGTCCAATAAATATGGTTCTAGACTTTTTAGAAATCTTAGCAAATTCTAAACAACTTTGTTGTAAACACCTAAAGCTAATTATACTATTAAGAAGGCCCCACAGTAAGAACAAGGAAACCCTCTCTGGGTTTGGGCAGAAACAACCATAGAGATTTAAGCAAGTATAACTCAAGATCTACTTAACCAAAAATCATGATATTTAGCTTTTTGAAAATATTAATAAAAGTACTAGAACTAATGTATTTTCATCAAGTCATTATTCATAACTTAACTGAGCCAATTAATTCAAACATGCAGAACTATTCAGAGTAGGAGCAAGACAATATAGGGCATTTGTTATTTTTATAACTCTTAAAATATAAATCCTAAACCCCTGAAATTTTTATCAGACATCAACCATCACCTTAGTAGCACTCCACAAAAATTTCATATTTATTTGAGCAAAATAACTACAGTTATGAAAAAGACAAGACACAACTAGTAGTACAAACCTAACTGCATAAATTGATTTTTGCAGCAAAAACTTTAACCTAAATCATGCCATATTATAGATCTAGTGCATAGAGAATTTCACAAGGATTCCAAAAAGTCCACATTTGTTATTTTACGATTTTTCTACTAATTATTACGATTTTCCAAAGTTCAGCACAAAAATCTGCAAAAAGAAAAGATTAAACAAAAAAGGAAAATACTTTTGCATTAGGAACCCTGAAAATCTTAGAAACCAACAAAGCTCATATATGTAAATACATGTGTCTGGCTTTTATGCAAAGTGAACACATGAAAGAGCTTCTATTTACGATTCACCCCGTCTTCTTCAACCTCACGACGCCGGACGCCGTGAAGGGGCAACGTCGTCAGGTCAGCCAGCAAGGGGGGTGTCGGGGTTGGACCTGGGGGCGCTGGGATCCGGCCGTGGCCAGCCATCGGCCGCGCCTGACCCTGGATCGGCCAGCTACAGCTAGCAGCAGCCTGGCCGCGGTAGCAGGCGGCACCGGCGGCGACGAACTGCGGTGGCGGCGAACTATGACAGAGGAGGGGCTGCCGGTTAGAGCTTGGGGACTAGAAAAACAAGGGCGTTATCCAGGCGAGGTTGGATCAGCTGTAGGTCCTAGGAATCGGAGGACAGCATGGTTGCTATGGTGGATTTGCGGCAGCGGCAATGACTTCTTGCTGTCGCCGTGTCTGGCTCAGCAAGGGAGAAAGAAAGAAAAATGCAGAGGAAGGGAGAGGGAGAATGGAGAGGGCAGGGGAAAACATGGCTCAAGTTCGGCTTTCATGCACCTGGGGCGAGGTGGCGACAGGCGCAGATACGGGAGGCCACGCGGCGCGAGCGTTCTGCACGGTCGGCCAGTTCAAAAATTATGAAGGAGCAGCAATACTACCTCAAACATACCACTGAAGCCCCATTTTCCTCCCATCATATCTCCTAAACAGATCGATTATTTGATCAACCGATTACATCGTTACGTAGAGCTACGTGTGTACTACAATATTTCTGAAGGGAGTCTCATCTAATTCTCAATGGTTTCCAAATGATAATTCGCTAAAGATAGGTACACGAAAACTGAAATACGAAAATTCAGTCATCCAGACTTAGCCGATTTTCGAACCCTGAAAACAGCACTGGAATTGATATTGTGAGCGGCATTTGACTAAGCTAGGCACTAATTTAGCTCTTGAGCATTAAACAAAGTTTGTTCTACTCCACTCAAACTTCAACTTTTGTTTAGGTTCCACCGCCATGCAAACACTCTAAGCCATAGTTCAAACCAAGTCAAAGTAGCATCACGGTAAAGCTTAAATTAGAGATTTAGACCAATTGCGGCATTTTCTTGACCTCTGCTCAACACGAACCCTTCATGACTTTTGTTGTAGAGTTCAATTAGAGTCATTTGGGCAAGGTTCCAAGGTTTGGTTTATGATCTAGAATTCCATTCACTTTATAAAACAATTCAGGCAAGGACATAACTTGTCATTTCATGTGACTTCTTGATTCCAAACTTCACGAAACTTTTCCATGTTCAATATAGATGGATATTGATGTGAGACACATGAAACAAGTACATCTAGCATTACTCAAGCATACTTTTTAGAAAGGGCAGCATGTAAGCAATGGTGCATGGTCCAAGTTTAAGTGGTGGCTCACTTTCATATGTTTGACCTAACATCTCCAACACCACTTAACATGCCATGGTTGAGTTTAAACCCATTGCTTAATTGGTGATAAACACCTGGGGTGTTACACCTGACTCGTACCCGATGAACACCATCGGCATACTCCGGTCATCCAGCTTCAGCTGATGCCCGCCGGCCACCTTCACATGTGCCACACATCCAAACACACGGATGAAGTGAACTGAGGGGTTTGCACCATACCAGACCTCGTACGGAGTTTTCCCTTCGACGCTCCTCGTCGGCGACCGATTGAGGATGAAGACAGCCATGGCAACCGTCTCCCCCCACAACCAGCCTAGCATGCCTTTCGCCTTGAGCATGCTCTTGGCCATCCCAAGCACCGTCTGGTTCCGCCTCTCCACCACGACGTTCTGTTGAGGAGTGTACAGCGCGGTGAGATGACGGTCGATACCTTGCTCGGCGCAGTAGTCGATGAACGCGCGTACCATGAACTTGCCCCCACGATCTGTGCAGAGCGTGCCCATCCTCCTTCCCGCTTCAGCTTTGGTGCGCGCCTGGAGTTGGATGATGGCCGACGCCGCTTGATCCTTTGACGCCAGTAGCACAAGCCACATGTACCAGCTCTTGTCGTCGACCATGAGGAGAAAACTCCACTTCCCTCCTGGTGTCTCCGGCGTGATTGGCCCACACAGGTCTACGTGCACGAGCTCCAACAGACACGATGCGTGATACCTGCTGGCCGTCGGGAATAGACGTCGTCGCTGCTTGCCCGCTAAGCAGCTGTCACAGATTTGGTTGACGTGGTCAATCGGCGGCAGACCACGCACCATGCCACCCTTGGATAGTGCATGAAGCCCCTAGAACCCGAGATGTCCCAACTAGCATGCCATTGCTAGGCCATCTCAGTGCTCCACGCGGCAAGGCACACTGGCTGCGCGATGTCGATGTCGAGGAAGTACAGCCGGCTTGCCAAACGCTTCACCATCACCAGCAAATGGCTCCTCTAATCCCAAATCTATAGGATCCCCTTCTTGATCCGTACCTCATGATCATCCTCGTCGAGCTACCCCAGGCTGACGATGTTTGCCATCAACTTGGGAATGTGGTAGACGCCAGACAGCAGACAGTGTTCCCCGTTCTTGCACTTGAAGAGGACCGTGCCATGGCCCTCGATGGCGACCACGGAGTCATCACCAAACCGCACAGTGCCGCGGACGCTAGTGTCAAGCTCGAAGAAGAATGCGCGTTGGCCCATCATATGATTCGTCGCGCCGGTGTCAAGGATCCAGCGCGTGCACCCACCGTCGCCCTTCTCGCCGAGCTGAACAAACAGCTTGTTCTCATGGAGGTGGATCTCCTGCGCAACACCTGAGGGTTGAGGCACTGCGGTGCTCGGTGTAGCCAGAGCCACCAGCGCAACGGGAGTCAGCTCCTTGTCTACGAAGGTCCACCGTGCATTGCCTCCTCAGTCGATCTGAACCAACAGATCACCATCTGTAGCTGGGGGAGTCGAACTTGTCGGCGGCGGCATTGTTGGGGAAGGAGTATAGTCGAGGGAGGCCACACCCAACATCAGTGCTCCCTCCATGGTCTCTTCCTAGGCTTGGGCCACATAGGCTGCTTCGTCACGCTTCTTCTTGCGGCACTCGCGGGCCTAGTGCCCGGTCTTGCCACAGTAGGCACACTCATCGCCGACGAGCTTCCTCTTCTTCCCATCGCTGCCGAGGGAAGACTTGGAACTGCCACCGCCTTCTTGGCCCTTCGGCGCTCCGTGGCCGCGCCCACGCCTCTGGTTAGACGATGGAGGTCGTCCACCTCCAGAAGCGCCTACGCCCAAGAGTTGCAACCGGGACACAACCCACGCCACAAGCTCCTCCTCCGTGTGGTTGAGGCGCATAGTGGATGAGCCTGAACCTCCCCTGAGATCGTGCCCATCGTCTGCCGCCTTGACTCTGCCCGTGACCTCTTCGATCAAGAGCTCATTGATGTCGAGGAGCGTCTCAATTGATATCATGAGTTGCCTATACCTCGGTCGTGTGACGTGGAGGTATTTGGCCACCACCTTCGGCTCCGGTTTGGGATCCCCAAGGATCGCCAGGCGCTGCACGAGATTAGACAGGCGTAGGGCAAAATCCTCGACAGACTCACCATCACAGAAACCAATATGCTCGTACTCTGCCCGAAGACTTTACGCTGTCGACTTCCGCACCCGATCATCACCGATGCGCATCGTCCGGATCGCTTCCCACGCCTCCTTTGCCGATGGCTTGGTCGCCAGTGTCGGCACCATCTCCTAGGGCACGCCGGAGCAGATGGCCTCCAGCGTGGAACGGTCATCGTGGAAGTTGACGTCCTCGTCCTCGATCGCATCCCAGAGATACCGAGACTGTAGCTTTAGCTTCATGAGCAATGACCACGAGTCGTAGTTGGTTTTCATGAGTTGTGGCCAGTTGTCGGAGCCCGAGTCTCCCGTACGACGCGCTCAACGACGGCTTCCCGTGGATGCACTGGGCGTGATCGGCGTCCACCATGGGTTTGTGAATGGCGCCGCGGTGAACGGCTCCGAGACGGCGATCGCTGCGGCGTGTGGCTTCGTGACACCATCGAGACAAACCCGGTCCCTCCTCTAACCGGCTCTGATACCAGTTGTAGATCCCCTTCTCGCCGATGTCCTTCGCTGGAGCCGAGAACGACGCCCTGCACAGAAATCAAACGCACACACGCACACAACGCGAATAGAGGAACATGGTGTTTTTTGGTGCCGCCTAGAACTGCAGCCTTTTCTGGACTATATTGACTCAATATATACAGACTCCATTACACGGCCAAAGCCACCATGCCCGCTAAACCTGCGCACCACACGATCTCCTATCGATCCGCGCCATCCCACGAACGAGCTCATGTAGGGCATAGTCACCACTACGAAACGAAAGAAACGGAGCACCACCACATGAACTCTGCATGCGTCTGGCGACTACAAACGCGCCATGACCGATTGTGATCGGGCCCACTTATTGTAACTAACAAAACACCAGATAACTAAGGAGACTAACCGAGTCTAGATTATGCAACATCCACATCATCGCCTTCCTCCACCGTCTTCCCGCAAGAAGCTTCAGTCGCCATTGCCACACTTGCCAAAACTCGCCGCTCCTGTCGTTGCCCACCCTTCTGCCAAGGCCGGGTAGCCGCGCTAGGTAGCCCCATAGTCGGCCCGAACAGTCAGGAGGAGAAGGATGACAGGACACCGGTGCACAGATCCTCCCGTGGCAAATCGCCGTGGAGTCGCTCAAACCCTAGAAGCCCTAGGTTGGGAACATGTCCGTCGTTGCAGCACTGACTAAAGGAAATGCAGCTTCCCAAGCTGTTGTAGCAAAGATTCTATCTATTTTAGCTAAAACAAGGGAATCCTGGTTATTGGTCCAGGTAAACCTTTTGTTGCTAGCACTTAATTCTATTAAAGCCCATTTATCTACCCAACTATTGAAACTGTCGGCCCATCTATGATTTATCGAACCATTACTTTTATCATTTACAAATCTTATTACTAAATTAAAATCTCCTCCAATCAGAATTGGGCCCAGCCAGACTTTCATCACAGATTCTAATTCATCTAAGAAGGCTTGTTTCTGCTCATCATAGGCAGGCCCACACACTACTATTTTTTTTATGGAGCTGGAGGGGGTTTTAGGCCCCTACTGAAATTTTATTGAAATTTAAAGGCAAATAGCCACCAAAGTACAATCAAGAAACAAAAAAAGTAAGGAAAACAATCATAAAAATTATACAAAAGCTTCTAGCCATAAATCTATATGAGGGTGGTATTTTGCTTTTGCTCTGAGAATAATCAAAGCAAATTCCTTCTTGAAGACTTGTTTGCATCTATGCACTGAATGATGTATGTTCCTGAAGATTAAGTCATTACGCATTGACCAAATAGACCAGCACATAATGACCAAGATTTCCATGTAAAAGGGTAGCTGCAACTGGGCTTTCAGGCTTTCAACAATATAACCCACATCTTGACTGTTGGGGACAGCTAACTGCAAACTAGACCAGCAGGCTAATGAAAATGGACAGTAAAAGAGAAGATGGAAGAGACCTTCGTCAATACCCAGACTGCAGAGGACACAATGATAATATGGAAGAGTCATGTTTCTTCTCCGAAGCAAAGCCCTGGTACTTAATCGGTCTTGGAGAATTAGCCAAAAGAAAAAATCTCTCTTATTCTGATAGCAAGATTTCCATAGCCATTTGAAGGCTGCATGTGTCTGTCGATGGCCAATGAGTTTCCTATAAGTCTTGCTTGAAGAAAACAATACAGATCCCCAGATGTAAGACCTCTCATCAGGGCTGTCTTGTAAGTTCAAATTTTGAACTGAAGTACTGAGGGTTTGGAACTGTGCATAGGCTTCAAGTAATAGGGGGAGATGGAATAGCTCATGAAATTGTTCGGTACTTGCAGCCATAGAACTTGAAATGTTATGGTTCTTTACAAATGAAAATAGTTCTGGAAAAGCTTTCTCTACAAATCATATCATTCCACATGTCATGCCAAAGAAAACAGGATTTACCATCTTGAATAGTTACCATTGCAACCCCTTTGAACTGAGTTAAAATCTTAAGATTATCTCTCCACCAAAAAGAGCCTCTGAAAGTTATACTTTGAATTGGAAGCTTGCCTCCTGCATAATATTTGTCCCAAACAAGCTGAACCCAAGGGATTTGGACCTTGTTATAAAATTTATGAAGGTGTTTCATCAGAAGGCTTTCATTCTGTACTGAGAGATTAAGGACCCCCAAACCTCCTTCTTTGGGTAGGGTTACATGGGCCAAGCTGCCTTTGGTCGCTTCTTATTATGGATATCTGAGCCCCTCCATAAACAATGTTTTCTATATTTGTCAATTTGCTTGATGACAGTCTTGGGAAGTAGGAAAGTGCACATGGCATAAGTTGGGAGAGCTGTGAGAACTGCATTTGTAAGTTCAAGCCTACCAGCTTCACTCAAAAAGGATGAGAAAGCCACAAATCTTCTTTCACATTTTGAAACTAAAGGCCAAAAATCTGCCATAGTTGGTTTAGTAAGACCAAGAGGTAGACCAAGATATGTCCAATGTTTCTTCTAAAACATTTAGAGGAACCATCATAGATTTGTCAAAGTTGACTTTCAACCCAGTGGAGTCAGCAAAGGAGGACAGAATGTCTTTCAAATTGTTGAGCTCATTAATATCACCATTCATAAAAATAAGAGTATCATCAGCATATTGTAAAATTGGAAAATCTTCATCACTTAACAAGGCCACAGGAAGGCTGAGTTGATTATTGCTCCTTGCACTGTTCAAAATTGTCTGAAGGAAATCAGCAGCTAAGACAAACAACAATGGGGAAAGGGGATCACCTTGTCTAACTCCTCTCCTGCAATGGAAAGTTTTACTAGGCACTCCATTCAAAAGTACTGCTAATGTGCCTGATTGAAAGATTGATTTCATCCAATGAAGCCACTTAGGAGGGAAACCCTTATGTTCCATAATCTTCAGCATGAACTCATGTTCAACTTTATCAAAGGCTTTTTCAAAGTCAAGCTTCAAGATTATTATCTCTTTTCTTATTTGATGACAGGTGTGAAGATACTCTAAAGCCCAAGCAATACAATCTTGAATTGTTCTCTGCTTAATAAAACCATACTGGTTTTTATGAAGGAGAGAAGGCAACTTACTTTGGACTCTATTAGCCAACAATTTGGTTATAATCTTGACTGAGGTGTTCAGCAAAGAAATTGGTCTGTAATCAGCAACCCTGATAGCATCATCCTTTTTTGGTACCAAAGTAATATGAGACCCATTTAAGCTCTGTAAACAAACTGAACCAAAATGGAAAGCATCACAGAGGTTATAAAAATATGAAGAAATGATAGACCAGCAATCCTTGATAAAATCTGTGTTAAAACCATCAGGTCTAGGGGCTTTATTAGAAGGAAGATGACTAACCACAGCATCAATCTCAGCTCTAGAAAAATTATCAACAAGACTAGAGAGATCTGGAGCATTTGTGAAATGGGAAGCCAAATTCAAAAGGAGAGAAGTAAAGTTACTTGTGCCCAGCCTTTCTTTAAAAGAGAGCCAAATCAGGTTTGCCTTGTCTTGATGACTGTGAAAGGAATTACCTTGGACATCATCTAGCTGTGTGATGAAATTTCTCCTATGCTTGATAGTAGCATGTGCATGGAAGAATCTGGTGCTAGCATCCCCCATAGTCACCCACTTAATATTACCCCTTTGCTTCCAATATGCTTTTTGCTGCTGAAGAAGAGTGATAAGCTTACTTTCAAGCAACTTTCTGAAATTCCATTCAATGATGCTTAGATCTCTAAACTCTTCAAGTAGATTCATGAAAGTGAGGATCAATTTGACATTATTAATATTTTCTTGTAGGCTGGACAATGTTTGCTTCCAATCTTTCAACACTTTTCTCAGGTTCTTGAACTTAGCAGTAAGTCTCTTAGCTGCATCTCTGTGGTGAACTGGTTGGTCCCAAGCTAAGTGTACCTGATTCATAAAATCCTCACGCTGTAGCCAAAAATTTTCAAACCTGAAGATACATCCTTTAGGAATGTCAGTGGAAATATTAATAAGACATGGCACATGATCCGAGCTCTCCATCACAAGAGTAGTGACATTTGTATTAGGATAAGAGAGAGTCCAACTAGGAGAGGTGAAAAACCAGTCAAGTCTCTCTAACAGAGGAGGGTGCTGCTTATTCGTCCAAGTAAAACGTTGACCTCTCAAAGGTAATTTAACAAGACCCAAGGCACTAATTGTTTCATTGAACATTAGCATATCAGCAATGTCTGCACCTGGTTTATTCCTATCCAAGGGGTTCCTGTAAAGGTTAAAATCACCAACCACTAACCAATCTACATCATCAGGCATGTTGATATTCTGAAACCACAGAATAAAATCTTTTTTCCCCAGAGGTGTACAGGGTGCATAAATATTAGTAAGAATCCAATTGGCATTATTATGAACCGAGGAGAAAAGAACAGATGATGCATAATCATTTTGGAACACTAAGGAACCAGAAAGGACAGAGCTCTTCCATACGATAATTGAGCCACCAGATGCTCCGTTTGAGGGGAGGAATTCATAACAGTCAAAATAAACTGGGCGAAACTGATGGATGAAAGTAGAATCAAAATGAGAACGCTTTGTTTCTTGTCACCAAATTCCAACAATGCAATGATCCAGTGTGATGCACCAGAGTCATCCCAAAAAGGGAATCAAAAGAGCAAGGGTAAACCCTACTGTTATCGCTGCCATACCAAAGGGCATACAATTTCAGTTTGTACAGCAGTTCTTAGCTGTGAGATTTGCTATGGGGATCATGTTAAAAAAGTTTGTCCAAATTTAAAAAATCTTCATTCTACTGCTATACCATGTGGTTATGCTGTTCAAGGTCTAGGATTCTATTTTATACCTGTTGCAGAAAATCCAAAAGTAGTATCAAATTATAAATCAGTTGTGGTACGTGTTCTAGAGGGTTCTCTTACTGCAGATCAATTGGCAGTAGAACTTGACAAACTACTACCCGGAAACAGTTGGGTGATTGAGGAGAAAGGCAATGATGCCTTTACCACTAATTTACCTTCTGCTGAAGTGCTCAATCACATGGTGAATTGGGGTCCGATGGATACCAAAACAGTGAAAGGAAAGATTCGTTTTGAGAAAGGGGCTGAAAATGATGTCTTCAAATATGAGATTGATAAGGTTTGGGTACAGTTTCGGGGACTACCAAGGGAACTGCGAGAGTTCCCTATCATTTGGACAATTGGCTTCATTCTAGGTGTCTCTCGAGCAGTTGATACTAAATTTACAAAGAAGTATGGCAGAGCTAGAATGAGAGTAGCCGTGCTGGATCCCGATCTCATCCCAGATCTTGTAGATGTAGTCATTGGGGACTTTGTCTATGAGCTACAATTCAGACTGGAGAAGGATATGTCTGATGGTGAGCCACAAGTCATTGACATGGACTCTACCATGGACGAGGATAAAGCACCAGAGGAAAAAGGGCCGGAGAACATGGATCATGACGGTAAAAAGATGGAAGACCCGCCAGCTGGTCAAACATCTGAAAAGCAGCCTGATGCCTCAGTTGCACCGAGTGGACAGCACCAGAGTAAGGCTACCACTGTTGTTCTTACTGAGCAGGAAGACCTTGCAGCCGCTGGGACCCAGGAGGTTTTTATGGGTACTGCAGAGGTACCCCATCATGTTGATAAGGAAGGCAAAGGTTCCAACTCTGTTAGGAAAAGTGATGTAGTTAAGCCTGTGGTGCCACTTACCTAGACTGGGATGACTCCAGATGGATCTGCAAAGTGGAAAGCTAGCATGTGGCAATCCAAGATTGACTCTGGCACTTTGAATAAGACTAAAGCACTGAGTGGTGGGGTAGTGTCGCCAGTGAGAGCTAGTAAAAGAAACGCGTCTACTTCAGAGAGAGACTCGTTGGAGAAGGCAACAAAGTTAAAGGCGCGTAGGAACATGGATTCTTCTTCTATCAAAGGTAAAGAACAACCACTTTCTTTTGATGTTTTTGATGATTCTTCTTTACTAGCTTATACTAGCACACTAGGTATATCACTTGGGGCTAATGAACAGGAAGTTACATTGTCTTTGCAACATCTTAGAGACATAGAATCAACCAGAATGTCTAAGAGTAACTTGTTAAAAGTAGATAACAGTTCTTTGTTAGGGGATGCTTCAACTGTTTGTTCAGTAGATGAGGACCTAGACTTAGATGCTTTAAATCTCATTTGTGCCAAAATCTCTAAAGACCTAGGTGATGGCGGCTGTGACCCTTTGTGTCTATAGACCCCCATATCACATCTCAAGAAGTCTAGGTCCAAAAACAATAAGAAAAAACTAAAAAAAGAATCGCAATGAAAGGAATTTTCTAGAATAGCAACGGTTTTGCTGACACAAAAAAATATAAATTTCTTTCTGATTTAACAAAAGAGAAGAACCTAGAGTTCATAGCTGTATCGGAAACCGGCAGAGCCAATTTTCCATAGTCCACTTTGAATAATATCTGCGCTGGCAGAGATTTTCTTTGGCATTGCATGGCTCCAAGGGGTCGGTCCGGTGGCATGATTCTAGGGGTAAATCTCTTAACCTTTGACATTGGACAAATAGAAGAGGGGGACTTTTTAATTCGGTTTAAGTTGAGACACAAGGAGGATGATTTTAAGTTCAATTTAATCTCAGTGTATGGCCCAGCTCAAGCGGATCTTAAATTACATTTCTTATCCGAACTAGTCCGAGTATGTTCAAAAGAAACATTACCTCTTATTATAGGTGGTGATTTTAACATTATTCGTAGACCGGATGAGAAAAACAATGACAACTATAATGATAGATGGCCTTTTCTGTTCAATGCTGTAATAGATACTTTAAACCTTAGAGAATTAGAAATGGCAGGAAGTTTACTTGGGCGAATAATTTACAAAATCAGACCTTCGAGAAATTAGATAGAATTCTTGTTTGTACGGATTTTGAGTCCAAACACCCTGTTTCTAGTGTCCGAGCATTGAGCAGAGAGATTTCTGATCACACTCCATTGTTTTATAGCACAAATAGCCCATCTCCGGCTTACCAGCCACAGTTTAAGTTTGAATTGGGTTAGTTGCTCAGGGATGGATTTTGTGACATGGTGAAAGATGTGTGGCATAGTGTGCTCGTCGAGGGCAGCCCCCTAGAGAGGTGGCAAGCAGAACTCAGAAAGCTCCGCCAATACCTCAGAGGATGGGCAAAAAATGTGAGTGGGGCCTACAAGAAAGAAAAGAAGACCTTGTTAAACAAACTCGATGAGCTAGATAAAAAGGCAGAGAACTCTTTGCTTGATGAGTCGGAACTAAACTTAAAACACGTGTTAAATGAAAGGCTTGCTGAAATACTTCGAGAAGAGGAACTCAAATGATACCAAAGGGCAAAGGTTAAGCACCTACTGGAGGGTGATGCTAACATAAAATATTACCATTTGTTGGCTAACGAAAGACATCGGAAAGCTCGTATTTTCCAGTTGGAGGACGGTCACACTGTAATAGATGGTGATGCTCAGTTGATGCAGCATATTACCAATTATTACAAGAGTCTTTTTGGTCCTCCGGAGAATTCTTTTATTGAGTTAGATGAACACTATGTTCATGACATTCCACAAGTCTCCGAACTGGAAAATGAGCACTTGACAGATGCCTTCTCGGAATCAGAAGTAAGGACAGCAGTGTTCCAAATGGAACATAATAAGGCACCAAGCCCAGATGGTTTTCCACCAGAGTTTTATCAGGTCTTCTGGGACTTATTAAAAGATGATCTGATGGCTATGTTTATGGAATTCCATGAGGGAACCTTGCCTTTGAATAGTATCAACTTTGGAACGATAATTTTGCTACCAAAAAAGAAAGATGCGAAAGTGATTCAACAATACAAACCAATATGTTTGTTGAATGTTTCTTTTAAAATCTTTACCAAAGTTGCAACTAATAGATTATCTACTGTTGCCCAGAAGATTATTAGACCAACACAAACAGCATTCCTTCCAGGTAGAAACATTATGGAAGGCGTAGTAATAATTCACGAGACAATACATGAAATTCACTCTAAAAAACAAGATGGGATAATTTTCAAGATAGACTTTGAAAAGGCATATGATAAAGTAAAATGAAGCTTTCTACAACAAACTTTAAGGATGAAAGGTTTCTCACAAAATTGGTGCTCTTGGGTGAAGCAGTTCACACAAGGAGGAAATGTAAATATTAAGGTGAACGATCAACTTGGTTCATACTTCCAAATGAAGAAAGGTTTAAGGCAAGGTGACCCAATGTCTCCAATACTACTTAATATAGTGGTAGATATGCTGGCTATACTGATTGCTAGAGCAAAGGAAGCAGGTCAGGTAGAAGGGGTCTTACCTCACCTTGTCTAAGATGGCTTGTCCATCCTCCAATATGCGGACGACACAGTAATATTTATGAGCCATGATGTTGAAAGAGCGAGAAATATGAAGTTAATTTTAAGTACTTTTGAGCAACTCTCAGGGCTTAAAATTAACTTTCACAAGAGTGAGATCTTTTGCTTTGGTAAGTCAAAGGATCATAAGGTGTTTTACTCGCAGCTGTTTGGATGTGGGGTGGGTAAGTTTCCTTTCCGTTACCTTGGTTTACCTATACACACAATCGAAAACAGAATTGAGAAGAAGCTTAGTGGTTGGAAAGGCAAGTTGCTTTCGGTAGGAGGTTGCTTGGTTTTAATAAACTCGGTGCTCTCTAGCTTACCGATGTTTATGATGTCATTTTTTGAACTCCCAAAAGGAGTTTTGGAAAAGATTGACTGTTTAAGATCAAGATTCTACTAGCAAAATGACCAACACAAGCGCAAATATAGGCTGGCTAAATAGGAAATTTTGTGCCAACCAAAAATCTAAGGTGGCTTAGGTATTCAAAATTTGGACATACAAAACAGATGTCTGTTAAGTAAATGGCTTTTCAAATTGCTAAATGAAGATGGCATGTGGTAAGAATTATTGAGGAATAAATACATAAAAGATAAGACTCTAGGGAGTTGTACTAAAAAGCCAAATGACTCTCATTTCTAGAAAGGCTTGATGAATGTTAAAGATACTTTCATGGGTTTAGGTTCATTTAGAGTGAAAGACGGATCACAAACTCGTTTTTGGATTGATGCTTGGTTGGGTGACCAGCCACTAAAAGATAGATTTCCTGAGTTGTTCAATATTGTGAGAAGAAAACAAGATTCGGTGGCAACAGTACTTGCTTCAGTCCCACTTAACATTTCCTTTCGCCGCAATTTAGTGAGTAGGAATCTAAGGGACTGGCTTAGAATTGTTGCTTCTATACAAGATGTGAACTTACTGGGACAAAGAGACACATTTGTTTGGGCTTTACATTCATCAGGTACCTTCTCGGTTAAATCTATGTATGCCAAGTTAATTAACAATGGTGTCAGAGTGTCACAAGATTTATGGCAGATTAAGATTCCTACGAGAATAAAGATATTCTTGTGGTACCTAAAAAGAGGTGTAATCCTAACCAAAGATAACCTCGCAAGACGTAACTGGAATGGTGACAAAAGTTGTTGCTTTTGTCACTCTACAGAGACTATTCACCACCTTTTTTTCGAATGTGCTTATGCCAAATTTCTGTGGCGCGCTATACACTTATTATTTGGAATAGCACCTCCTCTCAACATAGATGATTTATTTGTTACTTGGTCTAAGATGGGTGGTGTTATTTATAACTCATTGTTATTAACGGCAGCAGCGGCTTTATGTTGGACAATTTGGTTAACAAGAAATGAAGTGGTTTTTGACAAATGCAAACCAAAAACTTTTTTGCAGGTGCTCTTCAGGGGAACCCATTGGCTACGGCAGTGGGCAAGACTGCAGCGGCGTGATGATCTATGGGACCAGCTGATCCTTGTTAGGCAGCATTTGGAAACTTCAGCCCTGCATTTCTTTAGTTCCAGTAAATAGTTATCTACTAGGTTTTGTGGTCTTTCTTAGTCAGGACTTCTCTTCATGTTTTGTTTCCCAAAGTCTGGATGTGAGCTTCTCAACCTTGAAAGTGGTGTGCTGTGAACTTTGTAATAATAGGCCTGATTCTACCTCGGTAGATGAAGCCGGATATAAACTATCCTTTATCTAAAAAAACGACATCACAGCTATTTTCAGAGATACGATCTCGGATAGCGTTCCATTTCTTATGTGAGTTAATACCACGGATGTTCCAACTTAACACTTTCCATATTGTCTAATAGCCATAAAACAAACTTTGTGACAGCAAAAGAAAGTATCTTAGATAGCTAAGATAACTAAGCCTATTTGTTGCTCTTGGAGCTGGGCCAGCATCTTCAATGCTCCTAGGTGCTTTCTTGGCTTTGGCACCTCCCTCAGATGATTTCTTGGCCTTCTTGGGTCGTTCCACGGCTGCCTTCTTGGCCGGCCTATCACTGAGCGCTTCCTCGGTCAGGGAGGCAGGGTCAAGCTTGCAAAATGAGCTTCCAAGGTCGCGAACTACAGAAACAGAGAGAGGGGGGATCAACAGAGCAACCAACACAGTTACGGTCCTTACACAAATCATTCTTAAAACCTTTATTTTGACTGTGCACCCGTACACTTCGTCTAACTTTGGCATCAGAGATGATTACAGTCTTACCACGCTTAGCTTTTGTTGGGGCACAGGTGGGACAGGATCAAAAGCTGGTGGTGGCGTCATCACACCCTCCTCCTCGTTGAAAGCAGTTGCAACAGGCTTGATTAGAGAGGCTCTAGAGTCATCGGCTTCATCCTCTAGATCTGGATAGTGGACCTCAGGAGGGTCAGTGCAAAAAAATTCAGAGATAGTAAATGAGGGAGAAGTTGAGGGAAGAGAAAAGGAAAAAAGCTTTACGATTGTGGCCCAAGCAGGAGAGGTCAGGAGTTGTTGAGCCCATTCAAAAGTGCTAGGCTTGAGCATCATCAAAGTAAAGAAGTCCACCCATTGCGTGGGGATGGAGACAGTAGGCAGGGACCTGTCAACAGAGGACAAATATTTGGCCCAGCACCTAATTGCAGCAGCACATGGGCCTTTGGAAGAGCTTGGGGACAACAACTGCATATGATCCACTAGAGGCACAAAGGTCTGAACAAATCCTAGCTAAATGTTGCCCATGTCTACAGCAGCTGGAGCCTGTGGGACCAGATCATCAAAAGGTACCAGATCTTCAAGTGGCACTTCATCAACTACAAAATTCTGCAGATTCTGTAGGTTTGGGACAAACACTTCCGGAGCAGCAGCAGGTGCTGGAGGAGGTAGGATCTCTTCATCAGATGAATCAGTAAGATCATCCATTGCTAGAACTTGAACTCGGTTCTAGGGGGCATCTTGCACCACATCAATTTCCTTGGCCTGGGCTTGAACCACCACTTCAACAGCTGGGAGCACCACATCATGCAGGTGGGCTTCTTCAAGAGGTATTTCAGGTGCCTGAGCAGCTACATTTTGGCACAAGGCAGGCTCAGGCTGCAAAGGTACGAGTGGAGGGGCCAAATCCCCTTTGACAGCTACTGCATCTTCATTCTGGGCTTGAACAGGTTGATGTGGCCAGGCATTCCAGCCCATGGCCTGGAGATGCTCCAAAATAAAAGGCGCCAGTGGATCAGCAGGTGGTGGGGGTGCTCCTTGGCCAGGCTGACCAAAACTATGGTAGAAGAACACATTGGGATCAAAGTCATCGTCCCCTGGTGGAAAATCCTCATCCTGAGCACCTTGTCCAAGCATTCTAGTGAGCAAAACTTCACATTGCACTGTCCAGCTGTTGGATACAAAATCAGTTCCTTCTGTAAAGACAAAGAACCACGGTATATCATCTAAATCAGATACACGAACTTTGACAATATCATCTAAAACTTCACATTGAAGCTTGAATTCTCAAATGAATGAAGCTTGTAGATGTGAAACCCAATCACCTGAGATGAAACAGAGAACCAAAAAACTCGATCGCCGAAGTGCGGACTCTCAAATCACCGGCTGAACCACCGATGACTGATTGGAGGATGAAGGCCGCCGAGAGCTCATTCAACTTGTACTTGCAACGGCCAAATGAAAGAACCAGGAAGAATTCAGCTGATGAAAGAGATGGAGAAGGGCAAACTGGGAGACCAAACTTGCGGAGAGTCTCTGCTTCAACGACTTTCCCCGGCCTGAAGTTGAGGCCATGGAGCTCCATGGCTACAGCAACTCAGAGGAGGCAGCCATGGCATAGGACGAGGAGGGAGATCGCCGAGAACGTCATTTCTGGTTTCTAATGCTACCTGCCTACTCCATACACTACTATTAGTTTCCAGGTGAAACCAGTTTTCTTACAGGTCAATCATAACACTAACTAAAAAGGTAAGGATTTCACCCACTGCCATATTGAACAAATCTAAATTTGCGGATTCCTCCCGCTGAACCCTTTGCTTCTAAGTGAAACCAATTAAAAAGGGGTGTTATGAGTCAAAGATTTTAAAAGTCCATCAGAAAGATTTTTTTTCTTAGTCTCTATGATACCTACAAAATCTAAGTGGTGATCTCTGATTCTGCTCCTTAGCGCAGGGATTCTATCAATTTTTCCTAATCCTCTGATATTCCAAAACATACCTATCATTTTTATTTTACTTCTTCCTTTTTCTAGGCCCTACAGTGGACCAACCCCCTTCCTGCAGCAGCTTCCAATCTTCCCTCCCAAAAGATCAAGCAAATTAAGCAGCAGGCTGCTGCTACTCATATTATCGGGTAAACACAAGCAGATTAATTGAGTACGCAGTACTTAAAAAACATAAGGTAAATTGTCTCCCAAATATTGTCATACTTCTTGCGAGGTCATGTCATGTACGACCACCATCTTCTCATATATATATATATATATATATATATATATATATATATATATATATATATATATATATTAACAAGTGGTACATTTTTTTTGAGGGAGCCGCAGCCCTTACATAAATCTATATCTTTTATAAAGATAAATTTCACTAGCAATTTATATTGCCATACACTAGAACATCCCACTCTTTTATAAAGATAAACCCCACAAACAATTTATCTTGCCATACAAAATGTCCATATCAGCATCCACTAGAACATCTCACTAGCACATTCAACTATCTCAACATACAAAGTATTCACGTCAGCATCCAGTAACACATCCAACTAACATACGTCATTATGTCTTCATTCTATTCACATTAACAAACCACATCATTTATTAACATATATTTAGTTGTCCACGTCGAAATGCTAAAAATCATCCACTGACACATATTATGATATTTATTCAATCATATTAGTAAATATAAGTAGTATAATTTCATCCGATCCGATTCCCGCAGCAACGCGCGGGACATTCTTCTAGTTTTATTTTAAAAATAAAGGACAAGTTTAAGACCTATATTAATCTGAATATTAATAATCATGGA
This sequence comes from Miscanthus floridulus, assembly GCF_019320115.1. Classification (NCBI taxonomy): domain Eukaryota; kingdom Viridiplantae; phylum Streptophyta; class Magnoliopsida; order Poales; family Poaceae; genus Miscanthus; species Miscanthus floridulus. The sequence goes on along the minus strand of NC_089595.1, from coordinate 77,599,943 downwards.
AATATAGTAAGGATATGGAAATTAATTAAGTGCAAGGTACACTCTAAAATGTAAAAACTTACGAAAGTTGGATTTTCATACCGTTTGTTGATCATGTCACCTTCGCTGCATACGAAGCGTAGGACGGTTGGGATGGATTTGGATCACGCGCGTAAGCGCTGCCTCCACTTCTGCCCAAACCTGAGGTAGCAAATAGTCGAGACCAACATTGATTTGGAAGCCGAGGTTTTGGCCTTCTGTGGCGCACAAAATGATGAATCACTTGGAGACTTGGCATAAAGGGATGTGCTGCTGCTTGCTCTGCCTTTGAACTAGGGGTCTTCTCCGTTCCCATTGAAAAAAATATCAGAGGCACTAAAGGAATTGGCGGAAGCCGTGACCTTTGGCTCGGCCGGCCTGCATGTTTACAGTGGCGTGGAATACCCCCACGCGTGGGCTTACAGGAGATTGGATGCAATCCGTAATTAGCCGGCAACTTATACTACAAGTAATCTATATAATATACAATACAGGAAATATCTCAGCTAACAATAGAAAGAAATATGCTAGCTACTATACAGATCGCATCATCAGATTTGTTATTCTAACACCCATTACGAGGGGCCGAGCCACGATCGGAGACAGAGGGAGGGTACTGATCTACTCTTTTAAAGTGACCATCTCTTTACACATCCTAGAACATGTAGAAAAAAAGAAAGCAAATACGTATAATATGCTAATGCTGCCAATACATGATGGAGTTTTTGGAGGGGTCGTCTGTGCAACCCCTCGTCACAAACACAGGGCATGGGTCAATGCAACTCACCATCAGAAACAGAGGACATGGAGATGTTGTCTAGTCCATTCCATCAGCCTGTTCGTTTAGCTGTGGCTTGTCGTAAACGATCGTAAATTTCTAGCCGGAACAGTATTTTTCTCTCACACAAACCAGCCAGCAGTACTTCTTCACGAACCGGCAATGATATGAACCAGCCACCCGAACAGGCTGCATATTTCTATATTGTTGACACCTGAATTGAATCACACACCGGCAAGGATCCGTGGTGGCACACGACTTATGCCGGTTAAGCCGATTCGTCTCCCATTCTCACCTGAAACAACTTGTTCATTGAATTTAAAGCTGCTGAGACATCTCCACTTGGGCTGAAGCGCTAGGCTAGACATATTATGTAAGTTCGTATTTTTCTTGATTTGTTTTATAAAAATACACAAGACACTTGCACTTGCCTGGCTCGTAGGACCGTAGAGGTGGCGTCAGCAATAGTTTTATATCAAATGCAAATAATAATGGATCCCATCCCCACAAGGGTTGGTGCCCCTCGGCCTCTGAGTTATTGCCCCTTTCTGTTGAATACGGAAATTAATAACTGAGAAAACATGGTTAAGATTTGGAAACATATGTAAAGTTGGATTTTCATACCGTTTGGTGGATCATAGTCATATAACTCAGAGGAAATGAAGTGTAGGACGGTTGGGATGGACTTGGACCGCACGCCTTAGTGCTGCCTCCAAGTCGCGTTGATATCCCCAGGTATCCCGAGGCAGTGGAAGGATACAAACTTCAATCTTGCGAAGCGAAGAGAGGTATTCCAAGCCCAGGTTGTCGCAATAACGATGGTCCTCCCGCATGGGCATGGTCCGCACACTGACTTGAAAACGAAGAACCTGGAGGGTTGGCATGAAACGAGGTGCCTCTGTGCTGTTGCCACAAATGGAGCCCTTATTCTCATCATTGGAAATAGAGGTCATGGCAATGGGGTCTTCTCCATTCCCATGACTGGAGCCAAGACTGGAGATCGGGGGTTGTTCAACCACTTGTTTAGATGACCATTTCTTTACAAATCCGAGAACATATTGAAAAAAAGCAAGCAAATAATAGGCTAGTGCTGCCAATCCATACTGGAGTTTACTAGTATGTTGGAAGGGCGGTGGTATGTCCAACTCCGCATCAGAAACAGAAGCCGTGGGTATCTGTAGCTTACCATCCCCATACAACTCATCATCACACATAGAGGGCCCGGGTCTCTGCAACTCGTCATCAGAAATAGAGGGCATTGGTCCTGGGAACTCATCGCCACTCTCACTCTCCCACTCATCATCACTACTACTGTCACTCTCCCGCTCATCATCGCCGTCACTCTCCAAATCGTCAATATCGATATGAAATGAAACTGTCCTATCAGCTTTATTCTCACAAAAAAATACCATTGACCTCGTCAACCTGCAGCACCTCAGCTTCGAGAAGTAGACAGCATCAGTGTCACTAAAGTTGGTTATTGTGATTGAGGACCACAATTCCAGCTCAAGAAAACCGAGCTCTGGCAACAAGCCGAGGATTTTGAGGTCATACTCATCCATGTATTCCACCTTCAGGTTCAGGTGGGAGAGGTTTCCAAGACACGAAGGATTGATGCATGATGGTAGCTTAAAGAATAGGACATTATATACAGCCAAATGTTGGAGATGGCGCGGGAGGACAAATTCTGTTGCTTGCCACCTGGGTTGATAATCACTATCATAACCAATAATTGTAAGATGCTGGAGCTTGTGGAGATGGCGTAGAGACTCCCCAAAAGTTCTTTCCGTCTCCTCATCATCGAACAAAATACCACTAGCATGGAGCACCCTGAGTTCCATCAGGCTGCCCAGATCCTCAAGCCACCTAGCAGTCTTAGGATACGACCCACCAGTTACTGCCAACTCCTCTAGAGATGTCAGTGTCTCCAACGAAGGTACCTCAGCATCAAAGGCATCATCAAATGTAATGCGGAGGCACAGCATCTGTCTTGGCAGGCTATTGCTCGACGGTAACTCTAAAATGTTAGATTCCCACAAGTCCAGCGTCTGCAAGAACCTTAGAGCTCCTATTTTTTCGGGGATCTTCTCGGTCTGGGTTCCCCTTAGACTGAGAAACCTTAAATGAAGTAAATGTCCCAGGTGCTCAACTCGGACACGATGACAACCATCCATTGGATTGCAGTTTTCTATAGCTACAACACGTAAAAGTGTGAAGCTAGAATGTGGAGCCCACGTCTCAGTAACACACCCAAGGGCAGTAAATGATCTCAGTTTTGGCATTTCAATATGATTTGTTTGATGTGTGTGCCCAATGGTCCTCTTGTGGTTGGCTAACCTGCGTACATTGCTAGTACGTAGCAATGTGTCTTGGTTATCATCTACTACGGTGAAAAAGTTCTCTTCTCGGGACATGGAACGGATGAAATCAAGCACCATAACAGGAACACGACAACTAGTGATGATGTTGTCATGATAGTCAGACTCTACCGCTTCGATCATACTTCTGTTTACTAGTTCATTGAAGTATCCCTCTCCAATCTCAAATAACCTTGATTCCTGATTACCGATAATAAAACCTTCGGCTACCCACTTCCAAACCAATGAATCTTTAGGGATAACATAATCTTCTGGAAATCCACTAAGATACAACAAGCAAATCCTTAGATGTGAAGGAAGGTCCATGTAGCTAAAGGACAATATCTTCATAGCATGATCGGCTTCCTTGTTACCTCGACAAAAAACAATAGTTTTATATAGTTCGTACCATTCTTCTCTTTGTTTTCCCACTAATAAACTAGCCATTACGATAATAGCTAATGGTATACCATCACATTTCCTTATAAATTTGTCAGTTATGTCATCTGACCGGTTACCACCATATTTCCCTTCATGACCATATAGCCTTGTAAAGAATAACTCTCTGGATTCATCATAAGGAAGTGGTTGTAGCTTGTAAACATCACCGGCTATTGTTGCAACTTCCAAGTTACGAGTTGTTATGATTATTCTACCTCCAGAATTATTGTCACCATCAATAGCCAATTTGATTGTTTCCCAAGAATGTATCTCCCATATGTCATCAATAACAATCAAATACCTATCCACACAAGAGTAGGTAAAAGTTTTTGAATTAATGATTAAGTTTTCTGTAACATACATTTAATTGTAAAATGAATAAGCATGACAAAGAAAATGATTACTCGCTCACATTACCAACAAGTCACATTTTAGATATATATAGACATGTTTTGCAAAATATAATTTTGAGTATTACATGTTTGTAGATCACAGCTATAGCAGTATACTTTTATGAAATTGTATTTCAAAACAAATATAATTGTATCACTTTCAAATACGAAAACTTAGTGTATAAATAGTTTGTTATGAAATATTTGAATGATTGGCTTAAATAACAACATTTAGATGTGACTTATATGTTACTCCATCCGTTCCAAATTATAAGTCTCTTTGACTTTTTCCTCGATCATGCAAAAGTTTTGTGCGTCTTTGTATTCAGCTAGAGTAAAAGTTTAATACAACACGCCTTAGCGGCGCCCTAGGGGTCAGAAGAGTTATACATGGACGCTCAGATCCTACCTAGTATACTGAAAGCTATATTGTTACATATTGGACACTGATCAACCAGAATTGTGGTGCCGACTAGGAGGACTATGCCCGGGCTTCCGGGTGGCGGCGGCACTGCTTGCACGCACCCACGTCGCCGTCCGCTGGGAACAACTCATGTGGATGGCAACGACATCCCACTGGTTAGTCCTAGGCGCTTCAAGACAAGGTGCTCACCTCGCTTGGACGTTGGGACATGTGACATTTTCTGTGCCACTATCCGCTTGCTCCACTTGGGGAGCGCGGGGCGGTACATGTCTATCGTGGGATGTATCATCTTCGGGTAGCTCTAGGAGTGGCGGCTGCCTCGCCTTTGTGACTCGCTTGGTGAAGCGCTTGAGGCGTCTATCGGCATAGGTCATCGGAGAGGATGGAGTGCGGTTGACGGCATCCATGGTAGCCACAATCGCCGCGTCTCCAAGGGTGGCAGCCCCTACCAACACTAGGTTAGGGTGTGCCTTAGCATCCATGACGATGGGTTGTCCTCCCATGGTGGAGTGACCTGTGGTGGCCCCTGCAAAGGTGACGACGAAGAAGAGTCCGTCGCCAACTGGGTAGTCTTGGTGTCCACCAGAGATGCGTCCACTTCCTGAGAGGCGGCCACTGGAGCAGTCGAGCACCTTGGTGCTGGTGCTCCTGCTGGGGGATCACGATGAGCAAGGCGACAAGCTCCTCCAGTGTTGGGTTGACCCACGCGGGAGGCCCCACGCACGCGCACAACTCCAATGCCAGTGGATCTAGCTCGGGGAAGCAGCGTACAGCGACAGCGACAGCGGTAGCGGCGTTGTCGTCGTAGTCAGCCAGTGTGCCTAAGTTGACATCCCTCGCTAGCTTAATTCGACGTCGCCACGTTTGTCTTAGGGTTCCGCTAGTGCCCCTCGTGGCACCCTGTGCGGCCCCATCCGAGCTCGGTGGACCGCCATGGGGCGCTTGCTGGGATTCCGGTGGGTTGCCCCACGAGCAAAGTGTCATGGCCGGTCGTTACCCTTCGCCACCGATGTCGTAGCATGCCTTGATTGCTTGTAGTTCTTGGTGAGGTACCGGAAGCTGTAGCAGCGCAGGCATCGTCGTAGCAACCAACAAGTCGCTACTCGGTGAGAGTAGGAAAGGTTGTTGAAGCATCTGCCGTGAAACTCTGTGGGGATCTTCCAGGCCTACGGAAGCTGCTTTGGGTCATGACAAGGCTCAGCCGAGACGACCGCAGGTCCCATCTCCTGTCGGGGGAGGATCTCATGCCACCCATCGACATTGGGGGCGGAGGCCCATCCACAGCGGCCGAGGCGTTGGCGGGCGGGGACGCAGCCATCCACTAGCCGAGCAGGTAGGCCGCACACCAGCTGTGGGCGTGGCTAGAAGCGCTTCATTCGTCTTCGCTCAATTCCTTGTCGGCGAGTGCCCGCTCCACCTTGCCTTTGCCCAAGCCTGTGTCGGCCTCCAACTGCTCCGCAACAGCCCGAACCCTCGGTTGAGCGAGGCTGGGGTTTCGCTGGATGCCGAACAACATCCAGGTAGGTGGCTACAGGCTAGTTGTCATCGGAATCCACGGTGTCGGTGTCATCCATCCATCAACGGTGCTTAGAGCGCCCTCTCGGGGAGCTGCTTGGGTAGAATGGGGTCGCAGCCAGTGAGAGGGAGGAGCTGGCCGTAGGTGTCGCGGCGGCATCCGGAGAGCCCACAGGCCCTAAAGGCCTGGCCTTGGACCCGGATGGCACGGATCTGAGCAGTTCGACGGCAACTGGAGGTTTGACACTACCGACGCTCCCTTCATCGTCCAGCGTCATCGATTGCAGGCTGCCCCAAGGCCCGGCGCACGGCGGTGGGGTCCTGCACGCCAACCCTGGCTCGGCGTGGCACCGCAGCCCACCCCCTGCGCAGGCACGGTGCCAGGGCCACGAGGAAGCGAGGTGGAGGCGGCCTCCATTGCAGGCGCGGCAGCCGGCGGCGGCGGCGTCACCGACGGGGCGTCCCCGCAAGGTTGAGCGAAGGAGGGTCGCGGGGTGGAGTGAGGAGGGGGGAGAGGAGGTGGACACAGGCAAGGAAGGGGTGGGCGTCGGCGCCGGCGACGGGGCAGAGGAGCATATCAGGCTAGGGTTGGGGCGCATCCAGTGGAGGAGGGTCGCCGGGGGAAGGGAGGAGGAGGCGAGCGGGGGAGGGGTGGGCGCCAACACCGGAGAGGTGGCCAGAGCCACTGTCGGCGGTGGGGCGGAGGGACCCGTCGGTTAGGGTTGGGAGCAGAGCTCTTCAGGCACAAAGAGTTTTCCCTCAAATCCCCAGACAAATCAGTGACAATGCTACATAAAGAGCATGAGAAGAGTATATATATAAGTGGCTAACGGTTGTCCGTGACTTGCAGCTCACTTCTCTTTAATTTTTTTTTATAAAGAGCATGAGAAGAGTATATATATAAGTGGCTAACTGTTGTCCGTGAATTGCAGCTCACTTCTCTTTAATTTTTTTTTACAAATATTTTACTATGTATATCTAGATATAACATATCTCTAGGTACATAGTAAAATGAATATTAAAAAAGTAAAAGCGACTTGTAATTTGGAACGGACGGAGGAGAGAGTACTGAAGGGAGGGAGTACTATTGTCGGAGTATAGGAAATACGAATCCTGAAAATTGAATGGCTAATGCGTACCTCTTATTTTTGAGAAAGGAATGGAGCTCATCTATGAGTTGCCTTTCATCCAGTACAGCGGTACTGAACTGGAGATATCTTTGCTTATCAAGATCAATGAGAATGTCCTTGAAAACTTTCTTGAAGTCAGGAATCCGGCCAACAGGAACAAAAGCCCAGCAATCATAATGCCCTTTAAGCTTATCATAGACTGCTTTGGCAAGAGTGGTCTTACCAAGCCCAGCAACTCCAACAACTGAAACTATCTTCATCATATTCACATTAGACAAGGCATGGTTCGGCTGTAGGGACTGCAGCTTAGATATGAGCTCCTCTCTTGACTCGTCGATGCCAACTATGTTCTTGGCTTTCTTGTACATGGCATGAAGGCGGTGAGGGTCAACGGTTGACATTGGTGCTGGCTTGATCACAGCGATATCGTGGACCTTGTACCTGCGACACCGCTCCGTCACCTCCTCGAGATGTCTCATTATGTTCTTGACATCGATGCCGATCTTACGGCGCGCCTTGCTCTTCTTCCATATGTTGGTAACTGTTTTGAGGGGCTGCTTGCTCTCTTTCTCGGTGGAATCCGGGGCCTTATGGACCCGCACGAGGAAGGCGTCAAGAACATCCTCCATGTCGTATGATGACTCCCTGACCTCGCGTGCCCAGAGCTGGACCTGCTCGTCGAGGTAGTCGCAGGGCACCCGAGACACCAAGCTGAGCGCGGCCTGCGCGGTCTGCAGCTCCAGGGTGAGGGACTTGACGCGCTCTTTCGTGCTGGTCTGCAGGTTGTACTCCTCGCTGAGCAGCTGGTAGAGCTTGGGGATGAGGCGGCCCAAGGTGCCAATCACCGTGTCGGCCATGATTCACAGGCGCTCTATTCAGTTGCCTGTTGTCGCTTTTCTTGGTGGAGGGAGGCGTGTGGATCTGCAACTGACCATCGGGGTGACACGCCTAAGAAATCAGAGTAGTGGTGGTGTTCTTAGTTCTTGCATCAGACAGTAGGGAGGGAGGGAAGCAAGACTGCAAGAGGGGACATGATCTGCAATGTGGAGGATGGCCGCGTTGACGCAAGCGGCCGGCAGGAAGACAAGAACTAGCTAACTAGTCTTCTGGACTCTAGATAAGCTCATACGGTTTATGCGAGGATGGTGCGTGGTGACCGATGACCGCGGTGAGTCCGTGGCGCGTGAGTGTGCGAGACGACTTGACTTGAGCGAGTTGTTGCAGGCTTCGTTTGGCCCGATCGAGTGAGGGAATTTCCGAGAACCTACTCTTCCTACGCGTTGCGAACGCGGCATCTACCCATCCTACGCGTTTCATTCGACGAAAACGGTACGGATATTTTCCGACCGTATTCAAAATTGAATCCGTGAGGGGTTGAGATCTGTCTGTATCCGAGTCCGGATATCCAGCATCCGATATTGTATCCGTATCCGAATACTCAAACCGAATATTTATGATGTCGATATCCAATCGTATCCTATCCGACATAGTTGACACTATCCGTATTCGAATCCGAATTCGGACAGAAATATAAAAACAAATGTAATATCGGTGATATCCGTCCGTATCCGATCCGTTTTCATCCCTAGCTGCTCCTCAAGCCGCCGCAGTAGCCCTCCATTAAGGGGTTTCTCAAAAAAAAAAAAAAAAAAAAAAATCGAACTGGAGTCCGTAAACTCCGAGACGACGCTCCCAGCCGTGATGCGTCGCGACAGATGATTTAGGCTCCGGCTTCAGCTCTTGCTGCACCACGTTCGGATGAGTTCGGGCCTATTTGGCAGAGTTGTGCTCCGGGTAAAGTGATTCTGAGTGATTCTCTATTAGAAGCGATTCTGTCAGATAAAATTGTTTAGCAAGTTGTCTATGAAGTGATAAAAGGGAGGATTTTGTTGGAATTATCCAAAGTACCCTTATCTGTCTGAACTGAAGTATGCCCAATATATCATGTATAGACAATCACTACGTAAAAAACGATTTTTAGCAACGGAATGAATTTTTTTTAGCACGGTTGGTAATGAAGCCGCCCCTACAGTGGCGTGCTCGGGAGCCCAGACACCAGCCGTCCCTACAAATAGAACAACAGGGACGACTGGTGATACGAGCCGCCCCTACAAATGGGTCTGATTTGTAAGGGAGGCTCACTCACCAGCCGCCCCTAGCGTTGCTATTTGTAGGGGTGGCTGGTGATTGAGCCGCCCCTATAATTGCCTCCGTATAAATACCTCCGATTTGTAGGGGCGGCTCAATCACCAGCAGCCCCTACAAATGACCCACGTACAAAACAACTGCAGCATCTTCTTTCTCCTTAGGTCACTCACTCCAACCCGTGAAAGAAAGGTGGGGAGACATTGGGCACCTTCCAAAAATTACTCTACTAAGGGGGGAAGGTTTTGGTCTCAAATCCTTTGGTGGAGAGGTTGTAGAAGGTAAGAGAATGCTATTCCACACTTTTTTTTGAAGTTTTAATGGTTGGTTAGTGAGTAATTAAAGTTTTATTTTTCTCTCTCTTCTATGGTGCTTGAGCTACTTATGAAGCAAATTAGACCCAAGTTTTAAATGTACTAGGGTAAATTAGGGAGGGGGAACAAGATTATACCCTTATTTGGTCCATGTTTCTTGATTTTAGTGAATAATTAGTTAATTTTATGCATGTTTCATGTGCATGTAGATTTAGATCTAGGGTTTGGTTTTTTTATTAATTTTATTTTTATAAATTTATGTTTGATAAAATTAGACTAGGGTTTGTACGAAAGATGTTGGGTAAATTATAATTGTTGCTAATTGTTGTCTTTGAAATTGTTTATTGTAATTAATAAATATGTATTTTAATTATTTATGGATAAATGGGTCATTAATTAATTTTCCTCTACTATGGTGTGTTTGTATGCTTCATGTAATTATATTAGATTTATATTCATATATCTGAAGTATATACAATTATTCTCAAGTAATTATTAATTTGATTTATTTTTATATATATCTGAATAAGTAGTCCTTTAATATTTGTTTTGTTGTTGTTGTAAAAGATGGAGTACAGGAACTCTTGGATGTATGGTTCGTTAAGGTTCAAGGCAGGTTTTTTTGAAGAGGTGGATAAATTTATTGAAGCCGCAAAGAAGCATGCAACGACATTGAAAGAGAATAAGGATACAATTATTTGTCCCTGTAAAGATTGCAAGAACCGTATAGCATGGACAAATGTGACTATCATCAGATCACATTTGATTATGCGAGGATTTGTTGAGGACTACACAGCGTGGATTCATCATGGTGAAACGGTTATTGTTAACGACGAGGATGAGGAGGAATACGACGACGAAACCATAGAATCCCTGTCCCAATATTCAGCAGAGCTTGATGCACGAATAGATTTCTAGTTTAGCAATGAACAAGGTGGTGATGCTGGTGGTTGGGATGGTAACGACGAAGGTGGTGCCAATAATGATGGTGGAGCACGTGTCGGGGATGAAGATGATTTGGAGGACATGATTCAAGCTCTTGGACCAGAGATTTTACTAAATAGTCCGAAAGGTCTAGAAAATTTGGAAAGGGTGACAAAAGCATCGAAGGAGACTGTGTATGGTGTTTGAAAGCATCTAGGCCCTTAGTAGGGTTTTGGTGATTAATGACAATAGGTGATTACTGTGACTAACGTGTGTTTTGCAGAGACAATTAAGTTAGGTCACAGTAATGGAGATTGATTGGGTAATCATGGTGGTCATGCCCCTACGATGGAAATCGTTTTGGTTTTCAAAGGATGGACGACAAGGTTAAGGATGGACTAGTTCTAAGTGTCGATTGGAGTTGGAGAGACACTTAGAGTAGTTTAGAACTTTGTTTTTCCTTTGGCCATACTATTAAGGGGGATATGGACAGGTAGCTTGACCTAGGTGAGTCTAGTGAGTTAGGTGTGGTGCACACTTGCGAATTCTAGCACTAGGTAGCTCCAAAATAGCCCTTAGATCTATTGGAGCAAACTTCATTCACGTATGATCGACAGTTGGAAGTGAATGGAGGGTTAAATACTGACCGGACGCTGGCTTTGGTGTGACCGGACACTGGCGCAGAGTCCGATCAGTTCATTTGATCAAGGTGAAGTCGTCTGGAAGTGACCGAACGCTGAGAGGTGAGTGACCGGACGCTGAGGGCCAGTGTCTGGTCGACTCTAGTAAGGTTTCAGAGAGGAAAAATCATGACCGTACGCTATCCAACGTCCGGTCACCATTTGATCACTGGAATTCAAGGTGAACTGATCGGAGCATCCAGTCAACATGACCAGAGTGTTCGGTCACCCCGCAGAGGCATATAACGGTTCGTTTTTCAGCCATACTTATAAATACTTCCTCCATTCGTGTGTGGGGATACTTTTGCTCATTCCAACAGCTGAGAAACATCTTTGTGAGTGCCAAGAAGAGCATGGTCCTAGTGAGGTGATTGAGATTTAAGAATCCTAAAGAGAGCCCTCATTAGTGAGATCAAGAGTAGCAAAGTGTGGATCCACCCTTCTCATTAGGCTTGTCGTGGTCAAGTCAGAGTTCATACTTGTTACTCTTGGTGATCGCCATCACCTAGACGGCTTGATGATGATTGGGAGCTTGGTGATCATCCGGTGGTGCTTATGGATGACCCAACTCAAGTTGTGAGCGGTTATGGGTGATTCACCACGACAGAGTGTCAAAGAATCAACCCGTAGAGAGCACTTGATCCTTGCGCGGATCAAGGGGGAGCTACAGCCTTGCGTGGGTGCTCCAACGAGGACTAGTGGGGAGTGGCGACTCTCCGATACCTCAGTAAAACATCATCGCGTTCCTCCTTCTCTCTTTACTTTGAGCATTTACTTTGAGCAATTCAATACTTGTTTTTACATTCATAGAATTGCCATGCTAGAGTAGGATTGGAACTTAGGTTGCAAGACTTTTTGTGCGGTAGAACATTAGGAACACTTTCTAGGCACATGGGGTTAATTGGGCTAACCGTAGGATTTAATTATTTCAAAGAAATTTAGAATTAGCCAATTCACCCCCCTCTTAGGCATCTTGATCTTTTCAATTGGTATCAGAGCCTTGTGCTCACGTATTTAGGCTTAACCACCTAGAGAAAGATGTCTTATGGGGATAGACCTCCTCCTATCTTTGAGGGGGATGATTTTTCATATTGGAAAATCTGTATGGAGGCGTATCTAGAAGCTCTAGATGTTGGAATACTTAGAGCCGCCTCACAAGGCTTCCCAAAACCTCAGGATGCTACACACCTATAAGGCGATGAGGTGAATTACGAAAAATGAAATGCAAAGGCTCGAAACACCATCTTTAGAGGCCTCTACAAAGATGTGTTCAACCAGGTGAGGAACCACAAAGACGCCCATGCACTATGATGAGACATTTGTGCGCTCCATGAGGAAACAAAGAGTGAGCGTGAGGAACACTATCATCTTGTCATGAAAAAGCTTAACTCTTTTAAGATGCTTCCTAAAGAATGTGCTAATGAAATGTATTCACGCTTGAATGTTCTTGTAGAGGAAGTTAATGGGCTTGGACTCACTCAAATGCAACCATCCGATGTTGTAAGAAAGATCTTGAGTGTCCTCCCTATTGACAAATATGGGCATATTGTGACCGTGCTTTATCAAGGTGATCTTTCTACCGCTACACCAACACAAATCTTGGGAAAGATCAATGCTCATGAGATATACATGCACATCACACCTCAAGATGGCTCATCCTCTACAAAGAAGAAAGAAAAAGATTTAGCATTCAAAGCTAGCCAAGAGAAGGGCAAAGCAAGGCTTGAGTATGAGAGCTCAAGTGATGATGAGGTTGATGATGCAAGCCTTGCTCTCATGGTGAAAAGAACCGCCAAGATGCTAAAGAAGCTCAACAAGAGTGGCATCAAGTTCGATGGCAAGAAGAAGTTCTTCACAAGATCTAGAAGGAAGCCAATCTCAGAGATGGATTGCTATAATTGTGAAGAACTTAGTCATCTAGCACATCAATGCATAAAGCCCAAGAAAGACAAGTACAAGAATAAGTACAAGGGCAAGAAAGATGACTCAAGCAATGAAGAAGAAGATGAGAAGAAGAAAAATAAGCCATACAAAAAGAGAGATGGCAAGAAGAAGGACTTTCACAAGAAGAAGAAGAGTGGAAAGGCATACATCGTCGGTGATTGGCTCACGGACATTGATTTATCAAGTTGCTCATTTGATAATGATAATGATAATGAGAAGGTGACCGCCATTGCTATTGACTCTTCATCATCTTCACCGCCACCACCACCATCATCCCCTACACACCTATGCCTTATGGCCAAGGGTGATCACAAGGTATCAAATGATGATAGTAGTGGTGATAAACATGCTAGCAATGATGATAGCGATAGTGATGATGATGAATATGAATCACCTTCTTATGATGATCTTGTTAAATTGCTAAATCAATACACTAAGATCATTAGAAAGAGTAGAGCTAAGAATGAAAAATTAGAAGCTAAGAATGATTCACTTTTAGCAAAATGTGATATAGCCAAAAAGGCTAGTGTTGAGCTTAGAGAAGCAAATGATGCTATATCATCCAAACTCAAGGAGCTCAAATCTTCTAAAAAAGAGCTTAAAGATAAACATGATAAACTTGAGGGGATGCACAAAAAGCTCATCACTAGCTACAACAAGCTAAAAGAAGAATATACTACTCTTAAGATTAATCATAATAATCTTGTCATTGCTCAAGAATTTCTATCCAATGAGCCACATGATGCTACTAACAATGTTGTTAAGATTGATATAGCTACATGATGTGATGATTTGATCATTGAGAGCATTGAGCAAAGTTCTAGTAGCAAGGGCAAGCAAGTGGTTGAGGCCAATGATTATGATGAGTTTGTCAAGCTCAAGAATGACAATGAAAAGCTCAAGAAAGATCTTGAAGAAATCAAAAGACAAAACACTATTGTGCTAGAAACTCTTAACCATGATGGTGATTTGATGCTTGAGAATGAGAAGCTAAAAGAAGAGAACAAGAAGCTCAAGGGAGAGAAAAACAATGATGCTCTCAAGGAAGAGAACAAGAAGCTCAAGTTGGAGAAAGAGCATCTCAAGATTGTTTGAGCAAGTTCACAAGAGGCAAGCATCTTCAAAGTGAGCTACTAATGAACACCGTCATAAAGATGGATAGAAGTGGCATTGGGTACTTGGCAAACCAAGAGAAGAAGGCTCAAGCTCAACAACAACACAAATCAAAGCCGAAGCCAAAGAGATGCTTTGAGTGTGGACAAGAAGGTCACTTTGACCATGAGTGCCAAACTCCACCACCACAACCCTTACCCAAGCATGCTAGACATTTTGCCTTCAATGCTCACTACATGCTTAGAAAGGATTCTAGTGGGAAAATGAAAGTCATGTTCTTAGGATCTCCCAACAAGAATAGGCCTAAGAAAATTTGGGTTGCAAAGTCACTTGTTGATAAGGTGAAGGGCCCTCAACAAGTTTGGGTTCCTAAAGCTTGATCTCTTGTGTGTAGGTGAACTACAAGACCGGTGAAAGTCATTGGGTTATTGATAGTGGTTGCACACAACATATGACCGGTGATCCTCGTATATTCACCTCACTAGATGAAGAAGTAGATAGACAAGAAAGAATCACATTTGGCAATAATTCAAAGGGCAATTTTAAAGGATTAGGCAAAGTGGCAATATCAAATGATCATTCTATCTTAAATGTGCTATATGTTGCTTCATTGAGCTTCAATTTGCTATCCGTTAGACAATTGTGTGATCTTGGCTTCCAATGCTTGTTCACCGAGAAGGAAGTTGTTGTGTCTAAGAAGGATGATGATCAAGTGATATTCAAAGGATTTAGATATATCAACCTATATCTAGTGGATTTCACCTTCGAAGATGCTAATTTGAAGACTTGCCTATTCACCAAAACAATACTTAGGTGGCTATGGCATAGAAGACTTGCTCATGTTGGGATGAGCTCACTCAAGAAGCTAATGAAAAATGATTTGGTAAAAGGGTTGAAGGATGTGAAGTTTGAGAAGGACAAGCTTTGTAGTGCATGTCAAGCCAGCAAGCAAGTTGCAAATACTCATCCAACAAAAACTTTCATGTCAACCACAAGAGTGCTAGAACTCCTTCACATGGACTTATTTGGACCAACAACATACAAGAGTTTGGGAGGAAATCTTTATTGTCTTGTGATTGTTGATGACTATTCAAGATACACATGGGTATTCTTCCTTCATGACAAATTCGAAGTTGCATCTTGCTTCAAGAAGTTTGCCAAGAGAGCACAAAATGAATTTGAAGTGAAGCTCAAGAAGATTAGAAGTGACAATAGGAAAGAATTTGACAACACAAACATAGAAGCCTATTGTGATGAAGTTGGGATCAAGCATGAGGTCTCCGCAACATATACTCCTCAATAAAATGATGTAGTTGAGAGAAAGAACCGGACATTGATCACTCTTGCAAGAACAATGCTAGATGAGTACAACATCCCTGAAGCTCTATGGGCGGAAGCTATCAACACCACATGCTATGCATCCAACCGCCTATTTCTTCAAAAGTTCCTTGGCAAGACACCTTATGAATTGCTCAATAGGAAGAAGCCGGACGTCTCCTTCTTTAGGGTGTTTGGTTGCAAATGCTACATCTACAAGAAGTGACAACACCTAGGGAAGTTTCAAAGACGTTGTGATATTGGTTTTCTTGTTGGTTACTCATCAAAGTCCAAAGCATATAGAGTATTTTATCATGCCACCGGCTTGGTTGAAGAAACATATGATGTAGAATTTGATGAATCTAATGGCTCCCAAGGAGCACATCAGAATCTTGATGATGTAGGTGATGAACCATTGAGGGAGGCTATGAAGAACATTCTGGTTGGAGACGTCAAGCCTAAAGATGATGAAGATGATATACAAGTGATTGATCCACCTTCTTCATCAAGTGTGCCACAAGATGGTGATAAAGATGGGAGAGTATAAAATGAAGATACTCATGTCTCCCATGATCAAATGGTGGTACAAGCACAAGATGTTGATGCTCCGCAACCTCCTCCTCAAATGGTCAATAGAAGAAATACACCTCTACTACAAGATCATCCACAAGATCACATCATAGGGAGTCCATCAAAGGGTGTAATGAGTCGCTCACAAAAACTTACTTCATTTATTGCTCATCACTCTTTTGTCTCTTGCTATGAGCCTACTAAGATAGAAGAAGCTTTTCAAGATCCGGTTTGGATAAATGCCATGCATGGAGAGTTGAACAACTTCACCCACAATGAAGTATGGACTCTTGAAGAGCGGCTAAAAGGTGCAAGAGTCATTAGAACAAACTGGGTGTTCCGCAACAAGCAAGATAATCAAGGCGTAGTTGTGAGGAACAAGGCAAAACTAGTTGCAAAGGGGTTTTCTCAAGTTGAAGGCTTGGATTTTGGAGAGACCTTTGCACCGGTTGTAAGACTAGAAACCATCTGCATCCTCCTTGCATATGCATCACATCATGAAATGAAATTATATCAAATGGATGTGAAAAGTGTATTCTTAAATGGCTTTATTAATGAACTAGTCTATGTTGATCAACCTCCCGGGTTTGAAGACCCTAGATATCCTAATCATGTTTATAGGTTGTCCAAGGCATTATATGGGCTTAAGCAAGCCCCAAGAGCTTGGTATGACCGCCTTCGGGACTTCCTCATTGAGAAGGGCTTCACCATTGGGAAGGTCGACACCACACTATTCACCAAGAAGCTTGATGGGTACATCTTCATTTGTCAAGTGTATGTTGACGATATCATCTTTGGATCATCAAATAAAGATTCTTGTAAAGAGTTTGGTGAATTGATGTCAAAGGAGTTCGAGATGTCAATGATTGGAGAGCTTACATTCTTTCTTGGTTTTCAAGTCAAGCAAATGAGAGAAGGGATTTTCATCTCTCAAGAGAAATATACAAATGATCTTCTCAAGAAATTCAAGATGGATAAATGTAAGCCAATCAAGACACCAATGTCAATAATGGACATCTCGACCTAGATGAGGGAGGTAACACGGTTTATCAAACTCTCTACCGCTCTATGATTGGTAGCTTGTTATATTTAACTGCATCTAGGCCCGACATCATGTTTAGTGTGTGTATGTGTGCTAGATTTCAAGCTAATCCTAAGGAAACTCATTTGATTGCCGTTAAAATAATCCTTAGGTATCTTAAGCACACACCAAGCATTGGCCTTTGGTATCCTAAAGGAACTATATTTGAATTAGTTGGCTATTCTGATTCGGATTATGCTGGTTGCAAAGTTGATAGAAAAAGCACATCCAGAGGGTACCATTTGCTTGGTAGATCACTTATGTCTTGGTCCTCCAAGAAATAAAATAGTGTGGCTTTGTCCACCACCGAAGCGGAATACATTGCCGTGGGTGCTTGTTGTGCATAAATTCTTTACATGAAACAAACTTTGCTAGACTATGGTGTAGTTCTAGAAAAAGTACCTCTTTTGTGTGACAATGAAAGTGCGGTAAAACTTGCAAATAATCTAGTTCAACACTCTTGCACCAAGCACATAGATATCCATCATCACTTTCTTAGAGATCATATTGCAAAGAATGATATTTCACTAGAAGGTGTAAGGACCAAAGATCAATTGGCGGATATCTTCACTAAACCGCTAGATGAGGCAACATTTTGTAGATTGCGGAATGAGCTCAATGTTCTTAATTTTAGTAACTTCACTAAAAAATGAGCTTGTGTTGTCCCTTGCATTGCATTGTAATATACAACATGTTTAATTTTTGGTAATGCATATAGGGCTTGTCTAACATGGTTAAGATAACCGCCGTAAAGCATGTGAAGAAGCTTAACCTTGGATCAAACTTTACAAGCAACTAGATTTAATTTCAAGTATTGCATTGCATATGCATGAATGTTGCTTTGTCATTTATCTTCAATTGCCCTCTTATTGCCTATTTTCTTAAAAAGAATTATAGCCTAAGGCAAAATATTTTGAAAAAAATGAGGGTTTGAGAGAGGTCACTCACATCAGTCCCAATTGGTGTTTATTTGGATCTTATTAGAGTTGGGACTTGATTGGGAACAGACAGCATGAAGGACTTTGAAGATTTGCTAGAAAAAGAGTGACCGAACGCTGCACCGGACTCTGAAGTCCAACGTCCGGTCAGTTCACAGGAGGTGAACTGCTGCTGAGAAGGAGTAACTAGACATTGAAATAGTGGTTTTGTAGCGTCCGGTCAGATGGCGATCCAGCGTTCGGTCGATCAAAGACGATGAAGGAAGCTTGCACTGGACTCTGGCTGCGTCCAGTCGGGGTTCACCGGACGCGTCCGGTCATGATTCTAGGGTTTTGCACCTCTCTGGAATCGACCGGACGCTGGGTGGCAGTGTCCGGTCGCTGCCACCAGAGCGTCCGGTCAGTAGAAAACTTGCGGGATTCCAACTCTTTTCTCCGTTTCCTTTTCTACTTCATAGGGGCCACTAGAAAACGCTGTGAGCATGTTTGACCTACCTATTCCACATCCTGCCACCACCGAGCTCTGCCTACGCCATCACCCACGCAGCTTCCGCGCTGTTATCACCCTTCCCCGCTGCACAGCCCGAGCCACTGTGCCTTCACAGCTCTCCCACACCGCTCCTGTGCACCACCGCTGCCCGTGCCGTACGCTGCCATTGCCATGCCCTACAGTGCCATCCACTACCCACGCCATGCGCCACCACCACCGTGCCCTGCCGTGCCATGCGCCACCGCTGCCGCGCCCCGCGATGCCGTCCCCACACCGAAGCAGCTCGCCTGCTCCGCTCCTATGCGCCACCGCGCCCATGCCCTACTCCTGCACCGCCATGCCCAGCGCTCGCCACCATGCCCAGTGCCGCTGTGCCCTAGCGCCACTAAGCTTCACTTCACCAACGCGTGCTAGTGCCCTCATCACCTATCCTCGGCCGATTCATCGCATTGCATCGCAAATCCACGCCACATTGCTTCGCCAGAACCCTAGCTTCACAGAAATTCCTGGTGGTTCCCCTCGTGTCGTTTCCCTAATTTTTGGATCACCGGTTCGTCAAGTAGCAAGCCCTCATTTCTAATTTCGCACCTAATTGCTTGCTTTCTTAGGGTTTTGTATCTCTAGATGGATAATTAAAATTATTTGTATATCCTATCTATTCTATCGTGTAGCGAGTCGGTGCTATTGTGGTCCTATTTGTAGTTGTCAGTCAACTTAGGGCCAAGCTCGCGAGTATGGATTGAGGCCAAGCCTCGGAAGTGACAGTTGGCAGTTGATCTTCGTCAGCAACAGTTATTCTTTTCAGATCCATCAGATGGCTCGCGTCAAGAATGTCAGACGTGGTTCCGGTGATGAGGATCCGAAGCCCCCACCCCGCCAGCCTACAAATCCAAAAGGAAAGGTGATGAAGAAGCTTGCAATAAAGAAGCGGAAGTATCCAGATGTAGATGCAGCTAGAGCAGCCGCAGTTGCAGCAGCAATAGAGCATGTAGAGGCAGGAGGTGCTAGGAGTGGAGTCTAGATCGTTGATCAGCTCTCTACATCTACGAGGGCTACACTAGAGCAGGTTGAGCGCCGTCATGGTGGTCCAGCTGGGACCCTCATGGTTGGAGGACAACATGTGGCTATTGATGAGAGTCAGCCTCAGGGGAAGTCACAGTAGCAGCCACAGCCAGCAGAGCAGACTCAGGAGGGAGAGCAGGCCAAGGAGATAGAGTAGGTACCTCGGCCACAACTTCGCCGCTCTGGTCGTACCCGTGCTCTAGTCACACCGAGGTCAGAGACACAGCGGAGGGGTTCACGTCCACTGCCTAGATCCCAGGGTCCGCCTCCAGTGACCCACTTGGATTTGAGGGCCGCCACGGCCAAGTAGGTTCAGCAGCTCAGATTTATGGACTTTGAGCAGTGGTTTCCACCAAGGCGGGATGAGCGTGCTTCAGAGGGTTTCTACACACCTCTGCAGGAAGATTTTTATAATGCATATCTTAACAGTGGGGCAGTATTCATATCTCAAAGGGTGTGCAACATTGAGACCATTATAGCAGCAGCTGGAGAGCACATTTGCGCCTACCTATCTTACCTGCTAGGGCTGACAGATTTACTTAGATGGATAGGCTTATATGTTCCATCTTGGGTCTGTTAGTTCTATGCTTCACTCTGGATTGACCCGCAACACAGATTTATACACTTTGCATTAAGTGGCAGAGATTACAGGCTGACGAGCACTAGGGTAAGAGAGATACTCAGGCTTCAGGAGCAGTTCGTCTAGCTACATGAGGTTTGCTATGGACAGATAGTGCCCCCCAGATGCCCTCATGGTGGTATGGTGCCCCCTACAGATCTAGTTCGCCATTGCTTCACAGAGCCATTCGGCGAGGGGTCTAGCAGGACACCCTATGATCTCACTCCCACTACCAGAGTGCTTGATGCCATTATGAGGAGGACAGTGCTTCCGAGGATGGGGTATCATGAGGGCTTGACTCGCATACAGTTATGGTTACTAAACTCTCTGATGCAGCAGACAATGTTTGACATTTGGGATCTCCTTCTATCAGAGATGGAGGATACTATTGTAGAGGGGTTCAGGGGTCACAGGTAGCTGCCATATGCTCACTGGATTACATTCCTGATCCATAGGGCAGTTACTGTGAGGCCACCTGAGATGCTGACAGAGTACAGTGGTGCTACTACAGAGTTCCCTTCATACAACATGACTCAGATGATCCGACATAGTGCAGTGAGGACACCCAGCCAGCCGAGCCGATGTCTAGAGGTGCCAGAGACTGTAGCTCAGCAGGATGAGACTATCAGGGGCATAGCAGCTATAGAGGTGGAGCAACTTGATGCTCAGTAGGAGGTGATGGTCGAGAGCGACCCTAGTGACAGCTCAGATGAGGACTACCAGGACATTCCTCAGATGCCTCCTCGATGACATGACCATGAGGCCGATAGCTCCAGTTCAGCTCCACCTGCACCATAGACAGACCCCGCTCTACTTGCCATACTTGAGCAGATGAGGCAGGATCAGGCTCGCCAGGCTTAGAAGACCACCGCTACTTTTGCACAGTTTCAGACTCAGTAGGATGAGTTTCAGCGGCAGCAGCAGGCCATACAGCAGCAGCAGCAGGCCATGCATCAGTAGCAGCTCCTCATGTAGTAGCAGCTACTTGGGTTTATGCAGCATGTTGTGACAGCTATTGGGGCTCCATCGCCATAGCCTTCACCCTAGCTAGGTCAGCCTGCCACCACTTCTATGACTCCAGCATTACAGTCTAGTGGGTTTTAGAGTCAGGGATAGCCACCAGCATAGTTTGCTTCACCTACAGAGCAGGTGTCCCAGTGGTTTGCCTCGCTAGTGCTAGCCCCACAGTTCACACCTCTTTAGACGGGCTTCACACCGGCTCAGATTTCTTCGCTGCTAGTGCTAGATACTTCAGTCTTTAGGAGCCTTGGAGCGACTTTCAGTGAGTTGATAGGGCAGCCTACTCCGCCATATTTACATGTCCTAGGTCCTTCTATAGTTGCACCTATTACTGGGACTACAGAGACGCTCCCTTCTTCTATTGCATCATTAGAGCCGCCTACGTCAGTTATTCCTACAGAGTCTCAGGCCGCACCAGTCCCTGATCTGACCCAGACCACTTCAGCATCGCTTCCAACTACACAAGGTCAGATAGCTCAGAGCTTAGGGTCAAATGATGAGGCACTCAGTTCCAGCTCGCTCCTCGTACCTCAGCACTCAACTCGTCCGCTGCAGCCCTGCCGACCGACCCTTAGGTTTTGGTGTTTGACGCCAAAGGGGGAGAGGGATCGAGTATGTTAGTCTTAGGGGGAGCAAAATATCTAGGGGGAGCTTAGTTTATCTATTAGATTATCTATTATATTTGGACTTTTATGTGTGATACACTATTATGCATTCGTGTATTTACTTTTATGCATCAAACTATATCTATGTGATAGTGATATCTACGTGATCGTGATATATGACATGTGTGCTCTCTACTTTGAATTATTTATATGTCATATCATTTGTGCTATGCTCATTTGCTTTGCTTCTGTGTTTACTCCGATGCAAATGAGCTTTATTACTTGTACTTATGCTTATTTCATATCTTTTTGAGTACATCATGGTGGCTTGGGTCATATAAGCTTGCTTAACTCTTTTGTTCTTATTCTCAAAAGCTTATATGAACCAAGCATGTTAAAAACCTCAACTCTTTCACATACTCGAGGTGGTATTGTCATCAATCACCAAAAAGGCGGAGATTGAAAGCATCTAGGCCCCTAGTAGGGTTTCGGTGATTAATGATAATACGTGATTACTGTGACTAACGTGTGTTTTGCAGAGGCAATTAAGTTAGGTCACGGTAATGGAGATCGATTGGGCAATCATGGTGGTCATGCCCCTATGATGGAAATCATTTTGGTTTTCAAAGGATGGACGACAAGGTTAAGGATGGACTAGCTCTAAGTGTCGATTGGAGTTAGAGAGACACTTAGAGTAGTTTAGGACTTTGTTTTTCCTTTGGCCGTACTATTAAGGGGGGTATGGATAGGTAGCTTGACCTAGGTGAGTCTAGTGAGTTAGGTGTGGTGCACACTTGCTAAATCTAGCACTAGGTAGCTCCAAAATAGCCCTTAGATCCATTGGAGCAAACTTCATTCACGTATGATCAAGAGTTGGAAGTGAATGGAGGGTCAATTACTGATCGAACACTGGCTTCGGTGTGATCGGACGCTGGCGTAGAGTCCGGTCAGTTCATTTGATCAAGGTGAAGTCGTCTAGAAGTGACCGGACGCTGAGAGGTGAGTGACCGGACGCTGAGGGCCAGCATCCAGTCGACT
The DNA here is from genome assembly GCF_019320115.1 of Miscanthus floridulus. Classification (NCBI taxonomy): domain Eukaryota; kingdom Viridiplantae; phylum Streptophyta; class Magnoliopsida; order Poales; family Poaceae; genus Miscanthus; species Miscanthus floridulus. The sequence goes on along the minus strand of NC_089595.1, from coordinate 77,577,028 downwards.
CCAGTAAGGTTCTAGAGAGGGAAAATCATGACCGGACGCGTCTGGTCAGTGCTGACCTGACGCTGTCTAGCGTTCGGTCACCATTTGATCACTAAAATTTGGGGTGAACTGATTGGAGCGTCTGATCAATATGATCGGAGCGTCCGGTCACCCCGTAGAGGCACATAACGGTCCGTTTTTTAGCCATGCTTATAAATACTTCCTCCATTCGTGTGTGGGGGTACTTTTGCTCATTCCAATAGCTGAGAAACATCTTTATGAGTGCCAAGAAGAGCAAGGTCCTAGTGAGGTGATTAAGATTTGAGAATCCCAAAGAGAGCCCTCATTAGTGAGATCAAGAGTAGCAAAGTGTGCATCCACCCTTCTCATTGGGCTTGTCATGGTCAAATGAGAGTTCATGCTTGTTACTCTTGGTGATTGCCATCACCTAGATGGCTTGGTGGTGATTGAGAGTTTGGTGATCATCCGGCGGTGCTTGTGGATGACCCAACTCAAGTTATGAGCGGTTGTGGGTGATTCACCACGGCGGCGTGTCAAAGAATCAACCCATAGAGAGCACTTGATCCTTGCACGGATCAAGAGGGAGCTACACCCTTACGTGGGTGCTCCAACGAGGACTAGTGGGGAGTGGCGACTCTCTGATACCTCGGCAAAACATCACCGCGTTCCTCCTTCTCTCTTTACTTTGAGCATTTACTTTGAGCAATTCAATACTTGTCTTTACATTCATAGAATTGCCATGCTAGAGTAGGATTGGAACTTAGGTTGCAAGACTTTTTGTGCGATAGAACATTAGAAACACTTTCTAGGCACAAGGGGTTAATTGGGCTAATCGTAGGATTTAATTATTTCAAAGAAATTTAGAATTAGCCCAATTCGCCCCCCTCTTGGGCATCTTGATCCTTTCAGTGTTGAAAATGGTTGTCTGACACATTGGATATTGCTACGTTTTGTGCTTGAGCTACTCATCCTAAAGGCTAAGTACAGCTAGTCAGACTGTAGTTTCAATGATCTATTGCATCTCTTGTTATGGGTGCTGCCACAACCAAACTCAGTTCCCACCAACACATACCAAGTGAAGAAGGTCATATGTCCATTGACAATAGGAATGGGGGTTGAAAAAATCCATGCATGCCCCAACCACTGTATACTTTTTCGTGGCAAAATATTCAAGTCACTAGATAAATGTTCCTAGTGTGGGGCCAACTGGTACAAGAACAATGACCTTTATGGTGGGGACGAAACCTCCACAGGGAAAAAGAGGAATAAGAAGGGTATAAAAAGGTGGCACAAGAATCTCAGCCCCCAGAGGACACTCCATTAGGCAATGATGCAAAGCAGAGAAGAATTCCTGCCTTGGTAATGTGGTACCTACCAGTGACCGACCGCTTGAGACGTATCTTCCTAAACCCTAAAGAAGCCACACTCATGACATGGTGGGATGATGAGCGCAAGGTGGATGATGATAAGATTGCACACCCGGCTAACTGTAGTCAGTAGCAAAGGTTTGATGAGAAGCACAAAGAATTCAGCGATGACCCAAAGAATGTACGGTTTGGCTTGAGCACCGATGGAATGAATCCCTTCAATGAGAGGATGAGCGACCATAGCACTTGGCTAGTGATCTTGACCATGTACAATATCCCAACATGGTTGTGTTAGAAGAGAAAGTACCTTCTCCTCACTATTCTTGTTTCTAGCCCTAAACAACCAGGCATTGATATAGACGTGTTCCTCGAGCCTTTGATGCAACAAATGGAAAGGCTATGGAGGCATGGGGAGCAGATGTACGACGTGTTCCAAATGGAGGACTTCATATGTAGAGCAATAATATTTATTACTACTAATGATTACCCCATGATGTTTGCTTTGTCTGGACAGATCAAAGGGAAGACGGGATGCTTGGTTTGCTTGGATGGTACTACATGGGTGTACCTGGATGCATCCAAGAAGATGGTTTACCTAAGGAACCGACGCTTCTTAAAGACAAGTCACAAGTACCACAGTAAATTGTTCTTTAGATTTTATGACAATGCCCTGGAGATTGAACCCCCTCCGGAGAGACATCATAACGGAGAACATGTGTACAGAATGGTGAAAAACATATGCATCGTCTATGGAAAGAAGAATCTAGATAAGACGAACAGAGATAGAAGCACACCTCCTGTCGAAGGCGTACCTTTCAAGAAACAATCGATCTTCTTTCAGTATCTGCCTTATTGGCCAGACTTGGAGGTCCCCCATGCCATTGATGCTATACACATGTAGAAGAATGTCTTTGAGAGTCTCATTGCTACCTTGATGGACACAGGCAAGTCAAAGGATGGTCTGAAAGCACAGAAAGACATGGTGCAGCTAAATGTGATGCCATAGCTTCACCCGGTACCTGAGGCTAATGGAAAATACACTCTGCCCATGGCGTGCTTCAACCTAACACTAGACGAGAAGAGAGCTATATGCACTTTCCTGAGGGGGGTCAAAGTCCCGACTGGGTTTTCAGCAAATGTGAAGAAGCTAGTGTTGATGAAGGACTTGTCAATAACACACTATAAGGCTCACGATTGCCATGTGATACTGACAGTGTTTCTACCTATTGCAATTAGGGCTATAAAGTCAGAGTTCTTGAAAATGGCCATCACCCACATGTGCTACTTCTTTTCGAAGATCTCACAGAAGATGATTGGCAAGCAAGAGCTGAGTGACCTACATAAATTTGTGGTGGAGACATAAAACCAACTAGAGATGTGTTTACCTGTTGCTTTTTTTGATATAATGCCACATCTCATGATTCACATGGTTCATCAGATACAGGCGCTAGGCCCTTGCTACTTGCATGAAATGTGGTCCTATGAGCGGTTCATGTCGGTTCTAAGTCGATACGTGCATAATCGAGCATACCTAGAGGGCTCCATGATAGAGGGTTACAGTACTAAAGAAGTCATCGAGTGCTATCAAGAGTACCTAAAAGTACAGAAAGGGATTGGTAATTCCGATTCTCGTCACAAGGGTAGACTGGCTAGGAAGGGCACCAGTGGTAGAAAAGTGTTCATCAACCATAATTACAAAGAGGTGAGTTAGGCGCATTACAGTGTCTTACAGAGTACACAACTGATGCAACCGTACATTGATGAACACTTGGCTATCATTATGGCGGAGAGAAATGGCCGTTCGGATAATTGGGTCATGAAACAACACAAACAACGACTAACTACATGGTTGAAGGACCAAAACATATCGCCTGGAGAAACCATAGACTCTATTACCATTAGTAGGTTGGCGGAGGGGCCATTGAGACAAGTGACATCTTAGAATGCTTATGACATCAATGGGTATACGTACTATACCCACACAAAGGATATTAAATATGTGAACCAAAACAGCGGCGTTCGAATAGAGGCTCTCGATGGATTGGGGCAAAAGATCCAATACTTTGGCATCATTGAAAAGATATGGGAACTTGACTATGGAAGGGATATAACGGTGGCCCTATTTTGACGTCGCTGGATCAAACAACACCAACTGAACGAGATTGGATTGAGAGTCCTGGACCTTCAGAATCTAGGCTACCAAGATGACCCTTGGGTGCTGCTTCATGTGTCGCACAAGTTTTCTATATGTCTGACCCACAAAGTAACCTCCCCCCGAAGAAGAAGACAAAGTACGTGGTTGCCTCCGGGAAACAGCACATTATTGGAGTTGATGGCGTGGACGATGTTGAAGCTTACAATAACTACGATGAGATGCCGCTATTCACAGACTTTCCTAAGAAGATCAGTGTTGTGGAAAAGAACCTACCCAAAGACATATTGACATGGCAACGAAAAGGTGTCAAGGAGAAAGTCGTTATAGCGGGCTAGCTAGTTGTTGAGCATGGAGTGTTTGTGTAAGTGTGTGTTTGTAAGACTTCATTTATGCATGCATGTGAGACTATATATTTATGTATGTGTGTAAGACTACATATTTTTGTATGTGTGTGAGACTACATTTATGCATATGTGTGAGACTACCCTTTGCAACATCCAGATTAATCTATTTGAACATTCACTCTATTACTACTAAAACTTTATGAAATCACTTAACACTTTATGAAATAAAGAAATGACCAAAATAAAAGTAGGAGATCTTGGCGAGTTATACAACTTTTATATTCATCACCTTTACAGCTAAAATCATTTAGTGTTTGAAAATCAGGTTTGAAGCTGTTATTTTCTGAAATTTAAAATTTGAATTGTTCAAAATTAGTGACAAAGATAGATGACTAGACTAAAATGATAGAGCATGATTTTAGAAAATTTTATGAAAAAAACCATCACATTTGAAGTTATTATGAGGGAGAAAAACTAGTTACAAGTTTCAGCCATAGATTAAAAAGAGAAATCACACTTGTTTATTATTGATCATCATGAACAGTTGTGATTTTTCTTTTTAATCTCTAGGTAAAATTTGTGACTAGTCTTTCTCCCTCATACTAACTCTAAATGTGATGATTTTTTTCCTAAAATTTTCTAAAATCTTGCCCTATCAAGTTAGTGTGTTGATTTGGTCATTCTTTTCATTTGACAAAGTTTGAGTACTTTAAATTTTAAAATTAAAAAAAATAACAAGTTCGAACGAGATTTTCAACCATTAAATAATTTCAGCTAAAAAAGTGACGAATACTAAAGTTGTATAACTCATCAAGATCTACAACTTTTATTTTGATCATTTCTTTATCTGACAAAGTGATAGTAAACATTGTTCATAAATCAACATGTTTCTCGTATAGTTCATGAAACTATGAGTCATATGTGAATTTATGAACAATGTTTACTAATACTTTGTCACATAAAGAAGTGACCAAAATAAAAGTTGTAGATAGTGATGAGTTCAACAACTTTTATGTTCACGACTTTTATTGTTGAAATCATTTAAGGTTTCAAAATCTTTTTTGAAGTTGCCATTTATTGAAATTTAAAATTTCAACTATACAAATTTGATCAAATGAAAATATGATCAAAATAAAAGTTGTACATATTGATGAGTTCTACAACTTTGGTATTAATGAGTTTTTCATCTAAAATCATTTACTCTTTAAAAATATTATTTCAAGTTGAAATTGTTTGAATTTCAAAATTTGAATCGTTCAAACAAAGTCACATGATAAGATGACCAAAATAAAAGTTGTACATATTGATGAGTTATACAATTTTTATGCTTACAACATTTTCATTTTATTTCATTTAATGTCATAAAATTGTAGTCGAAGTTTTAAAATTAAAATTTTTAATTTTTGTTTTTTTGTTTTCTATATTGTTTTGACTATAATTGTTTATATATATATATATATATATAATACAAAATATTATATTTGTGCATATATACAATTGTTTTTATATTACTTTGTGTTTTGTGATATAAAAAATACAGAATTAATAATTTAAAAAAATAGAAAATATTTGTAGGGGTGGTTGGATCAGGAACCACCCCTACAAATGAATTTGTAGGAGCGGCTGGATCAGGAACCACCCCTAGAAATTGTGCTGAGTATAAATACAAGGGCGCACAGGTGTTAACCTGTTGGGCGCTCTCTTCTTCCTCCGACGCAATCAGACTGCCCACTTTTTCCCCGGTGCCCCGCCGACGCCGCCTCCCGGACCTATCTCGACGCCCGCGCCCCCTCCCCCAACCCGCGCGCCCCATCTCCGCACCCGCGCGCCCCCTTCCCACACCCGCGCGCCCCATCTCCACGGCGGCTAGGGTTTTAGAGCCCTAGCTAGCGGTGCTAGGGTTTCGGACCTTGAGGTGCCGCGGGCCTGCTCCCCGCCCTCCCGTGGCCCAGGTGTGTCGGTGTCCATGCTCCCTCCCGCGGTGAGCGGCCACGGTGCCCGAGCTCTCCGGCGTCCGTACTCCTTCCCTAGCGTCCACACCTCCAACGGCGGGAGGCCTGGCTGCCCGTGCTCTCCGGCGTCCGGTATCAGGTATTCATTCATTCCCCTCACCTTCCCTGCTATTATGATTTTACCAAACTTGTGCTAGAATCATGGAATGTGAATATTGGACGCAAAAGATCCTATCTTAGGAGCGAACCAGTCAATAAATCTAGGATCTTATCATGTGATACTTTAATACTTGATGTTTTCTGGCTGGCTGTGTTACGGAGGTTGTTTTCTTATTGCTATTTATACAAGAGGACACATGAGACCTAGCAAACGTTTGTTAAAACTTGAGATTGGATACAAGGCACAGACGGTTAAGTTGAACTATTTATGAAATCAGTAAATCAATTAGGCGCATTACGTGTTTGCTTCTACCAGATGTTCACATGTATAACGAAAACTAATATGGCTTGTATATGAGATGCCACGAGTTCAGATTGCTCATAATTGTCGGTAGCTTTCCTGGTCTTAATTATTGTAAAAGAATTGTTGAAGTTGCCTGACATTTCTTTATTCTTAGTTTGCCATAGAGCTTTCGGTGTTTTATATATCATGGCATTGAATTTGTCTTAATGAAATTGTTTTGATCTGTCAGTTGTATTATGAGTTATTTTAAAGGCACTGCACATTAGCTTGCAAGTTGTTTATATTCTCAGGACATTTAATTTTGCCTAATAGCATCTTTTGTGATCTGTAGGATGTATAATCAGAGTTATTTTAGAGGCACTATAGTTTGCGTATAAAGAGAATCCCCACTAATACTAATTGGTTGGTGTATTTGGGATATGCTGCTTGACAGTGCACCTAAAATGCTTGTCAGACATTGACCTATTTGAGATAGTTCTAGGGTGTGTGTGCAAATACTCCATTCCTTAGTTCTAGGTAGTTTAATTTGACTGACATTTTGAAGTGTGTTTTTTATTTCTTGCTGTGTGTTATGTGGTCTATCAAGGACTTGTACACAGGTAACCTTAAATGATTAATACTTGGGTTTTGTAGGTCCATTATATTTGCTAAAAAATTTCATCGCCTAATGTAACTTGAGACATCTTTTAAGCATTGATCAAAATTTGAACTCTGTTTTTGAAAAAGTTGAAACTTAAATTTTAATGTATTTGAGTGATAGATTATCTTCGGAGATAACAATATTGCGTCATCAATTTACTGATTGAGCTGCTCTATGTATTGGTTGAACATTGCGGCATTTTACATGTCAGATTGTTTAGGTTACAATCTTCTGATATCGCTGTCTATAGTATTATCTGTCACTTACTCTTTTCTTTATGATAATATGTAGGATGGCAATGAGGTCTTTTTCCGTCTATACTAGTTTTCTTTATGATAATATGTTCACATATTAGTTTTCTTAGGAGTTCCACGTACTAGTTTCTAGCTATCTCTGAGTAGGTCAGAAGTTACTGTCTTGCTCCTGTCCTATGTAATATACTACTAGTACTAGTATTTTCTCCATGCTACTTCTATACTACTGTCCTACTACTACTACTAGTGTACTACTCTCTACTCTACTACTACTCTACTGCTATACTATTGTCCTACTACTGTCCTAGACTACTCTACTAAACTACTACTACTCTACTTGCTACTGCTAGCTACTCCTACTACTACTAGCTGGCTGCTACTCCACTCTCTTCCCTAGCTGCTGGCTGCTATCCCTATACTACTAAGTGGCTCACTTCTACTACTCTATCTACGACTACTACTGTATCTAAGTGGCTGCCGCTCTTAACTACTGGCTGCTACACTTCTCTACTCCTCTACTCTACTCCTCTACTATTACTCTATCTACTGAATTGAGCACATGTTAGCACTCTCTGTCTCAAATATTTTGAATTGAGCAAACACTACTGCTGACTGTGATGCTCTCCTCTTCTATTGTGGGCTTATGCAGCTTGTGAACTACTACTAGCTAGTCCTACTACTATTACTTTTCTCTCTACTCTATACTACTAAGTGTTGTTCCTGCAGCTCTTCTCTCATTTTTCTATTCTCTGCAAATTTAAAATGCCTGAGGTGGTGGCTGCTTGCTGTGCTTGCTTGCCCACTACTTATTGAATTTTTTGACTCTACTTAACTACTGTTGCTGCTATGTTTCTACCTCACTCTGTTGACTCTACTTAAATATTGTTGCTGCTTATTGATTTTTTTACTCTTCTCTCTCATTTTTGACTCTGTACTATGTCTCTACCTTTTTTGTAGTCTTCTAACTCTACTCTACTGAACTACTACTACTTTACTTGCTATTGAACTACTACTACTCTACTTGCTACTGAACTACTACTACTCTACTTGCTACTGCTAGCTACTACTACTACTAGCTGGCTGCTACTCTACTCTCTTCCCTAGCTGCTGGCTGCTACTCTACTCACTTCCCTATACTACTAAGTGGTTGCTGCTCTTAACTACTGGCTGCTATACTTCTCTACTCCTCTACTCTAATCCATTATTTACCACATCTAAGTTACCAGATTTTGATCTACAGGGGTCTTCCAACCATGTGACAGCAGTCAACTCCTATCCTCTATGTTTGGGAAGCAGCAGCTGCTTTTTTTACACCTTTTCCTTTCTATGTTTGTTAAGCAGCTGTTGCTTTTTTTTTGCCAAATCTCTCCTCTTCTCTCCTCTCCTTTGTTTTGCCTATGATAAAATTGTCTAAGTCCATACATTATATGGAATATGAGCTGATGATCAAGAACTTGTGAGGAACTTGGCATCATTAGCAGCCGCCCCTACATTATCTTCTCTCTACTCTGTTATGATGCCTTGATGCTCCAAGTTCAAGATCAGATGATGATTGACATGTTTCTGAGACCTCTACTACTGCTACTTCTCGTTTTTTTGATATATTGTTGTTTTATAGGACTACTTTGGTTTATAGATCTTTTTGATTTCTTATACCTTCTCGCGTACCTAAAGTACACTTTCTTGCATCTATTAGAACAAAGCACAAAATAATGTTGCGGACACCAGATAGTGTAGCCCAATGCCCCGAGCATGATGAGCAGCCAACCTATGAGGAGCAAGCACTAGAGGACCAGCTTACTCAGGAACAGTTCGATAACGAGGTAGAACAGGATCTAGAAGTGATGCTTACTCAGGAGCAGTGTGACGAGGAGGAAGGGGGAGCAGAAGGAAGAGCAGGAGAGGCTGCTAACGGCGAAGAAGTTGATGATGATGATGATGAGGACTCAGAAGAGGGATATGTAAGTCCTGAGGATCCTTTCCCACGTGAAGCCAGAAGGAGGCCAGCGGAGGAAGATTTGGACAAGGATTTTGACCCGAATGAGGAGGTAGGGAAAAAGCCTTAGCTTGTAAATTTTGCTAAAGCTTTGGCTGTGTTACCTCTGCTAATACTTTGAGCTGTCGTATATATAGGTCCCTCCTAAAACTCAGAAAAGACGACATCGACGTCCACAACATCTCGCTGGCAAGACAGAGTAGAGGAAAGGAGAGCAGAGGCAATAGCCACAGAGACGGATCATGATGCCTCTGCTCCACAACCTCAAGACACAACCACAACTACCAAGCCTAAGAGGAAACGAGGGGATAGAAAAGGAAATCTATATCCAGATAAGACATGCTATGTGATAACGGAGGTCGGGCCAGCAGGGGAGATCCTTGAGCCGAAGGAATTAAGAGGATGATTCCGTAATGCGATCGAGGCCCTACTAAGAGATAAATTGAACCCAGCAGTCCCTAACTAGAAAGAGGTACCAGAGAACACAAAGAATGCACTATGGGATAGGCAGCTAAAGCTCAATTTTAGATTTCCGGAGGGTAAGCACGAACTGGTAAAAAATGCTTTTAGGATGATGGGAGAGTCATTCCGATGTTGGAGGTCGGAGCTCAACATGAAGTATATCCAAAAGGAGTTAACTCCCTTCAACGAGTTCGGCAAAATAACTCCTAGTCAATGGGAGGAGCTCGTGGCTCAAAAGACTTCACCAAAGGTATTGGAGCTCAGTGCCCGTAACATCGAGCTGGCGAAGAGGAACAAACACCACCATCATCTAGGCCCCGATGGCTACTATGCCAAGGAAGAGAAATTTAGGAAGATGGACAAAGAGGCCGCAGCTGCTGGAAATATTGATGTGACAAATTTGATGGTACGCTCAAGGAATTGGATATATGCGAGGAGTACAGAATCATCCAGCGATAATCTTAAGTTTGATAAGCCGGAGACCCAAGAGGCAGTATCAAGGATACTAAAATATGCTAAAGACAAGGAGAAGGGCTCATTCAATCCTTCCAGAGAGAGGGACGAGCTTAGCCTTGGTTTGGGAAACAAGGAGCACACAGGCCGCACCAGGGGACTAGGGAAAAGGACGACCTGGAAGCAAGGATTCGAAGAGGATAGACACATGTACAAGAAACATGGCAGAGATTAGGAGACTAATCTTGAGCTCCAAGTGAAGGCTCTAGTTGCGAAGGTGCTAGAGGAGCAAGGACTGTCTACAGAGCCACGGATATTAGTGATGCCGCCAGGAGAATTGGCATTAGTTGGTAGCCCTCTGAAAGTTCCTAGCAACCAAGGTTCCACTGCAGCCACAACCCCCATCGACGCATATGGGAACCAACTAGTTGCACCTTGGTGTTTCTCGGCGGCTGGCAAAACACTATGATGGAGGTGGCAACGGGTGTGGCACATCCTCCCAGTGGCTTACACCACAATAATAAGATATCGTCGGACTACACTAGGGTCGAGGTGCATACTGTGAAGCCTGAGTTCATGCAGTGGAGGATAGACTATGTAACTCCTGAGGGGCTAGTGTTACTCGGAGACGTTATGGGGCAGTTCATCCTCTGGCACAAACGGAACATTATATTGACTGCTTCTTCGCCGCCTCCCCCTCTCCCAAATTTGGAGTGAGTTGTTGAGGTCGGGGAGATATTTTCACCGTCTCATGACCACAACATTCCTAGGATGCCACATTCTTCCCTGTCTCCTAGCGAGCATGTGCCTGATGTGATGCCACAACCTTCTCCAGCTCGTACCGAGCAAGTGCATGATGAGATACCATAGTCTTCTCAACAAGCACAGCCGATACATGAACAATGAGTGCCTTCTGAAGAAGGTGATGCACAAGAAGATGAGGACATGCCTGAATGGGAACTTCGAAAGAAGCATCCAGTCACCATAAGGCCAGTTTATGTTCCGATGAAAGATGTTTCGTTGGTGTCCAAGTGGTATTCCCATGACCAGTTCAAGCCTGAGAACCAAGTTAAAAAAGTCCCATCATGGGGTTCTGAGGAGGCCGTCACTAGCAAACTCTACCAAATTACAAAGCAGTATCCAAATGTTGATGCCATCAAATGGTCAAAAGATTGCCCGAAAACATATGAAAGAGGCAAGCCCTTCCTACCAAACCAGGACATCCAGCACCTACCACTTGGAATAAGAAGGTTCCATGATTGGTACTTGCGTGTTCTCCCAATGAGCATAGACCTCATACAAGCATGCTTCCCCACCGGCACATTTGGAAGCCCAGCTGGGAAAATTGTCTTTGACTTCAATGACATGCAGACATGCTTTCACCTAGGAGCAATGGAGATGAATCTAATTCACACGTGGTGCCTATAAGTCCTTGTCCTCCCAATATGATATGAATTTAATCTTTGAATTTTGTTGTAACTAACCCACACCGTGATTTGTAGAATGCAAGTGCACATTGTCAAACAAATGCCAAGTGTGAAAGCCGGGTATATAGACCCTCAAGCTATAGCCCAAATAAATTTTAATTACCCTAAATAGTGGAAACTGGATGCCAAAGAGCTAGCTGCTGCAAAGACTCTTCAGGAGAAAGAGCACATCCGTACGGCAAAACTAAGGGAAGAGTCCCTTAAGGTTGCGGCATACATTGCCCTGGCTTTCAAAACTCTCCAACAACACTCTACTATATGGCTACCATACAACTATGAGTAAGTTCAACTCTATACTTAAAGCTTTGTTCGATATATTTTATTCGATGCAAAAGAGCTTATCTAGTTCTATGATTGAATCCTTGCAGCAACCACTGGATTTGTATAGCCATCGATGTTGGGAGGAGCATGGCATGGGTCTTTGATTCAATAGATAGGGACCTGGTGACATACAAAGACTTCATATCGATTCTCAAGATGTATACATATCGACAATCCTCATTAGCTTATATATTTGTATACATACTTGTAACGTTCACTTTTGGATACTAACAAGTTGTATTTGCTAAAATAATTCGAACAGGGCATTTAGGTTCTATGTCACTAATCATCAAGGAAGGCATGATCCAGCAAGGAAGGAAAAGCTAGCTATAAAAACACTATGTGTGGTAAGTGTAATTTACTTCTTCAGTACTCCATTACATGGCTATCAAAAGCATTACTTAACATTTTCATATGCAAAACACACAGTGCCCCAAGCAGAAGCCTGTGAGTGTACATTGTGGATACTATATATGTTCTATGATGAGTAACACCGGTGCCTACAAGAGACACCCCTTAAGGGTAAGTTTGAACCTCTTCACCCGTAGTATAAAAACTTCGTACATGGTATGAAATACTAAACTGAAACTTGTTCTCTTTTAGTGGAAAGAAGAGAAAGGAATGAAAAGAGACCCATACAAGGATGACCAACTCTTAGAGCTTGTCGGCGACCTTTGCAACTTCATATTGGACCAGATTGTACATGTCAAAGGCGCCTACCATGACCGAGAGTCTAACTTAGGTAGAAATCCTCAGTACCAACACCTTCGTGAGACTAAAAGGCTAGCTCTAGGACATTGATAACAATGTTTATGGAATTTGTATATTTAATGATGGGTTGTATATATTCTTGTGAATTGAACTTGTAATTGTAGTTTATATAATACTCTTGTGCTTGTAGTCTAAGGGGTTCGGCAACACGAACATGGTTCAGATCGTTGGTCGTGGGGCATTTGGCAACGCGAACGCGGTTTGGAACGCTGGTCGTGGGGCGTTCGACAACGCAAACGTTGGATGGAATACGCGGAAACAAACAGTGTTCTGGTCGAATTTGAATTTTTTTGGTGGGAAAACGTACTGTAGGGGCAGTTCTAGATTGAACCACCCCTACAAACAGGTATTATAGAGGTGGCTGGTACTACAGCCGCCCCTACAAATCTATTTGTAGGGGCGGCTTGTAACACGAGACGCCTCTACAAATCGATTTGTAGGGGCGGCCTAGGAACCACCCCTACAAATGCATGATTTGTAGAGATGGTTGGGTAGGGGCGGCTAGCCAAACCGCCCCTACAAAGGGTTATGAGCCGCCCCTAAAAAGCATTTCTGCAGTAGTGAATCATTTATATGATACATCATGGTTTTATTATGTAACTAGAAATTGTGGCTAGTGAAATTGTCCATGTATTATGTGGTTTTTGCATGCATTAATTAATAAATACTTAGACACGATAAGCATAGTAGTACGATCAACATGTTTCCAAGTCCAAACTATTTGGCTCCAACTTATTACAACTAAGTGCCAAAAGAGAACAAAAGGAGCACGTACATGAAAAGTTAGGCCCTAGATAATGTACTTTCCCTAGCAAGGTCATCACGGAATCTATCCATAGTCCTTTCATTGGCATGTGAGGAGGAGCATGTCTCCTAAACCTTCTGGGTATGGTAGGCACATAATCTGGATCTCGATCACATCTATGAAAATCCTTGTCAAGAGCATGATTTTTTCACGAATGAAGTTACCAAGACACATGGTGGCCGCAACAATCATCTTCTGCTTTATCATCGGATAGCTTGGCATCTTGAGAAGACTTCTCCATTTCATCTTCCATACACCAAAAGTACGCTCAACAACGTTACGAAGACTTGAATGCAAATGGTTGAACACCTCTTGTTCACCACTAGGTGTCGGGCCACTTCTCCAGTCTGGAACATGGTATCTTTAACCTTTGTATGGTGATAAATATCCTGGTCTATTTGGGTATCCGGCGTCAACAACATAGTATTTTCCTAACAAATGGTAGCACACAATGTCAACAACATAGTAGTCACCTTGAGCGCCAGCATCCGCAAGCTCCTCGGCAGCCTTTCTAATGAGGCTCAGGTGATTTAGCTGTGCCACCTCCACGTCGTCCCGTTCCTACGAGGAATCTCGCATCGGCTCATCCTACTCCGCTGCTGCCACTATCTCCTCCTTGTTGGTCGCCGACTACTGAACCTCGGCCCCCTCGGTTCCCTCGCTAAAGTCATCGGCGGGACCTGATGCTCCGCGCACGCCTCCGCGGAAGGCATGGCCTCTTCGGTGGTAGTTTGCGAGGCCATCTGCCGCTCCTCAGCTCCCTTTTCCCACCCTCTGCTGGCACCTAAACGCCAACGTGTCACTGGGAGCCAGCTTGGACTGACACGTCAGCAAAACCAGGGGGAAAAACCAGTGCAGGGGGTTAAATAACCGGTTTAGGAAAGTTTAGGGTGTTCGATACATGTTTTCATAGTTTAGGGGATGAAATAGACATAACACAAAAGGTCAGGCGTCACTTTTTCCTTTGACCAACAATGACCACATATGACAAGAAATATAGCAAGTGATTCCATAGAGCCAATATGCATAGAGGATTGCAATCCATGGTCACCTCACCAATATGTCATGCAGCTGGTAAAAGAGATCTGCATCCATTCAAAATATTCTTTGGCTTTCACCTAGAGTGTTCAATGTTTCCATCATCCAAGCAAATCCCTCGAGCCTTGAAGTCCTTGGTGAATTCTTGTCATGGTATGCAGTGAAATAATTATTCAAGAGGCATGCTGTTAGAGACAAGTTCATTTGATTTTGTCTCATAATTTGCATGACCCTAATATCATCATCTTCTGACTCACTAGCATCCAGTTCACTTTTAGAAGAAGACATCTATATAATAAACGATCAATAAGTACCAGATTATTACAGCAAGGTTTTAAAATACAACAAGGTTCAAACTTGGTACAGATCCATAGAACATGAAAAAAAATACAGCAAGGTTCTAAAATACAGCAACGTTCACACAAGCAAATATAAAATAGTTCTAGAGACATGAAAAAAATATCATAGAAGACACCAAAAAAATATCACAGCACATAAACTCACAAGGAGCCACTAATTAACCTTTCTTGTTCATCCATTCATACTTTATTGATAGCCACTAGAAGTGTTCTTCGGGTTTTTCCATTGTGAGGAACATCTCTCTTTCAGGTTTCTTGGTAAATATTTGAGTTCAATGAAGTGTTCCTTTGTGCCAGCCATAGCACCACATGCCTTCACTAACTCCATTACATCTCTTATGGAAGTGCCCGGCATCTCTTGTGTTCTTGCTAACACAACAGACTCACAAGATGTGGTCGTCTTCTCATTCAATTGAATAATTTTAGCCATCTAGTCTCGCATCCATTGTCCTCCAGTAGTTGTTGACGTCGAAAGTGATCCAAATCAAACACCAATAGGGCCTTGGACTCCCGGGCCGCTACAAACCGAAGAATGTAGCAAGGATGTTACTCTTTCATGGTGAAGAACAGAGAGGTTTACAAGCAAACCACCAAAGGATAACCAACGTGCTTACTTGACGAAGAACCGGCTAGTTCTCAGGCAAACTAGCAAAGAAATCGTCGAAGCTCTCGCCCGGGAGGGACCCCGTCAGGGCAAGGACATCGTTGGGTTGCCCTAGGTCGGTCGGCAAGCCTAGGGCACCATCCTTGGTCATCGGATCAAGGGATGAACAGCATGGGGGTTGGAGAAGGGGGCAAAAGGTTTGGAGTAGAGGTAGTAGATTGATTTGTTTGACGATTGGATAGATAGGAACTCAATCGTCCATGATCCTCTCATATATATAGAGGGGGGGTGGTCTTATCCTAGTAGGAAACCTCTCTAAGCCTTATTTTCCAAGTTTCCCATGAGTTTGGAACAGTTCGGATCGGAATCCAAAAGGCCAAATCCGAACTGGATTTTCTGTTAGGTATGTCGGAAGTCCCGACTTGGGTCAGAACTCCCGACAGTCAGAACTTCTGACTTTTGTCAGAACTCCCGACGTAGGGATAACCCCAGACACCCAAACAGATTTAATCAGGCTTCCTGAAAGTCCCGACACCCGTCGGAACTTACGACAGTCGGAAGTCCCGATTTGGGTCGGAACTCTCGACAACCAGGCATCTTTCCGAGGGAATAACTTCTTCATCCAGACTTCGAATTAGACGTTCCATATATAATTTTTGACTATCTCGATGAGAGGAATGCAATGGTGAAGTCCGTTTCATATTTGACAACTTCACAAAATGGACATTTTTTGTTGTCAATGTATGCCCCCCTATTTTTAGGTGAATGATGCATAAACCTGAAAACACTTAATCAAATAAATTAAAACCAAACAGCGACGATACCCATCTCATCGGCTGCTCAGTGGCTAAGGGCGATGTATACATCGACCATTTTTTCTAAGGGCGATACATGTATCGGCCATTGTTTGGAGAGCACTTAGGCTTCTTGCCAAACACTTGGAAAGTAACCTTTCAAGTACCTCCCATTGAATGCTCTCGTGAGACGTTCACCTTGCAATGTCTCTAGCACATATGAATTTCCGAATATAACTTTGACCACTTTGTAAGGACCTTCCCAATTCGGAGACCACTTGCTAAACTGATTGCTCTTCGATCCAATTGGTAGTATGGTTTTCCACACCAATTCTCTCACTTAGAAGGATTTGCTCCTGACTTTCTTGTTGTATGCTTTGGCAACTCAAGCTTTATCTTTCTCTATTTCCTTGAGAGCTTTTAATCTCACATCAGTCACCTCATCGATGTTATCCATCATCAAATCATGATACACAACAGCTGATAAATCATTTTGTTTAGCAATCCTATATGCATCCAAATTCACTTCAATAGGCAACACGGCCTCTTGACCATATACTAACTCAAAAGGGGTAACCTTTGTAGCACCATGCCTTGAAATGCGATGTGCCCATAGAGCCTCAGACAAAACTTCATGCCATCTCCTTGGATTCTCCTCAATTTTCTTTTTGATGAGCTTGATCAAAGCCTTATTACTAGACTCAGCTTGGCCATTGGCTTGAGCATAGTATGGAGATAAATTGAGCAACTTGATCTTATATAATTCGGCAAATTCCCTCACCTCTTTGGACACAAATGATGTCCCTTGATTTGTAGTTAATGTTTGAGGGATGATGAATCTATGAATAATATGCTCAGTGATGAACTCAATTACTTCCTTGTGTGTCATATTCTTCAAAGGAACTCCCTCGGTCCACTTAGTAAAGTAATCCATAGCAACTAACATAAATCGGTGTCCCTTCAAAGATGGGGGATATATTTGGCCAATGAAGTCTAGCCCCCAACCACGAAAAGGCCATGGTTTGATGATAGGATGAAGCATAGTAGCAGACACAAGCTGAATATTTTAAAAATTCTAGCACTCTTTGCAACCTTTGTTGTAGCGAAAACAATCGGCCATCATAGTAGACCAATAGAAACCGGCTCTATGCAATAACCACTTCATCTTTGGGGCCAATTGATGTGTACTATAGATGCCTTCATGGACTTCTCCCATAGCCACTCTTGCCTGATCTGATCCCAAGCACTTAAGCAACAAATCTTCGGCGATTCTTCGATAGAGCTCATCATTATGCAATACATATTTGAAAAGTGCTCCGTTGAACACTTTTATCCATTTTGGCACTTGGATCACGTATATATCTCAATAAGGGAGTCCTCCAATCTTCTAAATCAGCCCCAACATCACTGGAAGTTATATCATGCCGATTTGATAGCTTCTCGGGCGAATTGACTGGGCTGGTCACAGGGGAGTCGGCTGAGCCAATAGGGCCAGTAGGTTTAGTCGATTTGGAGGTGTCATCTTGGCTGACTAGGGCAGTCGGCTTAGCCGACTTGGCCACAGTAGAAGAGTAATCGACTGAGCCAACTTGGTCAGTCGGCATAGCCGACTAGTCTGTACCTACAAGAAAAATTGAAATCTTCATGCATCGGCTATTCTTGAATATGGAAATTATGTCCACCGACATCATAGCCAGATGCTTGTTGAGCTAACATGTTGGCCTTTTGATTTTCATGCCTCGGAATATGCTGAATTCAGAATTTGGCAAAATAGTCAATAATATCAAGGCAAGCATCAAGACAAGTTCTTAGTGACCCTTCTAAACATTAAAATTCACTAGCAACTTGCTATACCACCAGCAAGGAATCACCATAGGCTTCAACATGTTATACCCCATGGATTGCAATATGGCCAAGCCGAATAAGAAAACTTCACATTCGGCTCAAATGTTGGTGCAGATATAATTTTAATCGGCTTGATGTCTCCAATAGCACCATTGTGAGAAATAATGATTATGCCAACACCTTGGCCTTATTTGCAAGCCGACTAATCATATTGTCACATCCATGAAGTAAATCAAAATGCATGTATCATGCCCCCGGGCCTTAAGGCCATCAAAGTAAATTCCATGGGGGCTTTCTAATAGCACGATGGTTGTAAGCATTCATCGACTATATTTTACACTAAGGGCGATATCAAAATATCGGCCATATGAATTCATCCACATAAATATGCATAGCCAAAACAAAATATTTTGGCTCTCGATCATTGGTAAGTAAAATAATTTGGGAAGCCTCCATAACATAAAGATCCACACCAAGGATCAAAATAAGGAGCCGAGGGATAACCATGCATACTAGGGGATGAATTCCATATAGGCATAGGCAGAGAGTATGGATGATGCCATGACCAATGATTTTGATGATTTGATGCAAACCTCCAACTTGGCACTTGTTTCTTGAATCTCCTCTCCTTTGTTTTTGTTGCACCACTTGCTTGAACATCATCCTTCTGGGCTTGAATACTTCCTTTAGGAACCCATGCCAAGCCTTTTCCTTTTAGCTTCTCTGCACTAAGCTTTTGTAACTTCTTCTCTTGTCACTTTTGTAAATAGATTGAGCATATCGGTTTTATTTCTGTGTTAGACAACATCAAATCTTTCTTGATTTTGGGAACTCTCACCTTCTTTTGTTTAGATTTGGCATCTAGAATATTAATAGATGACTTCCTCACTTCTTTGCCATCAATAGCCGGATTTTTAGCAATGTAATCGGCTTTTTGATAGTTAAATTTGGACCTGAACTTTTCTTCTTTCGGCTATCATACTTCACGCTTCTTCTTTCGGCTATCATACTTCACGCGGTAAACTTGTTTTACCACCTTCTTCTTTGGTTGAGTTCCAGACCGATTTTGATCAAAATGGTCTTTATAAGATAATGATCTCTTTGAATGTCTAGGAGCTGCATACTCTACATATTCTGGCCTCAAATATGGTGGAACATGTGCCTCTTCATCAAACTAGCCCCAAGATGAATAAGGATGAAAATATGTGGGTTGTGGTCCATACGACATGGGAATTGACTACTTAAATGGAGAATATGTTACTGCTGCATGAGGTTTATCTCCTTGCTGATTCCACTCTTGAAACTTGCGCTTTGGAGGCAATTTTGATGAATAGACCTTCTTTGGCTGATTGGTGACATTTGCTTCTCCTATCTTCTCATATTTATCTAGAAGTTCCTCGAAGCTGAGTTTTGGCCTTTTACTTCTTTGTTTGTCATGGCCTTTACCTCCATTAGCTTTACGAGCATCCACCTTCTCTGCATCTTGACAAACATGCTCCAAAGGAGGATCCTTAGCCGATTCTCCTTGCTCAACGAGATCAATCGGCTTTTGCTTTGTTTGGAGAGATTTTAGCTGCCCCCAGTGTCTTCTGGAACTATGATAACTTTGTTGTCCTCTGGAATATCTTCTATTTGTAATTCATCAACAATAACCATGCCTTCACTTGATAGCTCCACATCTCTCTCTTGGGCGTTCAAGCTTTGAGCTTTGAGTGAATCGACTAATGCAAGCCGATTTGAAACCTGTTTGCCATCAAGACCAATTGAATCCAATTTTCAATTGGTCTATGTGTTGAGCTTCAGAAAATCTCAATTGTCCATTATTAATGGCCGATTGGATGACTCAACGAAACACATTGCAATCAGAAGTATTATGATCAGATGAATTATGCCATTTGCAATATGTAAGCTCTTCTAAGTTTTGAATAGATGGCAAAGCATTGTGATCAATGATTCTAATAAAATTATTCTTAAGTAGGATATCAAAGATATGATCACAAAAAGTAAAGTCAAAGGTGTACTTTGATTTCTTGAGCTAATTCTTTTGTGGAGTCGGCTTTAAAGCTAGGCAATCGAATGGATTAGATTTATTATCAATCCATTTGGCCACACCTTTGCAATTGCTTATAGGAAGCTTTAGCTTTGATGAACTACCACTATCGACCTTGCCATATGGAACAATGTATTGGCCGATAGAATCTAAATTTATTTTATCATCAACAAATAAATTGCTATTCTCAATCGGTCTATTACAATAATTAGCAAGGATATCTCTAATAGATGCAGAAATTGAAATAGTATGACCAGATTGGAATTTGAGCAAAATATTTGTGTTTTCTACCTTGTTGATCTTGTTAGAAAAGTGCACGTCCTTGATTTGCATGATGTTGCTCTTCATCTCTAGAGAATGATCAATAATAGGTGCTGAATTATCCGAAGATGCATTGGTAGCTGCCAAGACTGAGAAAGTTGGCTTAGCCGACTGGAAGTCGGCTAGGCTGACTTGGGCACTAGCAGGGGCAGTCAGCTTGGCCAACTAGGAAGTCAGCCTAGCCAACTTAGGGAAGGCAACATAGGCAGTCGCCCTAGCCAACTCAGGGCAAGCAGCAATCGGCTCAGCTAACTTTGAAGTTGGCTCAGCCAATTCTGAGCAGGCAGGCAACCCTCCTTTGTTGCTTGTCAAGGCTTGATCTCTATCCATGATGTGGTAATCACTAGATAAGTGTACAACCCCTTTAGCTCCTAAAAAATCAAGTCTAGCTGGTTTCTGGCATTTTCCATGCTTTTTTGTAGCAAGACTTGTTTTTTGAGATGTGATTGATTCGGAAAGGGTATTGTATTGTTCGGCTTTTGTAGCCGAACCTTTGCTTACATCCGAATCAATTATTTCTTTCATGCCCACTAGCAATCCTCTTTTAACCGATGACCCAACTGTGATAGGCTTTTTCTCATTAGTCTTTCCAAAATATTCATAGAATTACTCGTCTAATTGAGACCATGAACCAATGGTACATCGCGGCAAAGATGTAAACCATGCAAAGGCAATACCGGTGAGAGATAAAGGAAAATTTCGCACTCTCATATAGTCTTCTTTATCGGCAAAACCTAGCTGTGAGAGATATATACTAATATGCTCCATAGTGGTTTTATCATCTTCACCACTAAATTCATAAAAATCAGGTACCCACCAACCATTTGGAGTGTTCAAGTAATCATAGCATAATGGGTACGGTCTATGATAAGTGGGCACCTTCCATTTAGAGGAACCATATGGATTCCTAGCATGGGCTAAATCTTCATCGATTCGGCTTGATTTGAGAGCAACAAATGAAGCCGAATTATGATTGTTTGCAAGTGCACACATTGCTGAATTTTCATTGATTTGGCTACAATTATTAGCAATATGTGGAGCCGAATCACGAGTTTTAGCACTCAAATGCCTTGCTGAAATTTCACTAATTTAGTTATAGCCATGAGCGAAATACAAAGCCAAATTGTGAGCATTGATCTTTGCATAAGGTGCTGAATTTTCGTTGATTCGGCTATGGTTACTAGTAACACGTGAAGCCGAATCATAAGTATTAGCACTTAAACACCTTGCTGAATTTTCATTAATTTGGCTTGAGTTGGGAGTAACATATGGAGCCGAATTATGAAAAGGAGCATTGGCATATGGTGCTGAATTTTTAGAGCAATTGGCTAAATAATTAGCATTGTTATAGCCAATTCTCTAATTCATCGGCATGTCTTGTGGTGGAACCACATATTGTGAACTTATAGCCGATGAATAACAATTTACATGTTGTATGTTGCTAGTAGCATCAAAACTCAAAGAATTTACAACATGCATCGGCTCTTGACCATAATATTCAAAATTATGATGTGTATGATGAGGAGCATTAACAAAAGTATTAGCCGATGTAACATATCTAGTATCATTACAGCTAGCAACACCAACATGAGAGCTCATAGAACTTGCAAAATAACTATTAGGATCATAACATGCATTTGCAAGTTGTACATCAGGGTGATTGTAGTAATATTGTGATGCAACACCTTGGTACTTCATGATTTATAACTTGACCGCCTTGCTGAATTTTTCGATAAGCAGCGCAACTTGTTGCAAAATCGCAAACAAGATCACAAGGGGTCAAAACTAGATGCGATCAGCCTTTTGGGCCAGATGCAACGGTAATGGTGAGCTCAAGAAGATAGATCAACAAGGAGTAAGGCTAGGTCAGAGAGATCGGCTATAAGAGATAGCCAAACCAATCATCCCCAGTGGAGTCGCCAAAAAGTGTGTTGACGTCGGAAGTGATCCGAATCAAACACCAATAGGGCCTTAGACACCTAGGCCGCTACAGACCGAAGAATGCAGCGAGGATGTCACTCTTTCATGGTGAAGAACAGAGAGGTTTACAAGCAAACCACCAAAGGATAACCAGCGTGCTTGCGTGACGAAGAACCGGCTAGTTTTTAGGCAAACTAGCGAAGAAACCATCGAAGCTCTCGCCCAGGAGGGACCCCATCAGGGCAAGGACATCATTGGGTTGCCCTAGGTCGGCCGACAAGCCTAGGGCACCATCCTTGGTCGTTGGATCAAGGGATAAAAAACATAAGGGTTGGAGAAGAGGGCAAAAGGGTTGGAGTAGAGGTAGTAGATTAATTTATTTGACGATTGGATAGATGGAAACACAACCGGCCATGATCCTCTCATATATATAGAGGGGGTGGTCTTATACCAGTAGGAGACCTCTCTAAGCCTTATTTTCCAAGTTTCCCATGAGTTTGGAATAGTTCGCATCAGAATTCAGAAGGTCAAATCTGAACAGTCCAGATTTCTTCAGGCTTCCCGAAAGTCCCGACACCTATCGGAACTTCTGACAGTCAGAAGTCCTGACTTGGGTCGGAGCTCCCGACAATGAGTCATCTTTTCGGGGGCATAACTTCTTCATTCGGACTTCAAATTAGACGTTCCATATATGTTTTTTGACCATCTTGACGAGAGGAACGCAATGTTGAAGTCCATTTCACATTTTGATAACTTCACAAAATGGACATTTTTGATTGTCTACAGTAGTCTTTACCTTTTTGCCCTTATTATCATTCTTAGCCATGCGATGCTTCTTTCCCTTGGAAGTAGAAGTCGTGTCATCATCGCCATCACTATCAGCATTATTGTCCATGTGCTCCTCCTCGTCATTATCATCTTCTAGTTGTTCTTTAGTGTCTTGGGGGTATAGAACCACTAGTTGGAGCCCAATGGGCAATGATCCATCACCAGTATTCCAAATATCCTCAAACATGATAGACAATTCTTCCTCATTTTGAAGTGAGCAACCTTTAAACTTGGAGATGCCATTGTATTGCTGCATGCATAAAAAATTTCAGAAATAGATTTACACACACATAAATGACAAGTAGAAAACTTCATAGGAACTTACATTGCTTATTTTCTTCCACCACCAATCTAGAGCTTCATACAATTTTTTCTCGGCACTCCAACCATAGCCCGTCTCTCTTCCCAATTGTTTCTAGTTGCTGTAATCCTTTTGCAACTTGTCCCATTTATTCTTGAGCTGCAGCTTTGTATAACTTAAGCATGTTCTTGTTTCAAACTTCTCAATTACATTGGTGTCGATGTTTAGAGAGCGGCAACACGCCACAGGGTTACATGGAACGATGATTGGATGGCTTTGGTGTATGCAAATTTGGCAGTAAACGCGAAGACAATAGTTTATTTTGATTCAGGCCGCACTACTAGAAATATCCATTTCTGTGATGAAAATCTTAATGACGAATCCAAAACTATCATAGAAGATCGCTTTCTATGATGAATATTTATGTTTTGTCATAGATCATTGATGACGATTGTCGCAGGGTCAGAACTACGGCAAGCATTGTTGTTTGTGGTAGTGTCAGTGTGTCTTCAGTGGCTCGGGTGGACCCAAGAACACAAGAATCATAGAAGGGGTGTAACGGTTTATCTTTGTTTAGGCCAATCGATGCCCTATGTCCAGCAGTTGATGATCCTTATACTCAAGAGCACCCAAGATCTAGGGGGTTACAACAGAGTGTACATGAGAAAGAGAGACATTTGGTAGGGGATCGCTCGGTGCTGATCCTAGGGATGCCTCACCGCCGATGGAGCCTTTCCCTCATCGGAGAGGAGAAAGATGGCGAAAGCGATGGATGAGCTCTTGGTGCCCCTCTATGGGTTGCTCTACTCTCGGTGCAGAGCTCGAGTGGGATGGTGATGATGTGAATGATCTGCATGGGATCATCCTCCCCCCTCTTAGGATTCGACCTCCCCTTTATATTCTGAGGTAGGTTAGGTACATGGCGGTTTAGGGGAGTTGAGCATATGGTCTACATGCATCAGAGTCTAGGAGGGTCTTATAGCAGTGTCGTGTGGACCGTGGCGATGTTGTGGAGCCGAAGAAGCTCTAGGCATCATTCGGTTGTTCTGTGCTAACACGCTGAGTGCCCAGCTATGTTGGCTTGGACTAGCCTCCTTAGGTGCGCCTTCCAGAGGCTTCTTGGTGGCAAAGGAGGTTGGCTTGAGGGACGGATGTGCGGGCCTAGGAGCCCTTGAGCCCCTAGGGCCAGGGAGGAGTTTGTCTTCTTGCGTCACGCCTCGTGCGTGACCCTATCGGAGAAGTGGTTGACAGTGCCGTGCCTATGGGTTAGCGCTAGGGAGCCCTCGAGCCTTGGTGGATTGGGGCATACCTTCTCATGCCTAGGCCTTGGCTAGCACCGGAGGCCAGGAGGGAGCCAAGGATCTGGTCTAGGCTTCCGTCAATTGGGAGCTTAGGGCTCGGTTGAGCCCCCGAGCCCTAAGCAAAAGTGGTGGTCATACTCAGGCTTGGTCTGATTCCTTGGCCTGAGGTTACGCGCGAGTGTACCCAATGGGTATAGCCCCTGAGCACCCGAGCGATCCTAGAAGGGTTAGTTAGGGGGTCTCTCGGTTGGGAACCTTTGATCCCAAGGCTTAACATATCCATATGTTAGGATCTCGTCAGGAGCCCCCGAGCCCTTCATGGCCTCAGACTAGATTCATGATGGTGACGAAGGGCTAAATTCGATCTTCTAGTGATCGAGCTAGCCATGGCGGGGATGACTTCCACTGATGAGAGCGTGACGCCCTTCATGGGGGCCTTCCCAAGTGAGATAGGGAGCTTCGACTATCAGGGCCGAGCAATGGTGGTGCTAACCCCTTTCTTGACCCATGTTGCATGAGTCAATGGCCCAAGCGAGGGTTTAGTGAACTCATCTTAGAGTTGCTGACCTTGGACCTAGGGGCACCCTCCTTCCTAATCTAGGCCTATCATGGGTCAGGTGATTGAGAGCATCTAGGCTCTAGCTCGGGGCCACCTGATCACCTAGTGTGCCACGCCATTCTAAGGGCTTCGGTAGTAGGCCCTGATCTCTTGGGCCAACCTTTGCAGTCATAGGTCGGGGGGCGGGGAGCGCACCAAGTTTGACAAGAGCCCTCATTGGATCCACTGCCTAGTGGCTCCTGATCCAACTCTAGAGAGTTGGTTGGCTTTGGGGGCATGTCCCACGAGCGTCCGTCGATCGAGAGGCTAGATTCTTGGAGTTGGCGTAGCCCCCGAGGCCATCGTGGGTCCTCAAGGCTTTTTAGCACTCAGGTGAGCTTGCAGGTTGGAGCTATTGTTCCCTCATGGGGCTAGGCTGCTATGACAATAGCCTTGGTGGCCAAGATTGCCGCGCCCGTGTTACTAGCGGGTAATCCCAT
The DNA here is from genome assembly GCF_019320115.1 of Miscanthus floridulus. Lineage (NCBI taxonomy): Eukaryota > Viridiplantae > Streptophyta > Magnoliopsida > Poales > Poaceae > Miscanthus > Miscanthus floridulus. The sequence goes on along the minus strand of NC_089595.1, from coordinate 77,551,159 downwards.
GAGAACCCCAAGTTTATGGTTGTTCCATGCCTTAGTCATGTCCCCTAGGGGGGAGATTCTCGGCTTCCCGACTGAGCCTCTTGTTCGGTTCTTGAGCCCGCTCTACCGAGCTTGGGGGCTCTCTACCTCCCTCGGTGGGTCACCTCAAGTAGCTCAAGGTTAGGACATCGCTCATTAGGATGATAAAGAAGCTTCTAGGCATCTCGGCTATGGCCGCGTGGGCCATCTCCTTAGCGTCCCTCACACTTTGGTTTCTTCCTGGGGTAGCCTTGAAGCTTAGGAGAGTCGGCTTTGAACCCTAGGCGGTGCCCCTCTCTTTAGGTGGCATCCCTTCCACCCATCTAGGGGGTGGGCTCCTACTAGAGGGTTAGAGGTATGGAAATGTAATATGGGAAAACAGGCTATGGGTAAAAGCGATGTAGTTGTTTGATGTTCCATGCATTGTCACACTCTCTCCCTAAAATGTCGCTGATCTTGTAAGCGCCTAGCTAGATCACTCGCGAGACCCGGAAGGGGCCTTCCCATGGTGGAGATAGCTTGTGGCCTCTCTTGGACGAGGCGGACCTTTAGAGGACTAGGACCCCTACAACAAAAGAGCGTTCGCATACCGCCTGGTGTGGTAGCAATAGAGTTCTTGCTGATACCTAGAGGATAGTATGATGGCATGTTTTGCTCCTCTTTGAGCATGTCGACATCCGCCTAGCGCTGCTCCTTGGCCTACCACTCATCGTAGAAATAGACATGGGTGCATCAAAGTCGAGGTCAGAGGGGGTGACTACCTCAGCCCCATAGACGAGGAAGAAAGGTGTGTATCTGATCGAATGGTTCACACTTGTCCTAAGGCTCTAGAGTAAGGAGGGGAGTTCATCCACCCAACGGCCGACTTGGATCTTGAGCTCATTGTAGATGCGAGTCTTGATCCCTTGGAGGATCAACCTATTGGCGCGCTTGACCAAGCTGTTGGACTTGGGGTGATACACCGATGCCCAGTCCACTCGAATTCGCTAGGAGTTGCAGAAGTCTAGGAACTTGCGACTTGTGAATTGAGTGTCGTTATCGGTAATAATGCGATTTGGAACCCCGAACCTGTGAATTGAGTGCCGTTATTGGTAATAATGCGATTTAGAATCCCGAACCTATGAATGATGTCTTGGATGAACTCTATCACTCGCTCAGACCTGAGGTTGGCGATGGGCCAGACCTCGATCCACTTGGTAAACTTGTCGACGGCCACCAGGAGGAGGTTAAACACCCCAGGGCCCTTCTTGAATTCACCGACCATGTCGAGGCACTAGACCACGAATGGCCAGGTAATGGGGATCATCTGGAGCACCTGCATGGGTAGGTGATTCTCCTTGGCATAGTACTAGTAGCCTTTGCATGTCCTGACAAGGTCTCATGCGTCGACAAGGGTGAAAGCTCTAGTTTGGTTTTGGTGAATTGATGAAACCCTTAGTGCTAACCTAGTTTGTTAAAGTGATTATGAGATAGGTAGCACTACTCCAAGTGGTGAAGGAATTGAAGATCATGACATGATGATGGTGATGCCATGGCAATGATCAAGTGCTTAGACTTGGAAAAGAAGAAAGAGAAAAATAAAAAGCTCAAGGCAAAGGTGAAATTGATAGGAGCTTTTCGGTTTGGTGATCGAGACACTTAGAGAGTGTGATGACATTTAGGATCGATAGCTATACTATTAAGAGGGGTGAAACTCATATCAAAATGCGGTTATCAAAGTGCCACTAGATGCTCTAACTCATTGCATATGCATTTAGGATCTAGTGGAGTGCTAACACCCTTGAAAACATTTGTGAAAATGTACTAAAACAAGTGCACAAGGTGATACACTTGGTGGTTGGCACATTTGAGCAAGGGTGGAGAAGTTGGTGAAATGAAGGCGGAGATAGTCACTGAGAAATAGTGATCGGACACTGGTCATGTGGTGACCGGACTTGGGAGAGCTGTGTCCGGTCAGTAGTGGATCAGTGGCGTAATCTCAGTTTTATTGACCGGACTCTGCCTTGGGCAGTGATCGGATTCTGACCCCGTGTCCAGTCAGTAGGCGTGCAGTGAAGGCCGTCGATGGTCCCTTAACTGGACGCTTGAAAGGATCAAGATGCCTAAGAGGGGGGGGGGGGTGAATTGGGCTAATTCTAAATTTTCTTGAAATAATTAAATCCTACGGTTAGCTTAATTAACCCCTTGTGCCTAGAAAAGTGTTTCTATTAATCTAACGCACAAAAGGACTTGCAACCTATGTTCCAAACTTACTCTAGCATGGCAATTCTATGAATGTAAAAACGAGTATTGAATTGCTCAAAGTAAATGCTCAAAGTAAATAGAGAGAGAGGAACGCGGTGATGTTTTGCTAAGGTATCAGAGAGTCGCCACTCCCCACTAGTCCTTATTGGAGCACCCATGCAAGGGTGTAGCTCCCCCTTAATCCACGCAAGGATCAAGTGCTCTCTACGGGTTGATTCTTCGATACTCCATCACGACAAATCACCCAAAACTGCTCACAACTTGAGTTGGGTCACCCACAAGCTCTGCCGGGTGATCACCAAGCTCCCAATCACCACCAAGCCATCTAGGTGATGGCGATCACCAAGAGTAACAAGCACGAACTCTCACTTGACCATGCAAAGCCTAATGAGAATGGTGGATGCACACTTTGCTACTCTTGATTCACTAATGAGGCTACTCTCTTGGATTCTCAAATCTCAATCACCTCACTAGGACCTTGCTCTTCTTGGCACTCACAAATGTGTTTCTCAGCTATTGGAATGAGCAAAAGTAACTCCACACATGAGTGGAGCTTCTATTTATAAGACAGCCTAAAAAACGAACCGTTATGTGCCTCTATGGGGTGACCGAACGCTCTGGTCATGTTGACTGGATGCTCTGGTCAGTTCAACCTATACACCAGTGTTTAAGTGTTGACCAGACGCTGGCAGGGTCTGATCACCACTGACCGGACATGTTCGGTCGCATTAAACCCTCACTAGATGCTTACTGTACTCGACCAGACGCTGGATCCTCAGGGTCCGGTTAGTATTAACCGGACATGTCCGGTCGTAGATTTCCTTCTCTAGGGCCTAGATGCTTTAGTCATAGTAATCTTGTATTATCATTAATCACTGAAACCCAACTAGGGGCCTAGATGCTTTCAATCTCCCCCTTTTTGGTGATTGATGACAATACCACCTCGAGTATGTGAAAGAGTGAGGTTTTTGACATGCTTGGTTCATATAAGCTTTTGTCAATAAGAACAAAAGAGTTAGGCAAGCTTATATGACCCAAGCCAACACGATGTACTCAAAAGATATGAAATAAGCATGAGTACAAGTAATAAAGCTCATTTGCATTGGAGTATAAACGCGGAAGCAAAGGCAAATGAGCATAACACAAGTGATATGACATATCAATGAATTCAAAGTAGAGAGCACACATGTCATATATCATAATCACTTAGATATCACTATCACATAGATATAATAGTATGCATGAAAGTAGACACAAGAATGCATAATAGTAATAGTGTATCACACAAATAAAACTCCAAATGTATATAATAGACTAATGGCTAACTAAGCTCCCCCTAAAAGTTGCTCCCCCTAAGTCTACATACTTGAACCCTCTCCCCCTTTGGCGTCAAACACCAAAACCTAAGGGTTGGTCAGTGGGGCTGCAGCGGACGAGCCAGGTGCTGAGGTATGAGGGGCAAGCTAGAACTAGGCGCCATCATCTTCTGAACCTGAGCTCTATACTGACTGACCCTCTATGGCTAGAAGCGTCGCTGAAGTGGTCTGGGTCTGAGCTAGGGCAGGTGCTGCCTGTGATGCTGCTGGTATATCTATCGTAGGATCAGAAGATGCGATAGAAGAGGGGAGTCACTGAGTAGTCATGGCGATAGGGGCTGCTGTAGAAGGACCTAGGGCATACATATGTGACGGTGTAGGCATCCCTGTCAACTCGCTGAAAGATGCTCCAAGACTCCTAGAGACTGACATGTTAGGTACAAATAGCGAGGGTGACTGATCCGGTGTGAAGCCCGTATGATATGGTGTGAACTACAGGGCTACCACTGGCAAGGATAACCACTAGGACACCTATACTATGAGAGAAGCAAACAGAGCTGGAGGCTGTCCCTGACTCTGAAGCCCACTGGGTTGTACTGCTAGAGTCATCGTAGTGGTGGCAAGCCGAGCAAGCTAGGGTGAAGGCTATGACTGTGGAGCCCCAAGTGCTGTTACTACATGTTGCATAAATCCCATAAGCTGCTGCTGCATGAGTAACTACTGCTGATGCATCTACTGCTACTGCTGCTGCTACTAGAGAACCTACTGCTGGCACTAGAACTCGTCCTAACGAGCCTGAAACTATGCAAAGTTGGTAGCGGTTTCCTGAGCCTGTCTAGCCTGATCCTGCTGCATCTGCTCAAGGATAGCAATCAAAGTGGGGTCCGTCTGTAGGGTAGGTAGAGCTGAGCTAGAACTGCTGGCCTCTGCATCGTGTCTGTGGCAGGTAGTCGTCATCCAAACTGTCACTAGTCTTGCTCCTCTCCTCCTGAGCCTCAAGATGCTCCTCCTTAGTAGCGGCTATGCCTTTGATAATCTCATCCTGCTGAGCTGCAGACTCTGGTACATCTAGATGATGGTGAGGCTAAGTGGGTGCCTGTGGTGTGCTATGTCTGATCCTCTATGCCATGTTATAAGCTAGAAACTCTATGGTGGCAGCTCTGTACTCTGCAACCATCTCTGGTGTCCTAACTTGCATAGCCTTGAGCATAAGGAATGTGATCCAATGTGCATATGGAAGCTGCCTACGACCCTTGAAGCCCTCAGCTATCGTGTCCTCCATCTCAGACAAAAGAAGATCCTAAATATCGAATACTATCTGCTGTATCAGGGCATTGAGGAGCCAAAGCTGGAGGCGAGTCAAGCCCTCTCTGTATCCCAACCTAGGAAGTAGTGTCCTCCTTATGATAGCCTCTAGCACTCTAGCTATAGGAGTAAGGTCACTGGGGTTCCTCCTCGACCCCTCACCAAAGGGCTCCTTGAAGCAATGGCGCATAAGATCTGTAGGGGGCACCAAACCTCCATGAGGATGCCTAGGAGGCTCTTGCTGTCCATAACATACCTCATGTAACCTGACAGGCTGCTCCTATAGCCTCAGTATCTCCCTGGCCCTAAAACTCATCATCCTATAGTCTCTGCCTCTAAAAGCAAAGTGTATAAAGTTATGATGTAGGTCAACGTAGAGCGAAGCATAGAACTACTGAACCCAAGATGGTACATATAATCCTGTCTGGCCAATCAGATCTGTTAGCCCTGACAGATATGCAAGGTAGGGGCAAATATGCTCTCTAGCTGCTGTGACTATAGCCTCAATGCTGCAAACCCGCTGAGATCTGAAAACTGCTCCACTGTTCAGATATGCATTGCAGAAGTCTTTCTGGAGCGGTGTATAGAATCCCTCTAAAGCTCTCTCATCCCTCCTGGGTGGAAACCACACATCAAACTCTACAAACCTCAGCTGCCAGACCTGCTTGGCCGTGGCGGCCCTCAAGTCAAGATGGGTCACTAGAGGCGGACCCTGTGGTCTAGGCGGTGGATGTGATCCCCTCCGCTGTGTTGGCGGCCTCGATGAGACTAGAACATGGGTATGACTAGAGCGGCGTAGCTAGGGCTGTGGTGCCTACTCTGTCTCCTCGGCCTCCTTGGCCTACTCACCCTCCTGAGTCTCCTGAGCTGGCTGAGGCTCTGCTGGTAGGGGCTGCTACTGTGACTCCTACTGTGACTCCCCCTAAGGCTGAGGATCCACAACGGGAAGACGTCATCCTACCATCATGACAGTCCCAGGTGGACTACCATGAAGATGCTCAATGCGTTCAAGTCTGCCCTGCACGTCTGGTGCCAGATGATCTGTAATGACAACTCCACTGCGGGCACCTCCTCTCTCAGCACGCTCTGCGGCCTCAGCAACTGTTGCTGCTCTCACTGTCTCTGCATTAGGGTACTTGCGCTTCTTTGATACAACCTACTTCATCACCTTGCCTTTAGGTCCTGCAGGCTGGCGAGGTGGGGGCCTCTAATCCTCATCTCCTGGACCACCACCAATATTCTTGGTGCGAGCCATCTGATCCAACAAGAGAAACTACCACTGACAAGGTCAACTGTCCACTGACACTTTTGAGGCTGGGCCTCGATCCGTACACACGAGCTTGGCTCCAAGTTGACTGACAACTGCACCTAACACCTCAATGACACCGACTCGCTGCATGATAGAATAGAAGGATATACAAGTAAATACGATATATCTAATAGATGTGAAACCCTATAAGAGCAAGCAATTTAGATGTGAAATAGAAGCGACTGGCTTGCTACCTGACGAACCGATGATCCAAAGAAAAGGAAAGTGACACGCGGAGGAACCACCGAATTAGGGTTGGCAGTGAGCAGTTAGTCGATAGACCTAGACGCAATGAAGAACAATGCTTTGAAATTGATTTAGGTTACTAGCGAGGCAATGAGGGTTAGGAGCTAGGTCAAGGGCAATGGCATTAGGTCAGACCCTTATCGACATTGGATGTGGACGGCAGAGAGGCGGCTCTGGACCACAGCAGCGTAGGCCATGGTGTGGGACCTTGACGGCACGCTAGGTGGCGTAGAGCAGGCGCGGTGATGCTGTGAGCAGCTGGAGACGGCATGGACATAGGCTGGTGGCGGCGTGCGTGCGGGCTGAGGCGTGCGGGGCTCGGCGGCATGGGAAGTCGGCTTGGCCGGGAGGCGCGTGTGAGAGGTGGTGCGGGGCTCAGCGGCGATGGCGTCGATGGCGGATTAGGTCAAAGGAAATCACCGGTGCTTTGATTAAATAGGGTGGCCCTCATGAGTCAAAAATAGAAAACAGGAAAGAGACCTAATGCCGCATGATATCTACTGACCGGACGCTTTGGTGGTAGCGACTAGACGCTACCACCCAGCGTCCGGTCGATTCCAGAGAGGTCCAATTCCTCTAGAATCACGATCGGACGTGTCCGGTGGTCCATGACCGGACGTAGCCAGAGTCCGGTTAGTTGCCTTTAACGCCATGTAGATCAACTGGACGCTGGAATCCTTTCTGACCGGACGCTCAGACGTAGAGTCCGGTCACTCCTTTAGCTTCTGTTCACCTCCTATGAACTGACCGGATGCTGGACATCAGAGTCCGATGCAATGTCCGATCACTCTTTTCCAGCAAATCTTCAATGTTCCTCCGCGCTGCCTGTTCCCAATCAAGTCCCAACTTGAATAAGATCCAAATAAACACCAATTGGGACTTATGTGAGTGACCTCTCTCAAACCCTCATATTTTTAAAAAATATTTTGGCTTAGGCTATAATTCTTTTTAAGAAAATAGGCAATAAGAGGGCAAATGGAACAAAATGACAAAAACAACATCCATGCATATGCTGAAACGACCTGATTTCCGCGAAGGAAAATCCACAGAGTCAAAGTGTAATAAGACCGTTGTAGATCATATTACCCAAATTCCAGTCGAATACCACATCCATACAACGATAATATCAGAGTACAAATAGTGCGGAATTACATAATTTGTTACATCGCCGTATTGGCAGAATCAAAAGTAACATTCATTCAGAACAGCTTGAAGATAAGATCGCCAAACTCGAGCGTAGGCACGAACCCCTCAACCGTCAAACTCCTCAGAGCTATACTCCTCAGCAGAACTTGTGTGCCAAAATTTATCAGTACGATTTGTACTGGCCACTCCCACCCTATGAGCATTGCTTTGTGGAAATTGGATGCAAGTTGGATATAATCAAAAGGAATCTATAAGGCTGGGGTTTCCTAAGCAATAGCATATCAAGTATATAATAATAGTTGGTCAAGTTTTAACACCATTCCCACACACATTCCACCCTATTCCCTTCCTAGAGCTAGGTTTTGATCCTGGGATCAATTTATCACCATCCACACCATCACCATACCATCTCTCAGTCAATAGGCCAACTCCCTCTTGGCACTGTCTCAAGGCCCGTAGCCCCTGGCCACGACCGACACTCTCTCATGGGGAAGAAGAGAAGGACTCATCTCACTATCTAGTTTAAGCGAAACCTAGGAAAGGTCCATAGCCGACAAGTCGGCACATGTATCGATCGATCAACCATACACTCTGCAGAGGTTTCACTTAACCACAAGATCCGCCTTCCTCTCTGACCGTCGTCAACTGGGCTAATTCCGGCCGCTTGCTAGCCTAGGATAATGCCACTCTACCATTCAGCCCTGGTACACCCCAAGTCCAGTCTGGGGTGGCTAAAACTGTGAGTCATGAGCCGGGTCCACAAGGTCTCCATGAAGTCTTGGAAGGGTGTGGGGGAATCCTCCGTGCCCCGTACATCCTTACACTATCCGCTATCAACCAAGCAGTAGTGGCAATATCCTACCAAGTAGTCCGGCCATCCCCCACCATATAGGACGAGTGGTATGTAAGGCTTCCCGGTGAATCTGAGTACTAGTAAGTCCTTAGGGTTGACTAAGCCAGAATGTCTCCATCAGGGTTTCCATTTATCATGCCACCACAACACCTCCATCCCGGGCTCCTCCCATCACAGGTTCACACCCAGGACCACCTCGTATACCATTTACCCACCACAGGTATCCATTCCAGGGGTGCCCAGGTAGCTCCCCATGGCAAGACTTGCCCTAGGCTCGTCATATACTCCAACTTGGTCGACACAACCCTCACCCTCCACACACCCAAGTCACACACGCAACACTCTCCCCGTAGTCTAGAATACACCACGCATTAATGTAGTATAAGCGTAGTAGAAGTACAAGCAAATGAAATATAGTAGTAAGCGTGTGTCTAACCTAAGAGCAGGGTATGCAGGGGTAAGGTTGCATCAAGGTAATGGCCATCAAGTAAGCATACTACCATGCAAGTCCTATCATAGTATGATTACAACAGTAAAGTAAAGCAATAGCAGTTCTATATTAGCCATGCGTAATAGGTGCTATGAGATTGGATGGGATGTGGCACCTTTAGTGTAGTCGTCTCCATACTCCTCTCGGTACTCACGATCCTCGTCCGTCTAGTTCTCCTCCGAGTCTACATTGATTGCATTATAGTCGCGTTAGCGACGTCTATAGGATAGCACAAAGAAGTAATGAAAATTCAAAGGAGCCAAATGCACTCAAACATGAGCTCATTGCATAGAGCTTGATTTTAGATGAATTTTGGTCCTGGTCTTGCATTTTTCTGAGTTCGTATGAATTAGTTATGAATTTCTGAAGGTTAAATCATTTCTAAAAATGGAAAAGACCGAATTAATCCTGGGCTGACACGTGTCACGCTGTGACTGGTCCACGTGGCATGCTGACGTCAGCATGACATCATTGGCTCAGCTCTGAGCTGACAAGTGGGGTTTCTGCTGATGTCATCATGACATCAGCATGATGTCATCAACGTCATCAGTTCCGATAGGTGGGAATAGGGGTTCTTAGGTCACTGACATGTGGGTCCAGTCAAAGTCAACATCAAGTCAACGGGTGAGTCAATGGTCAATGGATCAGGGTCACTCATGTGTGGGTCTAGTGCTGCTGACGTCAGCATGACATCACCTCGGCTGTGTTGACACTGACAGGTGGGACCCGCATGACGTCATCATGATGTCAGCATGACGTCATTCACCGACGAGTGGGTCCGAAGTCTTTTTGACACTGACATGTGGGGCTAGGTCAACCGTCAATGTTGACCGGTCAACAGTCAACCAGATTGGGCCTCGACTGGGCTTTGGTGGGACTAGACTGGGCTGGTTTTGGGCTAGGCCGGCCCGAACATGTGGCAAGCTGTGGCGCTGCCACGTCGTAGCCATGGGCCTCCATTGGGCCTCGTCTACCGTGCGGCCCGCACTGTGTGGTCCACGGTGAACTCAGGTTCACGGTCCATGGACCGTTGATAGGTCTATGGTGGACCGAGTCCACCATCTTTTCCTTTCGGCTCGGCTCATGTGCACCGAGTGTAGGCACGTGCGGCTGGCGAGGGAAGGCCTCTGCTTCCGTCCCCGGTGCGCTCCCACCGGTGATGTGCTCGCCGGCGTGACCCTGCAGCGGCGCTGGCATCCAATTAAGGTGGGGGAAAGCTTCCCTAGGCCATGGTGGACACGATGGTGGTGTCTAGGTGGTGGTCGAGGCTCTCCAGGGCATTGGCCACGGCGGTCGGTGGCTCGGCGGTGCTCGCCGACGGTGAGGTCACATGTGTAGGCTCCCTAGTGGCTCGGTGAGGTAGATAAGGGCTTCTATGGATCCGTGGGGACACGGCAAGGACGTCCAGGGGCTCAAGGCGGGGCTTCGGGTTCCCATGTGGCTGGTAGGGGCTCCCCGATGGCCACGGCGGCATGGTAGCGACGGCAAGGCATGCAGGAGCACTACAGGGCTCTGGTGGGGTGGTCACGGTGTGGTCGTGGATGTGCGCGTGAGTGCATGTGTACCCAGAGGCCGGAGACGGCCTTGGCCTACGCGCTCCCGGTGTGGAGCGCCATGGCTGGAGCAGCTTGGTTTGGCGGCGAGCAGGGAGAGACCGGGCTCACCGTTGGTGTCATGGGAGATAGGATGGTGGTGTAGTGGTGGTTCGAGGCCGTGTAGCTCCGGAAGCAGCGCAGTGCAGTGCAGTGTAGCGCAGCGTCGACATGCTTGTTCAGGACGACATCCTCCGCTCCGGCGACACCGGCGATGTCGCACGGCTTGGGCGCTCCCCCTTCTTCTTCCTCTTCTCCCTCTTCTCTCTTGGCTCGGTTGTGCTGTGGACGGCCACAAAGTGGCGGCGGGGCGATGAGAGAGCTCAGGGGCACCCGGGGCTAGGCTTTTATAGCCAAAGCTCGGCCATGGAGCTCGGTGAACGGTGGATGGAGATAGAGGGGCGATCGGAGGTGCGTGCGTTGCATCCAACGGCTCACGCGTGGTTGCGTGGGCACGGCGCCAAGGGGACAGGGCCATGCCCCAGGCGTGACCCCCTGACCCACTCCTGCCAGCGTTGTCGGCTTCCGATCGCACGGCAGTTGAGGCATGGGCGGAGAAGATGAACAGGAAGGCCGACGGGTGGGGTCCAGTGGCAGCGGCAGCAGGGGAGTAGGGAGGTGCGCGGGCGTGGGCGACGCGCTGGGCCGCAAGCTGGGCCGCGCGTGCATGCTTGGTGGATGGTGGGCGTGATTGGGCTAGCTGGGCCGCGAAGCCGAGTAGGCTAAGGCAGCTTGCAAGGCCTCCCTCTCCTTTTTCTTTTTCTATTTTATTTCTCTTCTCCTTTGTTTGAATTCAAATTTGGTTTGAAATTTGAATTCCAAATTGGTGCACCTTATTCATTGGAGTTTTAGATATGAGGCCCACAACATTCTTTTATAAATATTAGGAATTTATTTAGCTATTTTGTATAACAAAAATAGGTGTGGTTTTGTTATAAAAAATAGAATTAGTTTTCTCTTTAAACCTTTATTCTTTGGTTTGAGTAATAATTACTTTATGGTGTATTTCTTTAAAGGAGTTGTTAAGCATAACATAAAGCAAATAGAAATCCAAATCACAATTTGAGTTAACAATGTATGCAACACTTTATTTGTTGGAAATTAAATAAACATAACTAACAAATGACATGCCATGCTTATGTGTTGACTTGGGTTGGGGTTATACCTAATGCATCTCTTAAGTTGGGTTTCTATACATGACACTCATCAACACATGTGAGTTTTTAGGAAAAATTTTGTAGTTGGTATTTTTAGTGTATGGATTTTTGGGTTGTTACAGTCCTACCCCCTTACGAGAATCTCGACCCTGAGATTAAAGCGTAACATACTCTTCGAAGAGGTAAGGATATCGTAGCCGGAGGTCAGACTCTTTCTCCCATGTTGCTTCTCTCTCTGTGTGGTTGCTCCATTGGATCTTGCACATAGGAATAGTTTTGCTTCGGGTCTCTTTGGTATCTCTACCCAGAATTCTGATAGGATGTTCTTTATACTTGAGAGTGTCTTGAATGTCAAGTGTATCAGTTGGAACTACTTCATCGAGCACTCTCAAACACTTGCGTAGCTGTGAGACATGGAATACGGGATGTACACCCATCAATTCCTTGGGTAGCTCAAGTTTGTAGGCGAGCTTTCCAGTCCTCTTGCAAATCTTGTATGGGCCAACAAATCTAGGGGCAAGCTTTCCTTTTACATGGAATCTGACAGTTCCACATAGCAGGGATACCTTGAGATAGACGAAATCTCCCACATTGAACTCAAGTTCTCTTCTCCTTTTGTCAGCATAGCTCTTGTATCGACTTTGAGCAATTCTCAAATTCTCCTTTACTTGCGCAACTCCTTCTTCTGCATCTTGAATTTTAGCAGAGTCAAAGAATGATCTTTCTCCCGGTTGTGACCACATCAAAGGTGTCTTACAAGGTCTGCCATACAGAGCTTCAAATGGCGACATCTTGATACTAGCTTGGTAGCTGTTGTTGTAAGAGAACTCTGCATAGGGTAGGCATTTCTCCCAATCAGAGCCATAATTTAGTACACTAGCGCGAAGCATGTCTTCTAAGATCTGATTTACTTGTTCTGTCTATCCATCTGTCTATGGGTGATAAGCGGTACTGAAATCAGGTTTGGTTCCAATGGACTTGTGCAGAGCTTCCCAGAATCTGGACACAAACTGAGGACCACGATCAGATACGATACTAGAGGGAGTGCCATGCAGTCTAAGAATATGCTCAACATATAGATCTGCTAATTTTTCGGCATTGGTCTTGGTCTTAACTGGTACAAAGTGAGCAATCTTGGTCAAACGATTGATAATCACCCAGATGGAATCATTGCCTTTTTGTGAACGGGGCAAACCAACTATGAAATCCATGGATATGATCTCCCATTTCCACTCGGGAACGTCAAGAGGCTTCAGCAATCCTATAGGCCTTTGATGTTCAGCCTTGACTCTATTATAGGTGTCACATCATGCCACATGTCCCGCAATGTATGTCTTCATGCCTTTCCACCAAAAGTGTTTCTTCAAGTCTTGATACATCTTTGAATTTCTAGGGTGAATACAGTGTGCTTCAGACAGAATTTCCTCTCGTAGTGCTGGATCGGAAGGGACACAAATTTTGTCCTTGAACCAGATGGTTCCTTATTCATCTTCTTGGTGGTTGGTCTTGTAGCCTAGTTTCATCAGACCACGGAGATATTCGATCTCTTCACAACTTTTCTGAGCTTGATGGATACGATCTGTGAGATCATACTGTATGTGGAGCTCATTCAACAAGCCATGTGGTAGTATCTCTAGTTGGAAATCATCAATCTCTTCCTTGAGCTTAGGTGGTATGGATTTAGTGATCAAGGTGTGACACTAACTCTTGCGACTGAGAGCATCTACGACTACATTAGTTTTTCCTGGATGATAGTGAATTTCTAGGTCATAGTCCTTGATCAATTCTAGCCATCGGCGTTGCCTCATATTTAGATCTTCCTGAGTGAAAAAGTACTTCAAGCTCTTGTGATCGGTATAGATATCACACTTGTTGCCTATCAAGTAGTGCCTCCAGATCTTCAAAGCATGCACAACTGCTGCTAACTCAAGATCATGGGTTGGGTAACGGTTCTCGTGTTCTTTCAACTGTTGAGACACATATGCTATCACTCTTCCATCTTGCATCAGTACACAACCAAGTCCTTGGCGGGATGCATCACAATAGACCACGAAATCTTTGCTGATATCAGGCAATGCTAGCACAGGAGTTGTGGTAAGCTTCTGTTTCAATTCCTGGAAGCTTTGTTCACACTCGGGTGTCCATTCAAACTCCTTAGTCTTCTTCAGAAGGTTGGCCATTGGACGGCCTATCTTGGAGAAGTTCTCAATGAATCGGCGATAATATCTAGCCAATCCCAAGAAGCTTCTGACTTCTGTCACATTACAGGGTTGATCCCGCTCTTTCACAGCTTCAATCTTGGCCGAGTCAACTACGACACCTTCAGCTAATAGTACATGGCCTAAGAAGGCAACTTCCTGTAGCCAAAATTCACATTTGCTAAACTTTGTGTAGAGCTGATGTTGGGCTAGTTTCTCAAGCACCGTTCTCAGATGATGCTCATGTTCTTCAGCGGTGGATGAATAGACAAGGATGTCATCAATGAATACTACCATGAACTTATCCAGTTCATCCATGAAAACCTTATTCATCATGTTCATGAAGTAGGTGGGAGCGTTCGTGAGTCCAAAGGACACCACGGTGAACTCAAACTGCCCATACAAAGTCACAAAAGCTATCTTTAGGATGTCACTCTCTCGAATCTTCATCTGATGATAGCCAGATCTGAGATCAATCTTGGAGAAATACTTAGCACCTCAAAGCTGATCAAGCAGATCATCAATCCTTGGCAAGGGGTACTTGTTCTTGATGGTGACTACATTCAAGTTCCGGTAATCAATGCACATCCTCATCGAGCCATCCTTCTTCTTAACAAACAGAATAGGGGATCCCTAGGGTGAAGCACTGGGTCTAATATATCCCTTCAAGATGAGCTCATCAAGCTGTTTCTTGAGCTTGGCCAGTTCATCAACTGACATGCGATAGGGTCTCTTGGCAATGGGTCCTGTTCCTGGCAAAAGATTAATGATGAACTCTACATCACGGTCTGGTGGCATACCCGGTAATTCTTCAGGGAATACATTGGGATAGTCTCTGACCACAGGCACGTCATGAACTGTCTTCTCCTCTTTCTGTGATTCTAAACTGGCTTTAAGGGCACACAGGATAGAGGTGGACTTTCTGGACTAGGGTTCACATCTAATGACTTAGCCTGATGGGTGGGTCACTTGGACATATCTAGGTGAACATGATATGATACCTCGGTGAATGGTTAACCAATCCATACCTAAGATGACATCTAGGTTTGTGGAAGGTAACAGGGTTAGGTCGGCTTTAAAAGTAAGACCCTCAATGGTAAGACTCACTCCCTTACAGATGTGGGTGCATTTTAGGTCTCCTAAAGGTGAGCTGGTGATGATAGGCTTTCTACGTGGGGTTACAGGCAGGTCATGCTCTCGTGCAAACTTGGATGATATGTAAGAACAAGTTGCTCTAGAGTCAAATAGAACTGATGCAGTATTGCCATTAACTAAAAACATACCGTACACAACATCAGGGGCAACCTATGCTTCCTCGGTGTCCAGATGGTTGAGACGTCCGCGAGTTGTAGACCCCTTGAGCTAAGACTTCTGAGCAGCTGAGTTCTATGGGCACTCAGCGGCTTTGTGACCTGGTTGGCCACAAGCAAAGCAGGTGAAAGGCGCACCGCCTATAGGGGTTGGTGCGGGTGCCTTCCAGTTTCCCGTGCTTGGTGCAGAGCGGTTCTGTGCTGGGCATTCATTCACCGAGCGAGAACGGTTGAAACGGTGCTAAGTGTTGCGGTCCTGAGCATAATGGTCCCGGGTGTAACGATCCTGAGCAGGGCGGGAGTATTTGGCGGTGTAGCCTCTACTACCCCTACTTGATCCAGGGTTGTCATCCCTGTTGTGGCGAGAGCATTCCCTAGATGGTGCATCTCTGTGGAACCTCTTGCGATCACGGCCACGGAAGGACTCCTCAGGCTTACGCTTCCTCTCCCTATACTCCTCTCTAGCTTCAGCATGATCTTTCTCGATCTAGATGCAGCGATCCACCAGAGCACGCAACGTGTTACTCTCAATACCGCCAAACTTTAGCTTGATGTGCGGGTTAAGTCCCTTGTGGTAATAGTATAGCTTCTCCTTCTCAGAGTTCACAACATAGGAAGATGCATAGCGAAGAAGATTGGTAAAATGAGTAGTGTACTCAGTCACCCTGTCCTTTCCCATCTTGATGTTGTGGAACTCCTTAGCTTTGGCCTCCATGATACCCTTGGGAATGTGATACTCAGTGAATGCTTTAGCAAACTCATCCCACAAGATATTGGCAGGGTCCTCATGAGAATCACTGAAACTATCCCACCAGGCGCGTGCTGCACCTATGAGCTGGTGTGTGGCGGCTCCAACACACTCATCGTCGGTGAAAGTAGTAAGGTCAAGCTTCTTCTCCATCTCCTTGAGCCAGTCATTGGCTACAAGCGGGTCAGGGTCGGTGCCATCATAGGTAGGTGGCCTTAGCTTCATAAATCCTTCCAGCTTCCTTTGGAAGTCATTCTGCTATCCTCCCTAATGACGATTTGCTCTATCTACAAGAGCTGTAAGAAGTTGAGTCTGTTGTGCCATCACTTCTGCCAGGTTTGGTGGTGGTGGTGGAGGAAGGTTCTCCTCAGGCGGTGGGGTATTCTCTAGGTTGAAGGGTATCCCTCCACATCCATGGCCATGGCCACGGCCACGGTTGTTGCCACCATGCCCCCCATTTGGTTCGACTAGTTCGGGGGTGAGCGCACGTCCACGGTTCATTAGGCGATTAGATCGGTGGTTCGGCATCTACAACACGGATCATAGAGAATTTAGTGTTTGTGCCATAGGTGCTTATAATTCAATATGATTACATGATTTTGATGATTTAAAGAAGAACATTTATACTATCCAACACTCATTACAAAGAAGCCATAAGATTCATAAGATCCAAAACATTCATTACAAGGGTTTTATTACATAGCATCATCTCCAGTAGTTACACTTGAAGACGTGCGAGAATCGTACTACGCATAATGTCTCATAATACATCTCTTAAGGGGTACATCATGGGGTACAACTTATGGAAGCTACTAACATGACTCATGACCATGCAGGGTCATTCTACTCTAACTTGTACACCGTAGCTGGGATACGACTGTTCTCGATCTCGATCTCCTCGTCAGACTTGTGAAGTCGGGACACGTACTTCAAGGCCTCGGCGAGCTCCTCAGTAGGCTTGGCTCCAGGTAGGGTAGGGCAGGCGTCTAGGTTGAGGCGAGTCAGGGCTAACTTAAACTCCTCTATCCTAGGCTTCGTCTTGCTATGAATCTCCTTGGGTAGCTGATCCCACATACCCTTCATCTCCCTAAGGCACTTCCTATCAGACTTCTGCCAAGCCTGCCATGTCCTCTCACACTTGTCCTATAGGTACTCATTCTGCCTGAGTGCCTCGATCAGGTGACCCTAGTTGCAAATGGCCTTCTTCCTGAACTCCTCTAAATCCTGAGTCATGGTCTTGTTCCAAGATTAGATTTTTAGCATATCAATCCCCTTGGATCTCTCTCTGTCTCCTCTGTGGTTGAACTCAGCCTTCTTGTCGTCCAACTCTCTCTGCAACTCCAAGACCTTACTGTCGAGGTAGCAGTTCCTGTTGCCTAGGTCAGCGGCTTTGTCCTGTAAGTCTGCGACCTCAGTTCTGTGGACTTCTTCACGATGGTTGAGCTCATCCTATAGCTTGGCAACTGTCTCAAGTAGACTAGCTCACTCCTATGCTCCCTGCGTGTCTTGCTCCTGGTACTCCCATAGAAGGGCCTAGTCCTTACGTCTCCTCTGCTCTAGCTAGGTCATGTACCTATCCTGCTCTAGTAGGTGGATAGCTGAGACACGAAGGCATCTACCCTCCTCAACAAGGATAACTCTGCCGGCTGCAAAGCTCTGCTCACTAGGGGTAAGGCTAAGGTCAAGGGTCTAGGGAAGTAGGTGGAACTCTGTCGTCTTTAGGTGCTCGTAGTGGTCCCTCATCACTCTAAGAAGTGCCTTGTGTGAGATAGCTTGCAGTCCTTCCTCGACTGTGTCCTCTATAGTCATCTCGGTGAAAGCTAGGATAGAAGGTAAGGTAGTGCTAGCTAGGAACTCGACTGAGGTGACAATCGGTCCTTCGATTCCTCCTTCCTAAGCTAGCTTCTCGGTGTAGGTGACCTTGACAAGCTCGTCAGGGACACCTAACGTGACGAGAACTCGGCAGAGGGTCTGTGCAAAACCCCCGAGCTCACATAGGTCGAAGGTAAGCTTGGCGTGGTCCAGAGGTAGCGGTCCTAGAGGCAGCCAGTCGACGTTCATTGCCATCTGCATGTTTTAAGGAACAGGTGTTAGTAGGTCAATAATAGATAAGCCTTGCATAAAAGTAAATGTAGGGTCGGTATATAACCGTAAGAAGGGCTATTCACGTCCTATTCTATCATCCATTTCTAAGGGTTTCATCCTATGGTCAAGTATGGCTCTGATACCAACTGAAATGACCTGATTTCCGCGAAGGGAAATCCATAGAGTCGAAGTGTAATAAGACCGTTGTAGATCATATTACCCAAATTCCAGTCGAATACCACATCCATACAACGATAATATCAGAGTACAAATAGTGTGGAATTACATAATTTATTACATCGACGTATTGGCGGAATCAAAAGTAACATTCATTCAGAACAGCTTGAAGATAAGATCGCCAAACTCGAGCGTAGGCACGAACCCCTCAACCATCAAACTCCTCGGAGCTATACTCCTCAGCAGAACTTGTGTGCCAAAATTTATCAGTACAATTTGTACTGGCCACTCCCACCCTATGAGCATTGCTTTGTGGAAATTGGATGCAAGTTGAATATAATCAAAAGGAATCTATAAGGCTGGGGTTTCCTAAGCAATAGCATATCAAGTATATAATAATAGTTGGTCAAGTTTTAACACCATTCCCACACACATTCCACCCTATTCCCTTCCTAGAGCTAGGTTTTGATCCTGGGATCGATTTACCAACATCCACACCATCACCATACCATCTCTCAGTCGATAGGCCAACTCCCTCTCGGCACTGTCTCAAGGCCCGTAGCCCCTGGCTATGATCGACACTCTCTCACGGGGAAGAAGAGAAGGACTCATCTCACTATCTAGTTTAAGCGAAACCTAGGAAAGGTCCATAGCCGACAAGTCGCCACATGTATCGATCGATCAACCATACACTATGCAGAGGTTTCACATAACCACAAGATTCGCCTTCCTCGCTGACCGTCGTCAACTGGGCTGATTCCGGCCGCTTGCTAGCCTAGGATAATGCCACTCTACCATTCAGCCCTGGTACACCCCAAGTCCAGTCTGGGGTGGCTGAAACTGTGAGTCATGAGCTAGGTCCACAAGGTCTCCATGAAGTCTCGGAAGGGTGTAGGGGAATCCTCCGCGCCCCGTACCTCCTTACACTATCCGCTATCAACCTAGCAGTAGTGGCAATATCCTACCAAGTAGTTCGGCCGTCCTGCACCATATAGGGCGAGTGGTACGTAAGGCTTCCTGGTGAATCTGAGTACTAGTAAGTCCTTAGGGTTGACCAAGCTAGAATGTCTCCATTAGGGTTTCCATTTATCCTGCCTCCACAGCACCTCCATCCCGGGCTCCTCCCATCACAGGTTCACACCCAGGACCACCTCGTATACCATTTACCCACCACAAGTATCCATTCCAGGGGTGCCCAGGTAGCTCCCCATGGCAAGACTTTCCCCAGGCTTGTCATATACTCCAACTTGGTCGACACAACCCTCACCCTCCACACACCCAAGTCACACACGCAGCACTCTCCCCGTAGTCCAGAATACACCACGCATTAATGTAGTATAAGCGTAGTAGAAGTATAAGCAAATGAAATATAGCAGTAAGCGTGTGTCTAACCTAAGAGCAGGGTATGCAAGGGTAAGGTTGCGTCAAGGTAATGGCCATCAAGTAAGCATACTACCATGCAAGTCCTATCATAGTATGATTACAACGGTAAAGTAAAGCAATAGCAGTTCTACATTAGCCATGCGTAATAGGTGCTACGAGATTGGGTGGGATGTGGCACCTTTAGTGTAGTCGTCTCTGTACTCCTCTCGGTACTCATGATCCTCGTCCGTCTGGTTCTCCTCTGAGTCTGCATCGATCGCATTATAGTCGCATTAGCGACGTCTATAGGATAGCACAAAGAAGCAATGAAAATTCAAAGGAGCCAAATGCACTCAAACATGAGTTCATTGCGTAGAGCTTGATTTTAGATGAATTTTGGTCCTGGTCTTGCATTTTTCTGAGTTCGTATGAATTAGTTATAAATTTCCGAAGTTTAAATCATTTTTGAAAATGGAAAAGACCGAATTAATCCTGGGCTAACACGTGTCACGCTGTGACTGGTCCACGTGGCATGCTGACGTCAGCATGATGTCATTGGCTCGGCTCTAAGCCAACAAGTGGGATTTTTGCTGATGTCATCATGACGTCATCAACGCCATCAGTTTCGACAGGTGGGACCAGGAGTTCTTGGGTCACTGACATGTGGGTCCGGTCAAAGTCAACGTCAAGTCAATAGGTGAGTCAACGGTCAACGGATCAGGGTCATTGACATGTGGGGCCAGTGCTGCTGACATCAGCAGCTGACGTCAGCATGACGTCACCTCGACTGTGTTGATACTGACAGGTGGGACCCACGTGATGTCGTCATGATGTCAGCATGACATCATTCACCGACGAGTGGGTCCGGAGTCTTTGTGACACTGACATGTGGGGCTAGGTCAACCGTCAACGTTGACCGGTCAACGGTCAACCAGATTGGGCCTTGACTAGGCTTTGGTGGGCTTGGACTGGGCTGGTTTTGGGCCAGGCTAGCCTAGACACGTGGCAAGCTGTGGTGCTGCCATGTCGTAGCCGTGGGCCTCCATTGGGCCTCGTCTACCGTGCGGCCCACATTGCGTGGTCCACGGTGAACTCAGGTTCACGATCCATGGACCATTGGTAGGTCTACGGTGGACCGAGTCCACCGTCTTTTCCTTTCGGCTTGGCTCACATGCATCGAGTGCAGGCGCGTGCGGCCGGCGAGGGAAGGCCTCTACTTCCATCCCCGGCGCGCTCCTGCCGGTGATGTGCTCGCCGGCGTGACCCTACGGCAATGCTGGCATCTAATTAAGGTGGGGGAAAGCTTCCCTAGGCCATGGTGGACACGATGGTGGTGTCTAGGTGGCGGCCAGGGCTCTCCAGGGCATTGGCCACGGCGGTCGGTGGCTCGGCGGTGCTCATTGGTGGTGAGGTCGCGCGTGTAGGCTCCCTGGTGGCTCGGCGGGGCGGATAAGGGCTTCTACGGATCCGTGGGGACACAGCAAGGATGTCTAGGGGCTCAAGGCGGGGCTTCGGGTTCCCATGTGGCCGGTAGGGGCTCCCCGGCTACCACGGCGGCATGGTGGCGATGGCGAGGCATGCAGGAGCACTATAGGGCTTCGGTGGGGTGGTCACGGCATGGTCGCGGATGTGCGCGTGAGTGCATGTGTACCCAGAGGCCGGAGATGGCCTTGGCCTACGCGCTCCCGGTGTGGAGCGCCATGGCTAGAGCAGCTTGGTCTAGCGGCAAGCAGGGAGAGACCGGGCTCACCTTTGGTGTCGTGGGAGATAGGATGGTGGTGCAGTGGTGGTTCGAGGCCATGTAGCTTCGGAAGCAGCGTAGTGCAGTGCAGTGTAGCGCAGCGTCGACGTGCTTGATCGGGGCGACGTCCTCCGCTCCGACGACACCGGCGACGTCGCGCGGCTTGGGTGCTCCCCCTTCTTCTTCCTCTTCTCCCTCTTCTCTCTTGGCTTGGTTGTGCTATGGACGGCCACAAAGTGGCGGTGGGGCGATGAGAGAGCTCAGGGGCACCCAGGACCGGGGCTTTTATAGCCGAAGCTCGGCCATGGAGCTCGGTGAACGGTGGATGGAGATCGAGGGGCGATCGGAGGCGCGTGCGTTGCATCCAACAGCCCACGCATGGTTGCGTGGGTGCGGCGCTAAGGGGATAGGGCCATGCCTCGGGCGTGACCCCCTGGCCCGCTCCTACCAGCATTGTCGGCCTCCGGTCACGTGGCAGTTGAGGCGTGTGCGGAGAAGATGAACAGGAAGGCTGATGGGTGGGGTCCAGTGGCAGCGGCAGTAGGGGAGTGGGGAGGCGCACGGGCGTGGGCGACATGCTGGGCCACAAGCTGGGCCGCGCGCGCACTGGGTGGATGGCGGGCGTGGTTGGGCTGGCTGGGCCATGAAGCTGAGCAGGTCGAGGCGGCTTGCAAGGCCTCCCTCTCCTTTTTCTTTTTCTATTTTATTTCTCTTCTCCTTTGTTTGAATTCAAATTTGGTTTGAAATTTGAATTCCAAATTGGTGCACCTTATTCATTGGAGTTTTAGATATGAGGCCCATAACATTCTTTTATAAATATTAGGAGTTTATTTAGCTATTTTGTATAACAAAAATAGGTGTGGTTTTGTTATACAAAAATAGAATTAGTTTTCTCTTTAAACCTTTATTCTTTGGTTTGAGTAATAATTACTTTATGGTGTATTTCTTTAAAGGAGTTGTTAAGCATAACATAAAGCAAATAGAAATCCAAATCACAATTTGAGTTAACAATGTATGCAACACTTTATTTGTTGGAAATTAAATAAACATAACTAACAAATGACATGCCGTGCTTATGTGTTGACTTGGGTTGGGGTTATACCTAATGCATCTCTTAAGTTGGGTTTCTATACATGACACTCATCAACACATGGGAGTTTTTAGGAAAAATTTGTAGTTGGTATTTTTAGTGTATGGATTTTTGGGTTGTTACATATGCAATACTTGTAAGTAAATCTAGTTGCTTGTCAAATTTGATCCAAGGTTAAGCTTCTTCACACACTTTTCGGTGGTTATCTTAACCATGTTAGACAAGCCCTATATGCATTACCAAAAATTAAACATGTTGTATATTACAATGAATGCAAGGGACGACACAAGCTCATCTTTTAGTGAAGTTACTAAAATCAAGTACATTGAGCTCATTCCGCAATCTACAAAATGTAGCCTCATCTAGTGGTTTAGTGAAGATATCCACTAATTGATCTTCGGTTCTTACACCTTCTAGTGATATATCATTTTTAGCAACATGATCTCTTAGAAAGTGATGGCGGATATCTATGTGCTTGGTGCGAGAGTGTTGAACCGGATTATTTGCAAGTTTTACCGCACTTTCATTGTCGCACAAAAGAGGTACCTTTTCTAGAACTACACCATAGTCTAGCAAAGTTTGTTTCATGTATAATATTTGTGCACAACAAGCACCCGCGGCAATGTATTCCGCTTCGGCGGTGGACAAAGCTACACTATTTTGTTTCTTGGAGGACCAAGACACAAGTGATCTACCAAGCAAATGGCACCCTCCGAATGTGCTTTTTCTATCAACTTTGCAACCGGCATAATCCGAATCGAAATAGCCAACTAATTCAAATATAGCTCCTTTGGGATACCAAAGGCCAATGCTTGGTGTGTGCTTAAGATACCTAAGGATTCTTTTTACGGCAATTAAATGTGTTTCCTTAGGATTAGCTTGAAATCTAGCACAGATACACACACTAAACATGATGTCAGGCCTAGATGCGGTTAAATATAACAAGCTACCAATCATGGAACGGTAGAGAGTTTGATCAACTGGGTTACCTCCCTCATCTAGATTGAGATGCCCATTGGTAGGCATTGGTGTCTTGATTGGCTTACATTCATCCATCTTGAATCTCTTGAGAAGATCTTTTGTGTATTTCTCTTGAGAGATGAAGATGCCTTCTTTCATTTGCTTGACATGAAAACCAAGAAAGAATATAAGCTCACCAATCATGGACATCTTGAACTACTTCGACATCAATTCACCAAATTCTTTGCATGAGTCTTCATTTGATGATCCAAAGATGATATTATCAACATATACTTGACAAATGAAGATATGCCCATCAAGCTTCTTGGTGAATAGTGTGGTGTCGACCTTCCCAATGGTGAAGGCCTTCTCAATGAGGAAGTCCCAAAGGCGCTCATACCAAGCTCTTGGGCTTGCTTAAGCCCATATAGTGCCTTGGACAACCTATAAACATGATTAGGATATCTAGGGTCTTCAAACCTAGGAGGTTGATCAACATAGACTAGTTCATTAATAAAACCATTTAAAAATGCACTTTTCACATCCATTTGATATAGTTTCATTTCATGATGTGATGCATATGCAAGTATGATACGGATGGCTTCTAATCTTGCAACCGGTGCAAAGGTCTCTCCAAAATCCAAACCTTCAACTTGGGAGAACCCCTTTGCAACTAGCCTTGCCTTGTTCCTCACAATGACACCTTGATCATCTTGCTTGTTACGGAACACCCACTTTGTTCCAATGACTCTTGCACCTTTTGATCGCTCTTCAAGAGTCCAAACTTCATTGCGAGTGAAGTTGTTCAACTCTTCATGCATGGCATTGATCCAATCCGGATCTTTAAGAGCTTCTTCTACCTTGGTAGGCTCATAGCAAGAGACAAAAGAGTGATGAGCAATAAATGAAGCAAGTTTTTGAGATCGAGTCATTACACCCTTTGATGAACTCCCTATGATGAGATCTTGTAGGAGAGGTGTATTTCTTCTATTGACCACTTGAGGGGGTGGTTGTGGAGCATCAACGTCTTGTGCTTGTACCACCATTTGCTCATGGGAGATATGAGTATCTTCATTTTCTACTCTCCCATCTTTTTCACCATCTTGTGGCATACTTGATGAAGAAGGTTGATCAATGACTTGTACATCATCTTCATTATCTTTTGGCTTGATGTCTCCCACTAGAATATTCTTCATAGCCTCCCTCAATGGTTCATCACCAACATCATCAAGATTCTCATGTGCTCCTTGGGAGCCATTAGATTCATCAAATTCCACATCATATGTTTCTTCAACCAAGCCGGTGGCATGATTAAATACTCTATATGCTTTGGACTTTGATGAGTAACCAACAAGAAAACCAATATCACATCTTTGGAACTTCCCTAGGTGTTGCTGCTTCTTGTAGATGTAGCATTTGCAACCAAACACCCTAAAGAAGGAGACGTCCGGCTTATTCCCATTGAGCAACTCATAAGGTGTCTTGCCAAGGAACTTTTGAAGGAATAGGCGGTTTGATGCATAGCATGCGGTGTTGATTGCTTCCGCCCATAGAGCTTCAGGGGTATTGTACTCATCTAGCATTGTCCTTGCAAGAGTGATCAAAGTCTGGTTCTTCCTCTCAACTACACCATTTTGTTGAGGAGTATAGGTTGCAGAGACTTCATGCTTGATCCCAACTTCATCACAATAAGCTTCAATGTTTGTATTGTCAAATTCTTTTCCATTGTCACTTATTATCTTCTTGAGCTTCACTTCAAATTTATTTTGAGCTCTCTTGGCAAACTTCTTGAAGCAAGATGCAACTTCAGATTTGTCATGAAGGAAGAATACCCATGTATACCTTGAATAGTCATCAACAATCACAAGACAATAGAGATTCCCTCCCAAACTCTTGTATGTTGTTGGTCCAAATAAATCTATGTGAAGGAGTTCTAGCACTCTTGTGGTTGACATGAAAGCTTTTGTTGGATGGGTATTTGCAACTTGCTTGTCGGCTTGACATGCACTACAAAGCTTGTCCTTTTCAAACTTCACATCCTTCAACCCTCTCACCAAGTCATTCTTCATAAGCTTCTTGAGTGAGCTCATCCCAACATGAGCAAGTCTTCTATACCATAGCCACCCAAGTGTTGTTTTGGTGAATAGGCAAGTCTTCAAATTTGCATCTTCGAAGGTGAAGTCCACTAGATATAAGTTGTTGTATCTAAATCCATTGAATATCACTTGATTATCATCTACCTTGGATACAACAACCTCCTTCTCGGTGAACAAGCATTGGAAGACAAGATCACACAATTGTCCAACGGATAGCAAGTTGAAACTCAATGAAGCAACATAAAGCACATTGAAGATGGAATGATCATTTGATATTGCCACTTTGCCCAATCCTTTAATTATGCCCTTTGAGTTATCTCCAAATGTTATTTTCTCTTGTCCATCTACCTCTTCATCTAGTGAGGTGAACATACGAGGATCACCGGTCATATGTTGAGTGCAACCACTATCAATAACCCAATGGCTTCCACTGGTCTTGTAGTTCACCTACACACAAGAGAATCAAGCTTTAGGAACCCAAACTTGTTGAGGGCCCTTCACCTTCTCAACAAGTGACTTAGCCACCCAAATCTTCTTTGGCCTATTCTTGTTAGGGGGTCCTAAGAACATGACTTTCATCTTTCCACCAGAATCCTTTCTAAGCATGTAGTGAGCATTGAAGGCAAAGGGTCTAGCATGCTTGGGCAAGGGTTGTGGCGGTGGAGTTTGGCACTCATGAGCAAAGTGGCCTTCTTGTCCACACTCAAAACATCTCTTTGGCTTTGGCTTTGGCTTTGATTGTTGTTGTTGAACTTGAGCCTTCTTCTTCTCTACACTTGCCACATATCCAATACCACTTCTATCCATCTTCATGATGGTGTTCATGAGTAGCTCACTTTGGAGGTGCTTGCCTCTAGCAAACTTGCTCAACCCAATCTTGAGATGCTCTTTCTCCAACTTGAGCTTCTTATTTTCTTCCTTTAGAGCATCATCTTTCTTCTCTTCCTTGAGCTTCTTGTTTTCTTCTTTGAGCTTCTCATTCTCAAGGATCAACTCTTCATGATGATCAAGAGTTTCTAGCACAATGGCATTGTGGCTTTTGATCTCTTCAAGATGTTTCTTGACCTTCTCATTATCACTCTTGAGCTTGACATACTCATCATAGTCATTGCACTCAACCACTTGCTTGTCTTTGCCACTAGATCCTTGCTCAATGCTCTCATCAATTAAATCATCACATGATGTAGCTATATCAATCTTAACAACATGGTTAGTAGCATCATGTAGCTCATTTGGTAAAAATTCTTTAGCAATAACAAGAGTATCATGATTGATCTTAAGAGTAGTGTATTCATCTTTTAACTTGTTGTGGCTAGTGATGAGCTCATTGTGCACCCACTCAAGTTTATCATGTTTATCTTTAAGCTCTTTCTTAGAAGATTTGAGCTCCTTGAGTTTGAATGATATAGCATCATTTGTTTCTTTGAGCTCAACATTAGCCTTTTCCAAAGTATCACATTTTGCTAAAAGTGAATCATTTTTAGCATCAAGCTTTTCATTTTTAGCTCTACTATTTCTAATGATCTTAGTGTATTTTCTTAGTATTTTGACAAGATCATCATATGAAGGTGAATCATCATCATCATCATCATCGCTATCGCTATCATCATCACTAGCTTGCTCATCATCACTACTATCATCATTATTAGTTACCTTGCGTTCACCCTTGGCCATAAGGCATAGGTGTGTAGAGGATGATGGTGATGGTGGCGGTGAAGATGAAAGATCAATAGCAATGGCGGCCACCTTCTCATCTTCACTATCATCATCGAATGATCCACCAGATGAATCAATGTCCATGAGCCAATCACCGACAATGTAAGCCTTTCCACTCTTCTTCTTCTTGCCATCTCTCTTCTTGTATGGCTTGTTCTTCTTCTTTTCATCTTCTTCTTCATTGCTTGAGTCATCTTTCTTGCCCTTGTTCTTGTTCTTGAACTTGTCTTTCTTGGGCTTTGTGCATTGATGAGCTAGATGTCCAAGTTCTCCACAATTGTAGCAATCCATCTCGGAGATTGGCTTTCTTCTTGAGCTTGTGAAGAACTTCTTCTTGCCATTGAACTTGATGCCACTCTTGTTGAGCTTCTTTAGCATCTTGGCGGTCTTCTTCACCATGAGAGCAAGGCTTTCATCATCAACTTCATCTTCACTTGAGCTTTCATACTCAAGTCTTGCCTTGCCCTTCTCTTGGCTAGCTTTGAATGCTAAGTCTTTTTCTTTCTTCTTGGTAGAGGATGGGCCATCTTGTGGCGTGATGTGCATGTACATTTCATGAGCATTGATCTTTCCCAAGATTTGTGTCGGTGTAGCGGCGGAAAGATCACCTTGATGTAGCACGGTCACAATATGCCCATATTTGTCAGTGGGGAGGACACTCAAGATCTTTCTCACAACATCGGATGGTGACATTTGAGTAAGTCCAAGCCCATTGACTTCCTCTACAAGAACATTCAAACATGAATACATCTCATTAGCACTTTCTTTGGGAAGCATCTCAAATGAATTTAGCTTTTTAATTACAAGATGATAGCGTTCCTCATGCTCACTCTTGGTTCCTTCATGGAGCGCACAAACATCCGGCCATAGTGCATGGGCGTCTTTGTGGTTCCTTACACGGTTGAACACATCTTTGCAAAGGCCTCTAAAGATGGTGTTTCGAGCCTTTGCATTCCACTTTTCATAATTAACCTCATCGCCTTGTAAGTTAGTAGCATCCCAAGGTTTTGGGAAGCCTTATGAGGTGGCTCTAAGTATACCAACGTCTAGAGCTTCTAAGTATGCCTCCATGTGGATTTTCCAATATGGAAAGTCATCTCCCTCAAAGATAGGAGGAGGTCCATCCTCGTGAGACATCTTGCTCTAAGCGATTAAGCTTAAAAACGTGAGCACGAGGCTCTGATACCAATTGAAAGGATCAAGATGCCCAAGAGGGGGGGTGAATTGGGCTAATTCTAAATTTTCTTGCAATAATTAAATCCTACGGTTAGCCCAATTAACCCCTTGTTCCTAGAAAAGTGTTTCTATTAATCTAATGCACAAAAGGACTTGCAACCTATGTTCCAAACTTATTCTAGCATGGCAATTCTATGAATGTAAAAATGAGTATTGAATTGCTCAAAGTAAATGCTCAAAGTAAATGCTCAAAGTAAATAGAGAGAGAGGAGCGTGGCGATGTTTTGCCGAGGTATTAGAGAGTCGGCACTCCCCACTAGTCCTCGTTGGAGCACCCGTGCAAGGGTGTAGCTCTCCCTTGATCCACGCAAGGATCAAGTGCTCTCTATGGGTTGATTCTTCGACACTCCGTCGCGGCAAATCACCCAAAACCGCTCACAACTTGAGTTGGGTCACCCACAAGCTCTATCGGGTGATCACCAAGCTCCCAATCACCACCAAGCCATCTAGGTGATGGTGATCACCAAGAGTAACAAACATGAACTCTCACTTGACCATGCGAAGCCTAATGAGAACGGTGGATGCACACTTTGCTACTCTTGATTCACTAATGAGGCTACTCTCTTGGATTCTCAAATCTCAATCACCTCACTAGGACCTTGCTCTTCTTGGCACTCACAAACATGTTTCTTAGCTGTTGGAATGAGTAAAAGTAACTCCACACATGAGTGGAGCTTCTATTTATAAGGTAGCCTAAAAAACGAACCGTTATGTGCCTCTGCGGGGTGACTGGACGCTCCGGTCATGTTGACCGGACGCTCTGGTCAGTTCAACCCGCACACCAGTGTTTAAGTGTTGACCGGACGCTGGCAGGGTCCGATCACCACTGACCGAACATGTCCGGTAGCATTAAACCCTCACTAGATGCTTACTGTACTCGACCGGACGCTGGATCCTTAGGGTCCAATCAGTATTGATCGGACGCGTCTGGTCATAGATTTCCTTCTCTGGAACCTTACTGGAGTCGACCGGATACTGCCTCTCAGCATTCGGTCACTTGACCACTCCAGCATCCGGTCGCACCGAACGCAATCTTCTTGATCAAATGAACTGACCGGACCCTACGGCCAGCGTCCGGTCGCACCGAAGCCAGCGTCCGATCAGCATTTGACCCTCCATTCACTTCCAACTCTCAATCATATGTGAATGAAGTTTGCTCCATTAGATCATAGGGCTGTTGTGGAGCTACCTAGTGCTTGTTTTAACAAGTGTGCACCACACCTAACTCACTAGATTCATCTAGGTCAAGCTACCCGTCCATACCCCCCTTAATAGTATGGCCAAAGGAAAAACAAAGTCCTAAACTACTCTAAGTGTCTTTCCAACTCCAATCGACACTTAGAACTAGTCATCCTTAACCTTATCATCCATCCTTTGAAAACCGAAATGATTTCCATCGTAGGGGCATGACCACCTTGATTGCCCAATTGATCTCTATTACCATGACCTAACTTAATTGCCTCTACAAAACACACGTTAGTCGTAGTAATCTTGTATTATCATTAATCACCGAAACCCAACTAGGGGCCTAGATGCTTTCAACGCTGAAGAGAAAGAGGAACTGAACGCACAGTGGGTGTGTCCGGTCACCTAGTGACATACGCTGGCACAAGCAACAGAGATAGACTGTGTTGACCAGACGCTAGCCTACGTCTAGTCATGGGCCACCAGGCATGTCCGGTCATGAAAAACCAGCTCTGGAACCTCTCTAGAAATGATTGGACTCTAGATGGTCTATGTCCGGTTGTGTAGGAGTGGACGCGTCCAGTCGCTGTACAGGAGCTCAGTGAGCTTTCTGTAAACAACCAGACTTAGGCAGTGGCGCATCTGGTCCTGGCGTAGAGGTGCGTCTAGTCACAACTTAAGTGCACTATTGACCATTGAGATCGGGTGATCAACATTTGAAGCAGGGGACACATGGTGAAAATCTGAGGACTAGACGCTAGGGTGCTGCATCCGGTCAATCCAACCGGCACATCCGGTCGCCTCGATTTCTCAGTGAACAGAGAGCCAACGGCTCTATTCATGGGGGATCTCTATTTAAGCCCCATTATTGGCTCTAGCTCACTCTCTTGGCCATTTGCATTGACATAGCAACCTTATGAGCTTAGCCAAAGCCCTCCCACTCATCTCCATCATTGATTCATCATCTTTGTGAGATTGGGAGAGAATCTAAGTGCATTGCTTGAGTGTTTGCATTTAGAGGCACTTGGTGTTCGTGTTTCGCTATGGGATTCGCTTGTTACTCTTGGTGGTTGCCGCCACCTAGACGGCTTGGAGTAGCAAGGATCATTGAGCGGAGGTTGGTGATTGTCTCTGGCTCTAATTGTGGTGATTGTGAGGGGTTCTTGACCTTTCCCCGGTGGAGAGCTAAAAGGTACTCTAGTAAATTGCTCATGGCTTGTGTGATCCTTATCTTGTGTTGGTTGTGTGGCACCCTATTGAGGGTTTGGCATGTGATGCCAATTAGTGCATGAACCTCCAAGTGAGTGAATCGCCACAACGAGGACTAGCTTGCCGGCAAGCAAGTGAAACTCGGTAAAAATCATTGTGTCAACATTTGAATCCGAGGTGATTGGTATTCATTCTTGTGATTGATTGGTTCATTCCTTGACTCGACGGTACAACCATCTAGCTCTCTCTCTTTACAATACCGCAAACTAGTTGTCAAGCTCTTTAGTGTAGCTAGTCATGAGAGCTTGATTAGTTTGGTTAGTGTGGCTCTTTAGTTAGCATTTGGGAGCATACTAACTTAGTGTAGTGACATAGCCATTGTGTGGATAGAGACTATAGAAACTAGAATTGTGGTAGGTGGCTTGTATTTTTAGTAGGCTAGCACAACACTCGTTTTGCCTCATATTTGTCTAACTAGTTTGCTAAGTGTTGTTGTAGAAATTTTTAATAGGCTATTCACCCCCCCTCTAGCCATAAAGACCTTTGAAGTGGTATCAGAGCCGTTGTCACCGTGATTTGAGGCTTAACAACCTTCGCTATAAAAATAACTCAAATCAACAACACCAAGAAGCCACCCCAATTTGATGGCACAAATTATCTATATTGGAAGTCAAAGATGACCACACATATCAAGTCAATCAATAGAAGGGTGTGGAAGGTGGTAGAAACCAAAATTGAGATTGCCGATCTAGAGAATCCCACTGTGGCTGAAGAAGTGCTTCTCCAAAACAATAACATTGCTCTAAGTGCCATTCATGATGCAATTGATGAGAGAACATTTGAGCAAATTAAGAATATTGAGATAGCTCATGAGGCTTGGAAGAAGTTGGAAGAAGCATTCGAGGGCACCAAGACCATGAAGGGTGCAAAGGCATACATTCTCAAGGAGAAATTTGCTAGCTTCAAGATGAAGAAAGATGAGAGTGTGCCAGACATGTTCCATCAGATGGAAGTGCTTATCAATGACCTCAAAGCACTTGGTGAGAAGGTGGAGGGAAAGGACTTCTCCCATAAGTTCTTAAAATGCTTACCCGCAAGATTTGGCATGTTGGTCACATTGCTAGTGAGGACCGGTTTGGACACAATGACACCAAACCAAATCTTGGGAGATATCTTGACCGATGATGCTTATAGAGATGATGATGAGAAGGAAGAAAAGAGGGAGAAGAAAGATGACAAGAAGGATGACAAAAAGAAGAGTGTGGTATTCAAGGCCACATCAAAGCTCAAGTGAAGATGAAGACTTGAGCTTTGATGAGATGGATGATGAGAAGATAGCTCTATTTGTCAAGAGATCTGGCAAGTTTATGATGGAGAAGGGCTGCAATGCTAGAAGAAAGAAGTCTTCATCCAAGAACAAGGAAGAGTCAAGAAGGTGCTTCAATTATGGAAGCAAAGATCATCTTGTTGCTCAATGCCCATACAATAGTGACAAAGATGATGACAAGAAGGACAAGAAGGAAAAGAAAGAGAAGAAGGACAGGATGACCTTCATGAAGAAGAAGAAGGGTGGTTCATATGTGGTCACTTGGGATAGTGATGCTTCCTCAAGTGATGATGATGATAGTGATGATGACAAGACTACCAAGAAGAAGGCACCTGCAAGTATTGCTATCAATGAGAAGCCTTCTCTCTTTGACACTCCATCATGCTTTATGGCCAAGGCCACTAAGGTACAAACTTATGATGATGGAAGTGATGAGGAACATGATAATGAAAATGAAAATAAAAGTGATAGTGATGATGATGAACCAACTAAGGTTGAACTACTTGACATGCTAGATGATGCTAAAGAACACTTTGACATTAAGACAAGGGAATGCAAAAGCTTACATAAGGAAATAAAAGCCCTTCAGCAAGCCTTTGTTGAGCTCAATGCATCTCATGAGAGGCAAGAGAAAGCCCATGAGAAGCTTGGCAAGGCTCACAAGAAGCTTGAAAAAGCTCATTCCTCTTTGCTTGATGAGCAAAATGAGAAGAAGCATGTTGAGACATGTAATGTAGGCTTAACTTGTGATCTAATTGATGAATCATTATATATGCCTATCATTATTGCTCCCACTAACCCTTCTTGTAGCACACCTACTTCCACCTCATCTAGTAGTGATGGTTTCACTTTTGATGCCTCACTAATGGTTGAGAATGAGACCCTCAAGAAGGAGGTCAATAAGCTCACTCACACCTTGGCTAAGTCCTACAGTGGTGAGGACCGCATGCTTATGTGCTTGGGTAGCCAAAGAGCTTCTCTCTACAAAGAGGGACTAGGCTATACCCCCAAGAAAGGCAAGGTGGCCTTTGCTCCTCATAAGACTAGTTTTGTGAAGAACACTGGTCAGTTTTGCACTAGTTGTAAACAAGTTGGTCATAAAGAGCATGAGTGCAAGAACAAGAGCAAGAATGCTAATGTATCCTCAATTAAGATTAATTCTTTCTATGTGCTTACTAAGGATACAAATGGTGTAAAGGCTAAGTTCATTGGTGCACCATGGATGGGCTCAAGGAAGAAAGCAATTTGGGTACCAAAGAGCTTAGTGACTAACCTTCAAGGACCCAAACAAGTTTGGGTTCCTAAAAAGAATTGATCTTCTTTTGTAGGTCAATTACAAAGCCGGAGGAAGGCATTGGGTTCTTGATAGTGGGTGTACTCAACACATGACCGATGATGCAAGAATATTCAACTCAATCAACACCAATGGCAATGATGGCTATGATAGTATCATATTTGGTGACAATGGCAAAGGCAAGGTCAAAGGGCTTGGTAAGATTGCAATATCTAATGACATGAACATTTCCAATGTGTTGCTTGTAGAAAGCTTGAACTTCAATTTGCTATACGTGGCTCAATTGTGTGATCTTGGATTCAAATGCATATTTGGGGTAGATGATGTAGAAATCATAAGTATAGATGGTTCTAATTTGATCTTCAAAGGCTTTAGATATGAGAATTATACTTGATTGATTTCAATGCTAGTGAAGCTCAATTATCTATATGTTTGTTCACTAAGTCTAGCATGGGTTGGTTATGGCATAGAAGGCTTGGTCATGTTGGAATGAAACAATTGAATAGATTGGTCAAGCATGACTTGGTTAAAGGCTTGAAAGATGTAGTGTTTGAGAAAGATAAGCTTTGTAGTTCTTGTCAAGCCAGAAAACAAGTTGGAAACACCCATCCTAAGAAAAGCATGATGAGCACTAGTAAAGCGTTTGAGTTATTGCACATGGACTTGTTTGGGTCAACTCAATACACTAGCATTTTCGGGTCTTTGGTTGCAAATGTTATATCTTGAAGAAAGGCACTAGATTGGGCAAGTTTGACAAGAAATGTGATGAAGGATTCCTACTTGGATACTCAACTACTAGCAAAGCATATAGAGTTTAGAATTTGGATAGTTGTACTCTTGAGGAAGTTCATGATGTTGAATTTGATGAAACCAAGGGTTCACAAAAAGAAAATGAGAACTTGGAAGATGTTAGAGACATTCAACTTTCAAATGCCATGAAGAACATGGATGTTGGTGAATTGAGGCCTAGGCAAGTGAATGATGATGAAAATGATCAAGTGCAAGTGCTCTCTAACTCAAATGTGCAAGATGATACAAATCAAGCTAGTACAAATGGCTCTCATGACAATGAACAAAATCAAATGGCTAGTGCATCATCTCAACCCAATGATCAAGCAAGTGCAAGCAATCAAGTTCTAATCCTCCAACCAACCAATATTGCAAGGGATCATCCATTAGACACTATCATTGGTGATATTTCAAGAGGTGTGCAAACTAGATCAAGATTTGCTTCATTTTGTGAGCATTTCTCATTTATGTCATCCATTGAACCAAAGAAGATAGATGAAGCATTGAAGGATGTTGATTGGGTGAATGCTATGCATGAAGAATTGAATAACTTCACAATAAATCAAGTATGGGAATTAGTAGAGAGACCAAAGGGACACAATGTTATTGGAACTAAATGAGTCTTTAGAAATAAGCAAGATCAAGATGGGATAGTAGTAAGGAACAAAGCAAGATTGGTATCATAAGGATATACTTAAGTTGAAGGTCCTGACTTTAGAGAAACATATGCCCCAGTTGCTAGATTGGAAGCAATTAGAATCTTATTAGCCTATGCTTATGCCCACAACATCAAGCTCTAACAAATGAATGTCAAGAGTGTATTTCTCAATGGTTACATCAATAAAGAAGTATATGTTGAGCAATGTAACACCCTAGATGTTTATCACCAGTTAAGCAATGGGTTTGAGCTCAAACATGACATGTTAAGTGGTGATGAAGGTGAAAGATCAAATCTATAAGAGTGAGCTCCAACTTAAACTTGGACAACACACCCTTACTTACATGTGGACCCTTGTTAAGATTATGCAAGAGTAATGTTAAGCATGCTTATTTCATGTACATTACATCAACATGCATCCATCTTAACCAGTGAAAAAGTTTTATGAAGTTTGGAATCAAGAAGTCACATGAAATGATAAGTTATAATCTTTCTTGGATTGCTTTATTAAGTAAATGGGAATATGAGATGTTGACCAAACCTTTCTACCTTTCCCAAAAGAATCTAATTGAACTCTACAACAAAAGTCATGAAGGGTTCGTGTTGAGCAAAAGTCAAGAAAATGCCTCAATCGGTCTAAAACTCTAATTTAAGCTTTACCATGATGCTACTTTGACTTAGTTTGAACTATGGCTTAGAGTGTTTGCATGGAAGTGGAACCTAAATAAAAGTTGTAGTCCATGTTATGTAGAACAAACTTTGTTTTTGGACCAAGATCCAGATCAGCTTGGAACTAAGTCAAACAGAGGCTTGAAGATTGAATCAGCTGTTGTCTTAGGCTCCCACAAAATTTTCTAAGTCCCTGAAGTGACAGCAGCAAGTTAACTTCTTTGCGACATTTTATATTCCAAAGTCATATGGCAGCTCACTTGGATTCCTTAATATGAGTTGAAGTACTATCCCTAGAGATGACAACAAAATAACTTTCATCAAGTCTGGATCTTGTTTGGACCTTTAGAATCAGCTTCCAAAATAGCTACTTGCACTAAACTTCCTTGTCGATGCCTGAATGTTCTAAGTCTGGGATTTAGTTTCATGTACCCCTCTTTGGAGCGCTGGTTCTCTCTAACCAAACTCTTTTAAGAAAACTTGTAGTTGTCATGTAGCCCTACCAAGTTTACCACAGTTCCTTATGCTAAGACTCCATGGTTTAGGAATAAGAAGGGGGAGAAGAATGCAGTTTTAGTCAGCCTATAACTGAACTATAGAATTCGGTTTTGAGGTACCCTCTTTTGAAGATCCATATCTCCAAATCTAGGCTGAGTTAGCTCTTGATGCTTAAAGCAATCTTGTTCACCTCACAAAGATCTACAACTTTGCCTCTTGTGCTGTGATCATAGGCCATCTAGATCGGAGGATAAGAAAGGTTGAAGATGGAGTTTCAATTGTATGTTTGAGGTGGTATTGTCCGCTTAGTTGATTTCAAACTAGAGCTCGATCGACCGAGCACAGGATGCCGATGCCGCGTGGCCCTCGTGCTTGTCCGCATGACCACCACCTCGCCCACTCTCATGATGTGAAGATGCCGAGCTTGCCCTAACGCCCCTCACTTGCCTCCCCACTCCCTCACCTCGCTGCTCAGCACTGACACCATGGCCGCCACTGGCAGAGCCACTCATTGCCCCGTAGCTTCATGGGCTCGCAGCCCGGGCCAAGCCGCCACCATCCCTGTGACCTCCCTCTCGCCTTGCGCATGCTTGCCTAAAGCATCTCGCCACCGTTGCCACTACCTTCACCATCGCTGTAGAGCACCACCATGGCATGCCGCCCGTGCACGTGGTCGGGAGACCACAAACTGCCTCGAGCCGAGCTAGGCAGCCCTGAGGGTGCGCTCTGGCCCCTAGGTGCTCCTCGCCGCTGCCGGCCACTGCCCGCCAAGGCCGACCAACTTCACTGCCACCGCCGCCAGAGCTGCGCCTCTATGCGCCACGCATGCGCATGGCCAAGCCACCTTGGACCATCTCCGACCGGGTGGAGCAGCTCGGTGGGTGCGCACGACTCCCCTGGTCCTTCCCCGCCACTCCATCGCCGCCGACGTGCCTCCTCCGGCCGGCAACGGCGATCCCCGGCGTGCCCCTCTATTCTGACAGCGTGGAGGGACCTCACGCTCAAATAAGGAAAGAGAAAGGGACCTAAGTGCAGAAATCATGACTCAGTTAAATAGTGCAGTAGACTACGGTTGATTCAGGAAAAACTCAAGGGCCTCGATGCAATTGTCTTTTCCTTTATTGCATTTATTTGGCTAAAAATTTAGAAAATCGTAATAAATTGTAGAAAATTTAAAAATAGCAAATGAGGACTTTTTAGAATCCTTGTGAAATTATCTATGCAATGGATCTATAATATGGCATGATTTAGTTTAAAGTTTTTGCTGTAAAAATAAATTTATGCTGTTAGGTTTTGAATAATGGTTATGTCTTGTCTTTTGCATAACTATAGTTGTTGTGCTCAAATAAATGTGAAAGTTTTATGGAATGCTACCCAGGTGATGGTTGATGTATAGTAAAAATTTTAGGATTTTAGGCTTGATGGTTTAAGATCTATAAAAATAACAATTGCCCTATGTTACTTTCCTCCTATTCTGAATAGGCCTGAATGTTTGTGTTAATTGGCTTAGATAAGTTATGAATCATGCCTTGATGACAATAAATGAGTTGTAGTACTTTTCTTAATATTTTCAAAAAGCTAAATAGAATAATTTTTGGTTAAGTAGATTTTTAGTTATAATTGCTTAAATTTCTATGGTTGTCTCTGCCCAAACCCAGACAGAGTTGCCTTGTTGGTAATGTATGGCCTTGTTAATAGTAGAATTAGCTCTAGGTGTTTATAACAAAGTTGTTTATAATTTGATAAGATTTCTAAAAAGTCTAGAACCACAATTATTGGACATGTGGAACTCTAGTTATAGCTGTTTTAAATTGCATATTAGATTCTATCCATATTTTAGATAGAGATGCATTTATTGGATTAATTGACCTTGTTAACTGTAGAATCATCTTAAGATCAGAATAATAAAGTTGTAGGAAACTTAATAAGATTTTCAAAAAGTAATGATTCATGTTTGTTGGAGGTCTAGAACTCTAGTTATGCTTCCTTGAATTCCCTATTAGTTTTCTCTCTATAATTGTACCACTGTTGTTTGGGCTGCATGTGCAGTTTTGCTTGTGTAATTATTTTCATGGTGTAAATGATGTTTGCTGTGGTTGTAGTGAGTACCAAAGTTGTAGATAATTTTATAATCTTGCTTGTGTTCAAATTGCATGACCATAGGCCTGATAGTTTTGGAGTTATGAATTTGACAAATGATATGTCATGTTTGGTCTATGCTCTGCGTAGATTTGAAGGATTTCATTATTTGACCTAGTTAAGTATGAAATCATGTCTTAGTGATAATATAAGAGTTATAGTGTTTTCCTTAATATTTCCAAATTATCCTAGATCACCCCTTTTGGTGTTATAGAGCTCCAGTTATAAGCTTGTGAAGTTGCATGGCAGAATGTGTCCAGGTATGGACAGAGATGCTCAATTGTGCTTGATTGACCTTGTTAATTGTGGAATCACCTTGTGATGATAATAAATATGTTTTAGATAATTTAATAATTTTTCTATAAAGTTAAGGTTCATGCTTGTTTGATGTCTATAACTCCAGTTATGTATTTTTGAAATTACTGCTACTTTTCTATCCTAGTTCTGTGTAGATCTAAAACATTGGCATGTTTGACCTGGTTAGCTTTGGAATAAGCTTTTGGTGACAATAATAATGTTGTAGAAAATTTCATTAGATTTCTAGAAAATCTAGGGTCACCCTTGTTGGATGCCTATATCTCTAGTTATGGTTAAAACAAATGACTGCTGTGCTGCTGTCTAGATTTCTATACATGTGCTAGGTGATTGCTTTTAGCTTGCTCTTGTTTTGGCTAGACACGTTGGTTAGTTCTTAATCAATGCATGGGTGCAATATCTGAACTTAAGTTCACTTGTGTGCCATGCCTAATATGCTTGCTATCCCTTTATAATAGGTTGTGTGATGTTTAGTTAAATAACTCTAGGTGTCTATGTCTTGCATGATCTTATGTTTGCATTGAATGCTATTATGTGATGCATTTCATATTACCATTCTTCATATTCATGCACTTACATCTTGCATCTCATCTAGGTATGCTAGATGAACCACATGAAGGACGTGATGTTGGAGCTGAACCCAAAGACGGTGTATGGTGGACCTATCCCAAAGATGGAAGGACTAAGCAAGTGCCGAGATGGGAGATGCTTGCCAAGCAAGGGTCATCTAACAAACACTAACCTAGTGTTGGATCACAGGCAAGCCCCATAGCATTCTAAGCCTTCTATGTTTTTAAAAATATCACTGGAGTCCTTTATGTTTGATGCATTAGGTTATAAGAGTTGATTGGGACCACTTGATGCATAGAACTACCTTGTCCAGAAATATACCTTGAACCCTATGTAGGTCTAGGATCGAATGTATGCTTAGCAATGCTTAGATCGGTAAAAGTCAGGTGATTTTCTATCATCTGTGAGATATAGGTGGATACCAAAGCACAGTTGACTATATTTGCTATCGAGGAAATAACCATGTGTTGATGAATAAAAAGGAGGGCGGGCAAGATGTCGATAGAGAACCAACAAGGCATGGAGGTCTTGGGTGTGAATCTATCCCCGCCTGTGTTGGTTAAGGATCGATTCACTGTATGTCCTCATGTCATGTTGAATGCATGCCTATCACTTAGTTGTCCAGATAACTCATTCTGACCATGAAGCCGAGTAGCTCAATTCAGGCCAAAAGCCAGGAAGTGAAAGTGTGCACTCTGGTGGTAGTAAGGATGTGCGGGGAGCCATTGGCATAAGTCCAAGAGCAAATTGACGTCCTGGTAGATGGATTCCCTAGGAGTACGGCGCTGCTTGGCTTCGTGAATTTAGTTCGTGAGTTGTACCAAAGGTGACCTAAGACTACCTTGGCACAGGTATGTCTGGGTTTGTGTTAGGAATAATTCCCCAGCTGGGTAGGAATCGATTCGAATCGTCGTCTCTCCTGGATAGTGAGAACTTGACTGAGCAGCGGCAACATAGAGTAACTTAATGGAAACTTGATGGTTATGATGATGATACTCACATTACTACACCGGCTATGGTTACTATTTCCTATTACTAAATGATATTCCACATATTTGGCACAGGTTAGTTGTTAATCTAGAGATGAATTGCTATAATTAACTTTGTTACTGAATTGTAAAATGTATAGCTCAACTAGTGGCTTTTATGCAAAATTTTGTTAAGCTAGCTCCACATATAAAGCCTTGCATACTCCTTGGTGTCACTTTATTTCTGGTTTATGACGGGTAAGTCTAGCTGAGTACATTCAAGTACTCAGGGTTTATCCCACCATGTTGCAGGTGAAGTTCTCAGCCTGCTGAAGATGGTGGCTAACTGCCGGTGGGCTCGGTGACTCTATATTTATTTCTCATCTATATGCTTTTTTCTGAGGATGACACTTATGCTAGCAATATATTTGGAACTTATATTAATGTAATAATTTGAAAGCTATGTTGTTTTCACTAATCGGTTTTAAACTCAAACTTGTACTATTATTTGTGAACCCATTTGTAGGGCTTGTTTGGAACACAGGAATTTCACAGGAATCGCACATGAATTTCACAGGAATCAGTTCAATTTCACAGGAAAAACATAGGAATGGGGAAAAAATCCCACATTCCAAACAGACCCGTAATATTATTTCTGCTGCAACTCTGCGTATGTGATGTGCATTTGCTTAATCACATGATCTTGGTTGTGATGTTGATTTACCAAGGTCCTGTGTAACACTTGGTGGACTATCGGGTTTATATACGTGAAAGTATGCATGTGTCAACATGTTAGTGGGGATAGCCATACTTGATCTTGTATAAATTGGGTGGTTCTATCACAAGCAACCTCCCGGTTTTGAAGATGACAAGAAGCCCGGCCATGTGTACAATTTGAAGAAGGCATTGTATGGCTTAAAGCAAACACCTAGAGCATGGTATGAGAGATTGAGGGACTTTCTACTCTCTAAAGGGTTCATGATGGGCAAGGTTGACACCACTCTTTTCACCAAGAAGATTGGTAAAGACATATTTGTGTTGCAAATCTATGTTGATGACATCATATTTGGATCAACCAATCAAGACTTTTGTGAAGAGTTTAGAAAGATGATGGCTAATGAGTTTGAAATATCCATGATTGGAGAGTTAAGTAACTTCCTTGGTCTACAAATCAAGCAATTGAAAAATGGTACATTTGTGAGTCAAGGTGTCGGTGCAGAAAGTGACCAACAAGTAAATATTTGTAGTTTTGCCGTACGTTGTGATCGGCGGGGTCTAGCACTCAATAACATAGAGTTTATACTAGTTTAGGCACCGTGCCCTATGTCCAATTCGAGTCGGTCAATGACTTTATTCCTGAGCCCAGGTTCTCGAAGTTTGTAGTGGGGTTACAAACAAGAAGGAGAAAGATGGGGGGTACAAGAGGTCCGATTGGACTTCGGTCAGAAGGGCCAAGAGTGACGGGAGCCCCGCTATGAGCTAAGTGTTCAAGCGTGTGCTTGTGATTCAAACCTAGCGGTTCTGTGGTTGTGAACTAGTGAACTTGATCGATCTGAATGAATCTAAATCAACTTTTTCTTTTGGGAGAGAGCGCATCCCCTTTTATAGATAAAGGGGATGGCCTTACAAGTGAGAGGGAGAGAGTACATATGTCACTAAGCCTTGTTACCCACGTCGGCAGGTACAATATGATGGTAGGTGCCCACAACACTGTTGGATGTCAGATGCACGTGGGAGGTTGTGTTGTCTTCTTCGGGTATGGCAGACGTCGGCGCCTGTCACACTGTTGATACCTAGAGGCATGCGAGGGGTTCTATCATGTTCGCTTGGTATGATAAATGTCAGCGCCCACAACACTATCGATGCCCAGAGGCATGTGGGGGAGCCTTACCGTATGGGAGTTAATGGCGCCCATAATACTTTAGGGGAAAATGTCGGTGCCTACAATACTGCTTAGGCTCTACCGTGCCAGGGAGGTCGCAGAGTGCTGTTTCCGCAGGTGTACATGGTATGGACCCCGGTATTGCAGTTTGACTTGTGTGCCCTGTCTTACTTTCTCCATCTGTTTACTAGTCTTTACCGAGTGAGCGTCCCTGGTCAGTTGGTTCCAATTGGCTCTGATCGTGCCAGTCGGAGAAGAGCAGTAAGCAGGGGTTTGGTGCATCCCCGGTTGAAGATGTGGGTCAGTGTCGACACAAAATTTTCATCTCCGTGCTGAGGACACACGCAGCAAGCCAGAAGGGTCCGCTCGATGGAGTAGATCCACCTAGCTTCAGCGCAAGGGTGGTCGATCCTACGTAATCCTCCCGAGATGTGCCAGTCAATTTGACCCTGCAATTGACAAGGAGAGAAAGCTCATTAGTAATTAAGAGCGGAATGTGCCAGTGTTGCCAGATAGTCCCGAATGTGTGGCTCTGAGAGCCAATTTGAGAGGAGATCGACTAAATAGTCAATTCTAGCATATTCATAAGAATAAATCGATTAAAGCTCATGGGGTCGTATAAGAAGAATTGGTTATCATTCAGGATAAATATTATTTGAGCAAATATTAATCAATGGCAATAAGATATCAATGATGATCGGTTTATACTGAGCCAATGATTACAAGTAATTGAACTCCTTTTTATATAAAGAGACAATTCAACACCACTTAACCATTTAATAAAGATAAATCTAATGAACATGTTAGATCTCATCCATCACCATGACCAGTGGGGCATGAGGCAGAATCATGAGGCTGTAGTAACAATAATAGACTCAATGACCCTAACTCATTACTAATATCAGTGGGGCATGAGGCAGAATCATGCAGGCCATAATACAATAATAAGATCATGGGGCTAACTTATCTTTACTTCAATGATTTCATAATGAATTATTCGTGAAAGCGCTCGATATCGGCTAAACAGCCGATTCAGGCATAGCGCATAGTTAAGGTCATGCCTTCTTAGGAACAGGTCTACCAACTAACGATCCCCACTCCACGGTGCTAACAGTGGGGTGAGAGGCAGAATCCCACAGGCTGTGATGACAGGCCATGGAACAGTTTTCATTAACAAATAGATCTACTCAGGATCGGACATGCCTTAACCACATGCCATGCACGATTAAGATTGACGCAAAACGGCCTATAAAAACATAACTTGTCGCTTAAGATGTAGATAAGATTAATTTTAAATTAGCAAACGATGAGTTAAACAAGATATAAGGCCGATCTAGATCAATCTCAATCAGGCAGAGTGATATTGCTGTAATTAGATAAACGATGAAAGCAATAAGCAATATCGGTAACTTAATAAATCTACCAAAGACTGCCATACTAAGGTAGAGCCGATAACTTGACCTTTATCTAATTTAAGCAGTGGGGTGTGAGGTAGAATCACACAGGCCATACTTGAATTAGACAAGAGTCGATAACTAGCCTATACCAGAGTCGCAGTGGGGGTCGATAGGATCGATGCAGCCATACAAACAGAGGTATAAACCATGACGGTACTTACAGACAAGCAGTGGAGGTCGACTGGATCGATGCAGCTATACTCATTGAAGAACTCACCAAGATCTACTCTACTCCTACTCCTAAGGGGTGGCCAGAGCCAAAAAAGTAATTGACTTGTATTTGATTGATTGTTCTTTACAATAGTCGGGGCTTGATATTTATATTCAGGATCTGTGCACGACTCCTGTCTAAGCATGACTCATCACAATTTTTTGACCCTAAAGAAAACATTCCTAATTTAAGATAACTTGGACTCTAATCTTTCCCTTTCTGTAGAGTTCGGCATGTTTCGACCTGGCGCCGAACGTAGCCTTTGTTGCTATCCGCTGGCGCTATCCGAGGAGATCCGATTCCAATTTCTGCATCAAAATCAGTTATTTTCGATCTGCACGCAATTTATTCCTTGGTGACATGATCTTGGGAGCTTTTGAGTCCCTGCGACTTTTTTCTTCCAAATTTCGGTGTAAACACATGCCCCCCAATTTTGGGATAAAAGTAATTTTATTCCAAAATTATCATGTCGGCATCCCTGATTGGTCAACAGTCATGGGTAGAGAACCTTGATCTAGGGTCCACTATTTGTTGCTGCCTGCGCGCACTCATAATCCCATGTTTCAAAACTTTTTTACAAGAGCATCACTGCTTCTCGGGCACTTGGATTCATCTTCCCGGGCCGGCTATAAAATGCCATCTGACTCTGGCGAGAGCAACTCAACAATTCAGCCATGCTTTGTTTACATCTACTCTCTCGAGTGCCTCTAGTTCCACCAGACCTTCCATGGTCTACCCTCTTGTTATGAAGATCTTGAGTGGTTAGAAGAATTCTTGTGCATAGGGTGATTGCGTTACTTATCCTAATGCCTCGTTGAGCAAGAAGACCAGTCACTGCAGTTAGAAGAATTCTTGTGATATCACCTGAGTCTTCTCTCCATGCTCACAAAGCTGTTCTAGTGTTTGGGAGGGCTAGAATGTGTGATCACCTTCCCCTTGTTACTCCTCCAAACGCCCACTGGGAAAGCCTCAGTCTTCTTTCCCATAGTTCCTCAATTTATTAAGAAATCTATTGAGCATATGTTAGGCGGGCGACCTTTCTTACTCACGGATATAACTTTATTGATGGACCAATGCGACTTGGTTCACAATGAGTTTTGGCCTTGTGGAAATTTAGACTCCCTTCAATCCAAAGAAGTCATGGTGGGTTGATTTCTGGTTAATGTAAATTCTTCGTATCCATCCCACGATGTTTTGTAATCTGGGAAAGCAATAAGTCCGAATCTATCATCTCTTTGTTATCTCTCCCCTAAAATTCCAGAGTGCCAATCCATTTCCGTATCTATTTTTAGTTTTCATACCCTCGGTGAAATCCATCTCCTCGCCTCCTTGGGCTATATATGCGGGCCACGGCTAGGGCTCAGAAAAC
Organism: Miscanthus floridulus; assembly: GCF_019320115.1. NCBI lineage: Eukaryota > Viridiplantae > Streptophyta > Magnoliopsida > Poales > Poaceae > Miscanthus > Miscanthus floridulus. The sequence goes on along the minus strand of NC_089595.1, from coordinate 77,506,224 downwards.
TACTCGTCTCGTCTCAAACCTTCTGCGTCTTTAGCATAGTCCCTGCTTTTCTATAGGTTTGAGATCATGGAGAGTAGCAAGAGGCCTACTGAGGAAGTTCTTAACGGGTCCACATCATTGCGCCAGCATCTTCATTGCTGGGAAGGTGCTACTCAGGATGTCTCCACCATCCCAGAGCATAGGGTCGACTTGGTCCAATCTTTGAGATTGTCTTCAACATCGACTCATCACCAGCTTCCCAGTTATCTGAGGAGGCAGTTCGATAATGATGATCTAATCGCTTCCATTGATCGGACTGATCAAAGTTTAACCAACTGTCTTTCCCTCGTGGAGTCGGCTCTGGCCATGATTCAAATCCGATCGTCCTCTGAGGCCGATCTGAGGGAACGGTTGGCCAGGGCTAAAGTCAGAATCGCGGGTAAGACGGCTACCACAATCTCTTTCGTTTTTTCTTAATTTTGCCTTTGAGACCTTCTGATCAATCCTTTCTTTGAATTTTTTTAGATCTAACTGCTCAGTTGGAAAGCCTTCGATCAGCCGTAGATCATGCGGCGGGATTTGCTAATGCCAGGAGCGCCATCCCGGTAGTCCGCTTGCATGACATTCCAAACCGCATCAGGGAGGTTGCTCTCCATGGCGTTCGTCATGGTGCTGCCATAGCGTTGGCTACTGCACAAGCCCGCTCAGGTCACAATCTTCGGCTTCTTCCTCATGGTTTCCCGAATGCAGTGCCTCCCGAGGATCATGAGCATTTGACTAAGGAATTCTTTAGTGCCGCCAACTCTGTACCTTTCAATACTTTGGCCGATGATGTAGTGAGCAAATTGTTTTCTGGCCCGTAGCTTGTAATAGGTGATTTTAGCAAACAATCCCTTCGTCTTGAATGATTCTCCTTTGTCTCTTATTTCATATTATATGTATCACTTCATTCATGTTTGCTTTCCCACTATAGGCGATACGCATCGTACCGGCTTCTGTTCCTTAGGGTTCATTTTTTGTACTAGAGGCGATACCTTTCTGATATCGGCTATTAGAGCTGTTGACCGAACAAATCAGTTGCTTAAGTGTTAATCCAAACACTGGGATAATATTTCTTTAGATATTTCCCATTGATTGCTTGGCCAAACTCTTCTTCTCCTCCTAGTGTCTCCAAAATATAAGCATTATCGGGCGCACAACGTTTGATCCAATACGGCCCTTCCCAATTGGGTGACCATTTGCCGAACTTACTGTCCTTTGACCTGATCGGCAATTTCACTTTCCACACCAAATCTCCTTCAAAAAATTGCTTATTCTTGACCCTTTTATTGTAATATTTTGCGACCCTCAGTTTATTGGTTTCAATATTTTCAAGAGCGCGTAGCCGAAGGCAACTTAAGTCTTCTAAGTCGTCCATCATAATATTTTTGTAGACTTTGGCTGTCAAATCATTCTGTAACATAACACATCTCAATCCGGTCTGAACTTCCTAAGGAAGGACTATGTTATGGCCATACACAAGCTCATAAGGTGATGTTTTAATTGATCCATGATAGGCCATCCTGTATGCCCATAGTGCCTCATTAAGCGTCGAATGCCACTTCCTAGGTTGTTCCTCAATTTTCTTCTTGATCAGCTTAATCATAATCTGATTGGACACCTCTGCCTAACCATTAGCCTGAGCATAGTAAGGAGATGAATTTAGCAGCTTGATCCCCATACTGGCAGCAAAATCTCCGAATTCCAACTGATGTGAACATGGTCCCTTGATCTGTAGTGATGGTTTGAGGAATACCAAAATGATACACAATATGCTTCTTGACAAAATCAACCATGTTTTTTGAAGTTATCATTTTCAAGGGGACTGCTTCAACACACTTGGTGAAGTAATCTGTTGCTACCAATATGAACTTATGTCCTTTGCTCGAGGGTGGAAAGATCTAGCCAATTAAATCAATTCCCCAACCCCGAAACGGCCATGGCTTGATTATTGGGTTCATGGCCGATGCAGGCAACTTCTAGATATTACCAAAATGTTGACAGTCTTAGCATCCCTTGTAATATTCAAAACAATCTTCTAGTATTGTTGGCCAGAAATATCCAGTTCTGCGGATAATCCATTTCATCTTATAAGCCGATTGATGAGCTCCACATATCCCTTCATGCACTTCGCCCATCAACACCTTAGCCTCTTCTTGATTCAGGCATTTGAGTAAGGCCCCGTCGATTGTTTTGTAATACAGCTGATCATCTAGCAAAACGTATTTAGTCGATTTATACCTTAGCTTTCTGGTAACTTTTCATGACGGATCTCTAAGGTAGTCGACTATCTCAACTCTCCAGTCATTATCCAAGGTTTCATTGCTCAAGATTTCTTGAATTACTCAATAACCTGATGCACTTTGAGCCAAACGGTTAGCTTCTTGATTTTGTGCCCTCGAAATGTGCTGAAATGAGACATGAGAAAACTCTTTGAGCAACCTCTAACACTTGTCATAATATCTCCTCAAAGTGTCTTCTTTGCACTCATATAGGCCAATCAACTGATTAATAATTAATAATGAGTCTCCAAATATTTCAATTGCTTCGACCTTTACCTCATGAAGAAGTTGAATCCCTCTCAAAACAACCTCATATTCTGCTTGATTGTTGGTAACCATTGGCTCAGTTGGAAAGACAAACTCAAAATTTGCCCCTTGAGGTAAAATAATAACAATACCAATGTCACCACCTTGCTTGCAAGATGATCCATCGAAGAATAATGTCCAAGGTACCGGCTCTACATAATTCATGCTTGGTTTATGATGCTGGGTGACAAAATCGGCTATTACCTACCCTTTGACTGCTTTAGCCGATTTGTACCTCAAGTCAAACTCTGATAATGCGAGAATCCATTTTCCCACTCTCTCATTTAGTATTGGCATCGATAACATGTGCTTGATTACGTCTACATTCGGCCGACAATAAGTAATGCCTCAACTTGGTGCAAGAGAAATATAAGCACAAGCATAACTTTTTGGTGGGAGAATATCTTGTTTCTGGATCTAGAAGTCTCCTGCTTAGATAGAAAACCACTCGCTCCTTTCCTTCAAATTCCTGCATCAGGGCCGATCCAATTGTTTTGTCATCGACCGATATGTACAACTTGTAAGGCTTACCCTGCTGAGGAGGAACAAGCATGGGTGGATGCTTCATATACTCTTTTATCTCTTCAAACGCCTTCTGTTGTATGTCACCCCATCTAAATTCTTGATCGTTCTTTAATTTCAACAAGGGAGAAAACAGAAGAATCCTTTCCGACAAATTTGAAATAAACCTTCTGATGAAATTAATCTTACCAAGCAAAGATTGCAACTCTGTCTTAGTAGTCGGGGGCACCGCATCGTCAATTGCTTTCATGCCCTTCTGACCGACCCACAATCTCTCCCTCATGGACCATAAAACCCAAGAATTGCCTAGCTGATACCCCAAAGGCACACTTATTAGGATTCATCTTCAGACCATGTTTTCTGGTGCATTCCAGAGTTTCCCGCAAATCAGCTAGATGCTCTTTGTATCCTTTTGATTTTATCATCACATCATCAATGTAGATTTCAACAATCCTGCCGATCAACTTATGAAAAATATAATTCATTGCCCTTTGATAAGTGGCACCAGCATTCTTCAGACTAAAGGTCATCACAACCCACTCAAACAAGCCGATTGCGCCGAGGCACCTGAAAGCGGTCTTCGCTATGTCCTCTTCAGCCATGAAAATTTGGTTATACCCTGCATTGCTATCCATGAAGCTAATAACCTTGTGCCCGGCTGCTGCATCTACTAACATATAGGCTATCGACATTGGATAACTATCCATGGGTGTGTCTTTGTTTAGATTCCTAAAATCAATGCAAACCCTTAATTTTCCATTATTCTTGTATACAGGGACAACATTCGATATCCACTCTGCATATCGACATGGCCGGATGAACTTCACCTCTAGTAGCCTTTCAGTCTCTTTTTTAATATCATTAAGCATGTTTGGATTGAATATCCTTGGAGCTTGCTTAAATGGCCGATATCTAGGTTTGATTGGCAATTGATGCTCAACAATTGATCGGTCCAACCTAGGCATCTCGTAGTATTCCCAAGCAAAGCAGTTTTTAAATTCTTTCAATAAATTAATCAATTCCCGCTTATACTATGGATCCAATTTGGCACTTGCGTACATCGGCCCAGGTCTGTCTCTAGAACCAATATCCACTTCTTCCAACTCATCAGCTGATGTGAAGCCGTGTCCTAGTTTACCATCTGTACCATCTATTGGATTATCCATTAAAACAAATTTTCAAAGCCGACTGCTTTGATCGGCTGTGGGCTTTCACCATTGACTCTGAATTCTGATGGCAATAGAAAAACTATTTGAATATTAGCCGATGGTTGCTTTCTATTGGCTATTTGTTTGGTACGCCACACTTGAGTTTTACCGGATGGCTAAGCCTATTCTATCTCCTTATTCCTTAGGCGTTGCACTCTTCTCTTCTGGCTTCATGTTAAACCTCCGGGGCACCATTGGCCTTCCTACCAAACATGTTCCCTCTGGTTGCTTCCTTCTTCATGATCAGCCCAGTCTTGGTCAACAACTCTTTTTCCCAGCTGATCATGAATACTTTTATTTTTTAAGCGCCGATCCATGTTATTATGATGATATGCATCCTGGGCATGGATAGACAGGCGATTGACTTGAGATTGCCTAAACTCCCAATATTGATTGCTGCATTCTGGACAGTTATATCTGGTAGGCAATTTCAAATCTTCGTTCCAACAGTATCTGAAGAAAGGACAATCATAGTGTAATTCAGCTTGCTTCCTTTTATACCTCTCTTCTTCCAGTTGACGCCGGTATTCTTGATCCTCTAACCATTGCTGATAATCTTTTTCCTTCTATCGCTGCCACCTGTTTAATAGGATCCGAGATGTGACTCGCAGCTTTATCGCTCCATCCTTTGATGTTTCCCCCTATTCATATTGGCTACTTTGCTGATTACGACGTTTTCTAATCTCTCTGTATTCATCAGCCGATATTTGCATTTTGGGATCAACTGTCCTAGTTTCTCTCAATTTGGCCGATGTTAGGACCTTAGTTTTTCCTTTGAATAGCCTAACATCAACCATATTTTGATCTCCTAGGAAAGGATTATCATCCACTTTCATCTTCCGAGGTGTATCAAACTTGAGCCTCCCTTGCTGAATAGCCCTCTGTATATGCTACCGGAAAATTCTGCATTCATTGGTGGAATGAGAAGTAGCATTATGGAACTTGCTGAACTTCTTATTCTTCAACTGTTCAGGGGGCAACATAACATGATTATCCGGCAATTTGATCAGGCCCTTCTCAAGTAAGAAGTCAAAGAGCTTGTCAGATTTTGTGACATCAAAGTCATAACTCTCCCTGACTCCTCTTCCCCAAGGATTTGGCACCATTACTGTCTTCTTGCCCCAATTCCATTCAGCTACAGCAACCTCCTCTTCTTCATCTTCATAGCCATCATCTGCTGAGTATGGATCATAAGCTTTGGCTACGGTGGTACTCTTCTGGAATCGGGTATCTCTACGCATACTCTGGAGTTGGCTATTGAGCGCTGCTACTCGTTGAGCCAATTGACCCAAGTTGTTGAATTATTATCCTAGCAGCTTTTCTTTCCACATTGGCAACATTCCTTAGACAGTTAAAGCAACTAGCTGATCATCGGCCAAGTTTAATGAGAAGCACAAGTTCCTAGTCTCCTAGAATCTCTGAAGAAACTCAATGCCTGATTTATTAGTCCTCTATCTCATGGTTGTCAAATCGGTTATCTTCTTTTCTCTAGTCCTAGTGTAAAAATATGTATGAAACTTCTTTTCTAGGTCAGCCCAATTGGCAATGGAGTTGATTGGTAGTGACAAAAACCAAGTGAAGGCTAGCCCTGACAAGGATAAGGAGAAGAAACGAACTCGATGGTCATCCTCAACTGACGCTTTGCCCAATTATGTAAGATACCGATTGACATGTTCTATTGTGCTTGTACTGTCTTGACCGGTGAACTTGGCGAACTCTAGGAGCCTATAATTTGTAGGAAGAGCGACCAAATCATACCATTCTGGATATAGGCATTTGTATGAAAAGGTTAGCCCCTTTGGCTTTAGACCAAACTAATTCATCATCATCTCGGTCACCTTCAGCAGCAACTCGTCAGCTTGCGGATTTGGGTTTCTCGGTACTTGCTGACCCATCTGTGGATTGAAATCTTGCGTGCCTTGAAATCCTGGTGTCGGTGCAGAAAGTGACCAACTAGTGAATATTTGTAGTTTTGCTATACGTTGTGATCGGAGGTGGCCTAGCACTCAATGATACAGGATTTATATTGGTTTGGGGAACATGCCCTACGTCCAGTCAGGGTTGGTCAATGACTTTATTCCTGAGCCTAGGTGCTCGAAGTTTGTAGTGGGGTTACAAACGAGAGGGAGAAAGATGGGGTGTACAAGAGGTCCGGTCGGCTCTGACCAGAAGGGCCGAGAGTGACAGGAACTTCGCTATGAGCTAAGTGTTCAAGCATATGCTTGCGGTTGGAACCTAGCGGTTCTATGGTTGTGAGCTATCAATCTAAGGAACTCTGGCCTACTAGAATCGGTCCCGTTTGTTGGAGGAAGCGCACCCCCTTTTATAGATGAAGGGGATGGCTTTACAAGTGAGAGGGTGAGGGTACATATGCTGCCGAGCCTTGTTGCCCATGCCTACCGAGCCTTGTTGCCCACACTGACGGGTACAAGATAGTGGTAGGCGCCTACAACACTGTTGCTATCACTGTAGAAAGTTAGATGCACACGGGAGGTCGTGCTGCCTTTTTCAGGGATGGTGGACGTCGGTACCTACAAATACTGTTTGATGCCTAGAGTCATGTGAGGATTCTTGTTATGTTCACTCGGTATGGTAAATCCTGGTGCCCATACCACTATCGATGTCCAGAGACACGTGGGGGGCTTATCATATGGGAGTTTTAGCGGGCCTACAATACTGTAGAGGGAGATGTCGGCGCCTACAATACTATTTGTGTCAAGGTGGCTGCAGAGTACTGTTCCGTGTAGGGTATGGTCCCTAGAATAGTGGTTTTGACTTGTGAGTCTTACCTTGCCTTTCTCCGTGCGCCTTCTGGTTCCTACCGAACGGGCATCCCCGGTCAGATGGCTCTAGTCGGCTCTGAGTGCGCTGGTCAGAGAAGAGCGGTGAGTAGGGTTCTTATGAGCCCTGGTTGGAGGGATGTGGGGTTAGAGTCGGAAGTAGGGCTCAGGGCAGGCCTTCTGATCGAAGAGGCCAACTGGAGACGGCTGGAGCTTGAATCGAGTGCTCCGATCGGATAGGTGGGCCAAAGTAGCTGATGAGCGGGTGTTGCTCTTCTTGGGCCTAGCCTTTTGGTCGGTTGCTGGACTGCCCTTTGCCCTGTTGTTTTTAGACTCTTGGGCCGAGCCTTGGCGTAGAAGTCGGTCCCCGAGGGACCCCAGGTTTATGAACCCGACAGGAGCCCCCGAGCCCCCAGGCGATTCAGGTAGATTTGTCCGGGGGATTTTTGTCTTGCCGACGGGTGCACGCGAGCGCACCCGTAGGTGTAGCCCCCGAGCAGTTCAGGCAGAACCATCTGGGGGTGTTGTTTTAGCGAGTGTGTGTGCGTGTTTTTAGTTTGAGATGGATTTTTGTCAACCAAGGCATCGTTGTGCAGCCGAGGCATTTTCAACTTACTGATCCTAGCATCGAAGCGCGCCATGGCTCGAGCAACGAAGTTAGTCTGAGCGTGAGAGAGCTCACTGATCCAGGCATCGATGCACGCTGTGGTTTTGAAATGGTTTGTTCAGGGGACGGATGAGACCGAGCCCGTGGGTCCTGGTGTCATGGATCCTTGGGCAGCCGAGGTAGTTAGTTCAGTTAGTTTTCACGCAAGTTTAGAGTCATGGTCCCTGGATTTTGGAGCGCAGTCGGAAGTGAAGCTGTTACGCGAGTTTGGAGTCGCAGTCCTCGGATTTTTGGAGTGCAGTCGGAAGTGAAGCTGTTACGCAAGTTCAGAGTCGTGGTCCCAAGCCATAGCTAGATGTCATAGATCCTGTCGATGCGAGTTCGAAGTCATGGTCCCAAGCCATAGCCAAATGTCATCGCTTGTCCTGATCGCTCAGGCTCAAAGACTAGCTCGGTGAGTTTGCTAACGGGTGTGATCGAGCGGAATCTAGGTCCATCGTTCGTGACGGGGTCGGCGTAGCCCTCTTATGACATTCCACTACTCCTTTACCTATAACCCATTAGATGCCTAGGTTGTTTCAGAGACCGACCCGGGTGGCCTAATGGCCTCCCCTCGACGGAGATTCTATGGGCCTTCCGAGAGGTTTAGGATCAAACAAGAAGGTTGAGATGACCTGGTTTGCTGGACCGGGCAAAGGCCGCACAGTGCTCATCTATGGTTTTCTCCCCTAGCTCTGTTGTTTGCTCATGTCGAATGAGGCAACCATCGCTTCATGACGCAACACGGAGCCTTCTGGTGCATTTCGCTGCATGTGCGATGCTTAGTTCCCGAGTCCCCCAGGCGATTCAGGGCCTGAATCGTCTGGGAGGCATGGGCATATGGAATGAGATGCGCATATGGATGTATGAAATGATTTATAAGGAAATAGAGGGGTTCAGTACTACTCACCTTGATGGCTTAAGTGACGAGGTTCGGAGAGTTTCAGTCAGAAAAGTCTGATCGGGACCTGCACTTATCAATCGTGGGTGAGTCCTTGTGTGAACAATTTTTGTATTAATGAACACATGCTCACCTTGATGGCCTGAGTGACGGGGTTTTGGAAAGCTTCGGTCGGAAATGTCCGACCAGGACCCATGCTCATCGTTCGTGATGGAGTCGGCATGGCCTACATGGGGCGCCCCTTCGCTTCATTACCTATCATTCGGTGTCTATCCTTACTTGTCATTTGGGTTCTTCTAGGTCTAGCGTTGGGAAGTAGGGAGCCGCCTGCGTGCGGTGGCGCTTTGGTTCCTGTGCCTGTCGTGTGGTAGTGGTTGATCATGTGGTAGTGGTGGGCCATGGCTAGGCCACGTCCCTTCTGATCAAGAGCCATTTCATTGGGTAGAGCACGTCTCATCGGTCAGGGCATGTCTTATCTACATTAAATGGAAAAGAGAGAAATTCTTGCTCCGTCGTTCTAGCTTCCTCGATCGGCGCGTCCTTCCCTAACCGTTGTTCCCTTTTCCTTAAGTAGGAGAAGGGAGAGAGTTTTCATTCCGTTCCTTTGCCTGTTCTTCATCTGCTGCCGCCTTCTCTCTTCCTTTTTTGCCGTGAGCGTTCCTGAGAGCTGTAGAGGTTTCTAGGGAAGAAAGGGGAGAGAGCGAGGGAGAAGAGAGGAACTCACCAAAATGTCAGACTGGAGGTCATCCACCTTGAGGGCGTCGGTGCTAGAGGCTTTCATCATGAAGGGGTTTCTGCCGCCATGGGAGGTGGCGCACTGAAGGGTCCCCGGGAGGGAGGAGTTCCTGCAACCTCATCCTGACGAGGTGGTTTCTTTCCTTACCTTCCATGAGCGTGGATTAGGATACCCCACACATTGGTTCCTACGTGGGCTCCTCAACAAGTGGGCTCTGGAGCTACAGCACCTCAATCCAATGGGGGTGCTGCACATTGTTGGTTTTGTCACCGTCTGCAAGGCTTTCCACGGGATGGAGCCGCACGTGGATCTCTTCTGGCTTTTCTTCTCCAGGAGAGCTATGACGGCGAGGAATTTGACCGAGATGGCACCGGTGGGGGGGTTCGCCCTGCAGAAGAAGCCAAGCATGGGAGGTGTGTATCCCGCATACACCCCATGTGACTCCAACTAGGGATGGCATGGGGAGTGGTTTTACATCCGGAATCTGGCGGAGGCGCTGTTTCCAGCATTCACCGGTGGGAGGGTGGTGAAGTAGAAAAGTTGGTCGTGGGGTTGCGCCCGCATGAAGAGGCACAAGATGGAGGTCACCGAGGAGGAGCTATGGAAGCTCGTAAGGCTTGGCCTTGATGGGGTGCGGGTGTTCCACACCCTCTTCCGCTGCCGTGTTGCGCCATTGGCAGAGAGGATGCGTTCGATGTGGATGTACGATGGTCGATCAGACCCGGACCGTGCATCGCCGGAGGATCTGCCAGACAATGAGGTCTGGAGTCACCTTGGCTGAGTGCTGCAGTTGAGGTCCAAGGATATGGTTGTGGGGAAACCCATACCATTCAATGCCTCGGTCATGTCCAACCTGGTATGATTCCTTATTTTGTTCGTGTTTCTTTCTCTACTTTTGCTGTTTCTTGATCCTGGGTCATCCATTCCATAGGAGCTTGAAAGGTACAAGTCCTGGCCACACCTTCCTAATGGACCGAAGGGTAGGGCCCGGTAGGCCACCCAAAAGGAGGCGGCAGACACCCGAAAGAAGAAGAGAACCAAGGAGGTTCAGCGGAAGGAAGAGAAGAAGGAGGTCGCCCGGCACGTGAGGGCCGGGGAATGTAGGAGCGACATCGAGTTGGAACTCATGTTGGATGATCCTATGGATTTGGATGACATGGTCTTCTCCGATGAGGAGGAGAGTCAGGGGGTCGCTGTGACCTCAGCAGAGCATCGCGACCCTACAGCGATGTCCACTGGTGGGGAGAAGGAGGCCGCGTGGCGTGCGGAGGTTCCTGCATCGAGGAAGCACGTAGCAAGTGCAAATGTCATCGGTGAAAGGGTAGCGAAGCGTACACGGTCACCATGCCCCTTGGTGGCGTCGCTGGTTGCATCATCGCCTATGGCGGACGTGGCTGAGCGAGCCAGGCGGTCCGAGGAGTGGACTAGCATTTGTGCACCGATGGGACCGGTGCCAACGCCTGGCTCATACTCGGAGGAGGCCTTGCCTGCTGTGGGTGCGGTCGAGCAGTTTGGGTGGTCTGAGGAGCAGACTGGCATCTAGACGACGTGTGACTTGTAGTCGGAGGATGCTCCGCCCATTGCTCTGGTCGGGGAGTCCTGAGCTAGAGGTCGTAGTGACCCACAGGCCGAGCAGGAGCTGGTCGGGATGACTCCGCCCCCGTCTAAAGCAAGGGGGTGTGGGTCACAGTCTGGGAGCAGCCCTCGTCCTGTAGGTCTTTTGTCGTCGGGGCTTGCCTTTAGGGTTGTGCCGCTCACCTCCCGGTATGTTTCCCTTTGTTGCTCTTCAATCTTTTGTCGGTTGAGTCTTTTTGAAGTGTGACTCACCTGTAATTTCCATCAGTGACCGAGGGATGCTGGGGTTGAGTATCGCTCGGACCCTCATGCAGGAGACTTGGAGGCCTACCCTACAGTGTTCCCTCTCGGGGGTGGTGCCCCACGGGGCAGCTGCTGATAAGGAGGCAGCGGCGGTGGCGGTGTTGGTGGTGATCCCGATGCTGATGGTGAGGGTTGCATCGGAGGTAACCCTCATGGCCCCTTCTTTGCGGGTCGTGGTGGAAGAGACGAGGGAGGGCGAGCTCCCTATCTCACTGGGTGGAGGACCGCATGGCTTATCCTTGCTGTCAGAGCTAAAGGCACCGGAGGGAAGGGTGGCTAGGACGGAGTTGGGATGCCTGGCAGCGTTCCACGTAGATGAGGTGGTGGACATCCCATCTAACGATGAGGTGGACGTCATGGCGGAGCCACCGGTGTTGCCACGGGAACTGGCAGTGTCGCCGTGGGAGCTGGTAATGTCACCGCAGGAGCTGGCGGTGGTCCAGTTTTAGGCTGGGCCCTCTGGCGGTTCACCGGAGGGTGACCTAGAGTGGCCCTACCCTAAGGACCCATTGAAGGCATGGTTCGTCCTCCGAGATTCCTGAGAGCGTTAGCTCTGGGACATTTTTGGGGGGCAAGGGCATGCCGTGGTGTCCGAGCTCACCAGCTGTCCATGAAGCTCGAAAGCGCCCGGAAGCAGGCTCAGTTCGCTTGGTAGTTGGTTGAGGGCGACCTGCAGCTCGCCGCGGAGGTGAGTTTTTGGTACTTGTCCTTGCCCTTTGAATCTTTCGTCGGTTGTCTTTAGCATGCTTGTTTTTCATAAGATATAAGGAAGATGTTGTCCCGCAAGTCTTACTTCCTTCGGGCGGAACACGCCTGGATGGCTGAGCTTGAGCATTGGGTAGAGTCCGCTCGTTGTGAGTCCCAGGACTGGGTAGCCGCGGTGCGAGCAGAGAGGTAGCGTGTAGCGGAATAGGCGACTGCCTCCGAGCAAGGGCTCGAGGCGATGAAAGCCTGCAGGTAGAGACTGAGGCGGAGTTGCGGGCATCCCTAGTGAGCACCGAGACATTGCTTCAAGAGGCCTTGGTGGCCCTTGAGCCAGAGTAGAGTGCTTTGGCATCGGAGCAGGCCGCCCTGGAGTCAGCGTGGATGGCCCTAGAGGTGGAGAGGAAGGCTTGGTCGGAGGTGGACCAGGAGGTGCTCGTGCTCTGAGGCCAGGTGATGGGGACGGAGGAGGCGAACACCGGGCTATGCGCGCAGGCGACTCGCAGGCAGAGGAATTCTCCGCCCTTGAGAACTCTTGCGTTGGTACATACCCATTCTTGTTTTTCATTGCGTTGGTTTCTTTCTTTAGCCTATTCCTGAGCTTGTCGCCCCTCCTTCAGAGCTGGATGGAAAGGTGAAGACGCTGGAGCAGGACCTAGAGACAACCAAGGCGACCCTCAGCTAGAATGCGGAGGAGCTAGCCAAGTCCCATGAAGAGCGACGTGCTCTTGAGGGGGACCTTGACTAGATCCACAATGTTGCCCAGCTCATCATCTCAGAAGTTTTTGGGTCGGTGCCAAGCACTAGCACGCCTGCTGTCTAGCTGGCGGAGGTCCCAGACGTGGTCAAGGACCTTGTAAGGAGCAGGTTGTTTTACGGTGCATTGGGGGTGCTGACCTCGGTGGCAACGCACCACCCGAATCTAGACTTCACCACTATCTATAGCGGGTATGCTGAAGGCCTGAGCATGGAGGACATCCAGTCAATCAGGGAGAGCTTGCTGCCGCACGCGCGGTCGGTGTCGGAGCATGTTTCCGCCGAGTGGGTGATGGATGTTCACCGTGAAGACATGGCCCGAAGCATGCATGGGGAGGACGCTTTCGAGCCTACGGATAGCACGGAACCTGGTTTGGGGGCGAACATTGCCTTGGCCTTGATTGAGCCAAACGTCGTGCTGCTAGGGAGTGAGCAGCCTGCGCCTTCATCGGACGTGCTGTCAGCAGAATCCGCCGGGCCAGTTTCATAGCTTGCAAAATATAAGAAGTTAGTAAACATAAAAAGTTTAAGTTCATGGGGGAGCCCCTATGTAAAACGTTTGTGTGTGTTTTAATGACTACAATTGGTTTTTGTTTTTGTGATGGAGTTGCTCCGTTCAGGGAAGCTTGTTCCCTTTTGTTCCTTAGTTCTCCCTTAGCATAATTTTGTTTTTTATTTCTTTCTTTCTCGTACCTGCCCATTTGTCCCGTAGGCTGCAACCTTGTGAGCCCAAGGCATGGCCTACGAGGCTCAACTGCTTGCAACCATAGGAAAAGGCGGGGTGTGATCAGTCGGAATGTTTTAAAGCAAAGCTACATAAGGTAAATCAAAGGAACGAACTGCCCTTTTGTTTGGGTAGGAAGGAGTTTCTCCATATGAAAGTAAAAGAGTACTTTAGGTAAAAACAAAATAGAGGGGTAGTAGAGCCCCCTAGTGGAGCCCCCAAGTGCCCCAAGCCAAAAAGTGTTCGGGTCGGGGTGCTTTTATAGGAGCGTTCGCTAAGTAAACAAAGGTAAGACTGAAACTTAGGAAAAGAAAAAGCAACATAGTTGTTCCAAGGTGCTCGGAGAGAGCATCGTCGTTGTTGTCCTTCAGTCAGTAGGTGTCCAGTCGGATCACTTCATCCTTCAGTCGTCTAGATCCTTGCCCATTGCACCCCTTCTTTGGTTGCTGCTTCCTCGCCTTTTTCTTCCTTAGGCCTGCCAGCTTACCTTAGCAGGCGCTTGAGGAGCTAGCAGTCCTTATAGAGGTGTTTGACAGGGTAGTCATGGTTGGTGCATGGGCTCTCCATGAGATCTTGGAAGTGGCCCAGAGGGTCTTGCTGGGGCTATGTGCCCACGTGATCGGCCACGGCGACCAACACGAAGTTGGCCGGTCGGCGGCGATCCTTTCTATTCTTTTTTCCCCTCTGCGTGGAGGGACCCTCGTCTTGATCCTGGCGCTTGGCCTTACCTTTGCCATGGCCTTCGTTGAAGCACGGTGGAACGACGCTTGCTGGAGGTGTTGGACAAAGGTCCGTGGTCCTAGGCTATTAGGGCTAGGACTCCGATCGACGCTGCGCGTATCTCGGTTCAGCCCGAGCCACGCATGGATAGGCGATCGGCACGAAGCGGTCATCAAGTCGAGGTGAGGTACTGTTGCGGCTTCTTGTGCCGCACTCTATGGTTGTTGCGGTGATAGGGTGTAGTGCCCCATCTGTTGCGTCCCTGTTCCCTAGATGGGGAGCGAGGTCATGAGTCAGCGTCGCGATACGGAGCACTCCAATTGTTGAATGGCGGTGGTCTCCAGCAGTGCCCAGAGGTTCTGGTGGATTGCCCATTCGCAAGGGTTGTTCAGCTTGGATAGGTCACGTAGGAGCATTGCTGCGGCGACAATGTTCTGACTGACCCGAGCGAACTGTGGGGGATCGATCCCCCTAACCGGGATGTTGCACTAGGGCTGATGGGTGCAACCCCAAGCACCAGTCACTAGTCTATGCGCACGGGGCGCAGTGTGGTGTGCCAAGCGCGCTGGTGCAGTCGGTGGCTGGTGCGGCCAATGTCATCGTAGATCCTCCCCGTGCTCACGTGTGAGCTCGGGGGTCTCCGCATGAGGGCCTAGAGGGGCGTGAGTCCATGAGGAATCCGTTACCCCTGGCGGCTGCTCTAAGCATCCACCATAGTGCACTCATGGGACAGACAGTGGCTAGGTGCCATGTCACCGATGCTAGAGCTGTCACTCTCGCCATTGCCATCTAAGAGGTCGAGGAAACAGGTGGGAGCATAGCTCGCCATTCCCACGAATTCAGACATGAGAGGGTGCGGTGCCAGCATCTTTTGGAGTCCCCAGGCATAAGCATTCGTGGAAGACACGAGGCCATAGGGAACTAGTCGTACGGCGGTTGCGTTGGGGTCAATAGGGTTCCGTCGGGTAAACGACAGAAGATAAAGAATAGTAAGTAAATAACAGCGTGTATATTACTCACAGCGGGGTTTGAGCAGAGAGTTTGCTCGGAAAGAAGCGCAGATGCCGTGTCATCGAAGTTGCGCATCCCAGAGTCGATGGAGGATGTCCCTCCGACGGGTGCTGGGTCATGAGCCTCCTCACAGAGGTGTAGTACGCCAAGCCAGTCGGCGACAAAGTTCAGGCTTCTGAAGAGGAAGGCCTAGGATGGCTCAAAGACGGGTAGAACCCACATCCCAGCGGCCAAAGATGGGTAGAACCCACATCCAGGTCATGAAACTCCAATGACCTGAAGCGAATCATATCGCCCGAGCCCGCCACGGCAAGGGTGGTGGAAAAGTGGGCCATCCGATGACCAAAAAGTGTTGAACGTACAACATCTTCCCCACGGATGGCGCCAACTGTCGGTGCAGAAAGTGACCGACTAGTGAATATTTATAGTTTTGCTATACGTTGTGATCGGAGGTGGCCTAGCACTCAATGACACAAGATTTATACTGGTTTGGGCAATGTGCCCTATGTCCAGTCGGGGTCGGTCAGTGACTTTATTCCTGAGCCTAGGTGCTCAAAATTTGCAATGGGGTTACAAATGAGAGGGAGAAAGATGGGGTGTACAAGAGGTCTAGTTGGCTCCAACCAGAAGGGCCGAGAGTGACAGGAACTTCGCTATGAGCTAAGTGTTCAAGCGTGTGCTTGTGGTCGGAACCTGGCGGTTCTGTGGTTGTGAGCTATCGATCTAAGTAACTCTGGCCTACTAGAATCAGTCCCCTTTGTTGGAGGAAGCACACCACCTTTTATAGATGAAGGGGATGGCTTTACAAGTGAGAGGGTGAGGGTACATATGCTGCTGAGCCTTGTTGCCCACGCCTACCAAGCCTTGTTGCCCACACCAATGGGTACATGATAGTGGTAGGCGCCTACAACACTGTTGTTGTCACTATAGAAAGTCAGATGAACACGGGAGGTCGTGCTGCCTTTTTCAGGGATGGTGGATGTCGGTACCTGCAAATACTGTTTGATGCCTAGAGTCATGTGAGGAGTCTCATTATGTTCACTCGGTATGGTAAATCCTAGTGCCCATACCACCATCGATGTCCAGAGACACGCGGGGGCCTTATCGTATGGGAGTTTTAGCGGCCCCTATAATACTATAGAGGGAGATGTCGGTGCCTACAATACTGTTTGTGTCAGGGTGGCTATAGAGTACTGTTCCATGCAGGGTATGGTCCCTGGTATAGTGGTTTTGACTTGTGAGCCTTGCCTTGCCTTTCTTCGCAAGCCTTCTGGTTCCTACCGAACAGGAGTCCCTAGTCGGATGGCTCCAGTTGGCTCTGAGTGCGCTGGTCGGAGAAGAGCGGTGAGCAGGGTTCTTACAAGTCCCGGTTGGAGGGACGCAGGGTCGGAGTCAAAAGTAGGGCTTGGGGTAGGCCTTCCGATCAGAGAGGCCATCCGAGGATGGCTGGAGCCTAAATCGAGCGCTCCGGTCAGATAGGTGGGCCGAAGTAGCTGATGAGTGGGCGTTGCTCTTCTTGGGCCTGGCCTTCTGGTTGGTTGCTGGACCACCCCTTTGCCCTGTTGTTTTTAGGCTCTTGGGCCAAGCCTTGGCGCAGAAGCCGGTCCCCGAGGGACCTTGGGTTTATGAACCCGACACCTGGATTTGGCATCATGTGGAGGGTGTTATAATCCGTGCCATAGTGATAGCCTTGTGGAATCTCAATCTGTTGGGTCCTTTGTTGGCTCGCTGCTTGAAGTCTCTGATTATATACGTAAGGATCTATATCTCTATGAATCCTTTGAATTGATGGTGCTATTTTTTGAGCCGATGATGGTATATGGCCTAATGTGCCAAAATTGATCACCTGATTCTGACCTTGCCCCGCCGAATGTTGCACATGCTATATTAACAGTCCAGGATTGTACTGTATCTGATTCGTAGTAGTACCTAGAGTTTGTTCAGATGAACCTTGAAGTATCTGGACGTCACCATTACTAGCTAGTGCTGCTTCTTGATGGCTGGTACCAACTTGATTAGTCCCTTAAGTCAATGGATCTGGAATGTTGTAACAAGTCGATCCAACCTAACCAACTGGAATTCCATGAATCGCCTCTTTCATGGCATTGTGAAATGCGTCAACGAAAGCTTCATTGCGGCTTGATATGGCATCACGAACAGATTTGTCTATGGCTTCCGTAAAGAAATGTCTGTCCTCAGCTTCGACTGTATCTGTCTGCCCGTGTAGTAGAACTCTTGGTAGTGGAAATTTCTAAATAATTGTGCTGTCACGTGTTTTGGTGTAGGACAACAAACACTTCTTCTAAAATTCTTTTGTAGCTTTGCTGATGGCATCCTTATCTTCATTAGGTAGGTCTTCATAATGTACCATAAGGATGTTGTCATTGTTGTGAGCCGCCATGACGATTGTGGTGTCCCACCAGGCATGCCAAAAACGTGTGTCAACATAGAATTTTCGTCTCTGTGCCGAGGATACACGCAGCAAGCCGGAAGGGTCCGCTCAATGGAGCAGATCCGCTTAGCTTCAGCGCAAGGGTGGTCGATCATACGCAATCCTCCTGAGACGTGCCAGTCAATTTGACCCTGCAATTGACAAGGAGAGAAAGCTTATCAGTTATTAAGGGCGGAACGTGCCGGTGTTGCCAGACAGTACCGAATGTGCGGCTCTGAGAGCCGATATGAGAGGAGATCGACTAAATAGTTGATTCCAACATATTCATAAGAATAAATCGATTAAAGCTCATGGGGTCGTATAAGAAGAATCAGTTATCATTTAGGATAAATATTATTTAAGCAAATATTAATCAATGGCAATAAGATATCAATGATGATCGGTTTATACTGAGCCAATGATTACAAGTAACCGAACTCCTTTTTATATAAAGAGACAATTCAACACCACTTAACCATTTAATAAAGATAAATCTAATGAACATGTTAGATCTCATCCATCGCCACGACCAGTGGGGCATGAGGCAAAATCATGCAGGCCGTAGTAAAAACAATAGACTCGATGACCCTAACTCATTACTAATATCAGTGGGGCATGAGGCAGAATCATGCAAGCCGTAATACAATAATAAGATCATGGGGCTAACATATCTTTCAACTTATCTTTACTTCAATGATCTCATAATGTGAACTGTTTGTGAAAGCGCTCGATATCGGCTAAACAGCCGATTCAGGCATAGCGCACAGTTAAGGTCATGCCTTCTCAAGAACGGGCCCACCAACTAACGATCCCCACTCCACGGTGCCAACAGTGGGGTGAGAGGTAGAATCCCACAGGCCATGATGATGGGCCATGGAACGGTTTTCATTAACTAATAGATCTACTCAGAATCGGACATGCCTTAACCGCATGCCATGCACGATTAAGATTGACGCAAAACAGCCTATAAAAACATAACTCATCGCTTAAGATGTAGATTAGATCAATTTTAAATTAGCAAACAATGAGTTAAACAAGATATAAGGCCGATCCAGATCAATCTCAATCGGGCAGAGTGATATTGCTATAATTAGATAAACGATGAAAGCAATAAGCAAAATCGGTAACTTAATAATTCTACCAAAGACTGCCATACTAAGGTAGAGCCGATAACTTGACCTTGATCTAATTCAAGCAGTGGGGTGTGAGGCAGAATCACACAGGCCATACTTGAATTAGACAAGAGTCGATAACTAGCCTATACCAGAGTCGCAGTGGGGGTCGACCGGATCGATGCAGCCATACGAACAGAGGTATAAACCATGACGGTACTTACAGACAAGCAGTGGAGGTCGACCAGATCGATGCAGTCGTACTCGCTGAAGAACTCGCCGAGATTTACTCTACTCCTACTCCTAAGGGGTGGCTAGAGCCAAAAAAGTAATTGACTTGTATTTGATTGATTGTTCTTTACAATAGCCGGGGCTTGATATTTATACCCGGGATCTACGCACGACTCCTGTCTAAGCATGACTCATCACAATTTTTGACCCTAAAGAAAACATTCCTAATTTAAGATAACTTGGACTCTAATCTTTCCCTTTCTATAGAGTCTGACATGTTTCAACCTGGCGCCGAACGTAGCCTTTGTTGCTATCCACTGGCGCTATCCGAGGAGAGCCGATTCCAATTTCTGCATTCGAATCAGCTATTTCCGATATGCACGTAATTTATTCCTTGGTGACATGATCTTAGGAGCTTTCGAGTCCCTGTGACTTTTTTCTTCCAAATTTTGGTGTAAACAGTCAGAGTCGGAAGTAGTGCTTTGGCTAGGCCTTCTAGTCAGAGAGGCCGTCCAGAGGCAGGCTGGAGACCAAAATGAGTGCTCCGATCAGAGAGGTGGGCCAGAGTTAGAAAATGGGCGTCGTTCCTCCTCTGCCAAACCTTCTGGTCGGTGATTGGATCACCCTTCTAGCCTGTTGTTTAGATACTTGGGACGGCCCATGAGTTGCACGTTGTCTGCCTTGGCCGAGCCTTTGTTGGGAAGCCAGTCCATGAGGGACCCCAGGTTTGTGAACCCGATAGGAGCCCTCAAGCCCTCGGGCGATTCAGGTAGAATCATCTAGGGGATTTTTGTCTTGATGGCGGGTGCGCATGAGCGCACCCACGGGTGTAGCCCTCAGCCCCAGGCAATTTGGGTAGAATCGTCTAGGTTTTTTTTGTGTTGCCAGCGAGGGAAGTTTTGTTTCATGAGCGGATACGCACGAGCGCACCCACGGGTGTAGCCCCCGAGCCCCCAGGTGATTCGAGCAGAATCATTTGGGGGGTGTTTGTTAGCGGATGTGTGTGCATGTTTTTTTAGTTGAGATGGAGTCATCAACCAAGGCGTCGTTGCGTAGCTGAGGTGGTTAGTCAATTAGTTTAAGGATCGGGCGAGCCAGAGCTCATGGATCCTGATGGGGCGAGTTCAGGGTCGTAGATCCTGGCCTCGGTGCAGCCCGCGTAGCTAAGGCAGTTAGTCAGTTAGTTTAGGGATCAGGCGAGCCGGAGCTCGTGGGTCCTGATGGGGCGAGTTTGAGGTCGCAGATCCTGGCCTCGGTGTAGCCCGTGCAGCCGAGGTAGTTAGTCAGTTAGTTTAGGGATCGGGCGAGCCGGAGCTCATAGATCCTGATGGGGCAAGTTTGAGGTCACAGACCTAGGCATTTTTGGTGTGCAGTCGAAGCATATCCGAGGGATCGGTCGAGTTTGGGGTCGGTCACAGACCCAGGCGTTTTGGTGTCTTGAGCCCCAAGCCCTGTTGGGCCTTGGTAGGGGTCGGTTTGAGTTGTGTGCGTTACCCCATCCTTGGTTTCTCACAACCGGAGGGGCTGAGCTTTGTCGCTTGCCTCGATCTCTTGGGCTCGAGTGACATGCTTGGTGAGCTCACTAATGGGTATGATCGAGTGGAATTCGGGTCCATCATTTGTGACAAGGTCAGCATAGCCCTCTTGTGACATTCCACCGCTCCTTTATCTACAACCTGATAGATGCCTAGGTCATTCCAGAGACCGACCTAGGTGGCCTACTGGCCTCCCCTCGATGGAGATTCTATGAGCTTGGCAAGAGGTTTAGGATCAAACGAGAAGGTTGAGATGATCCTATCTGCTTTGGGGTAGAATGGGCAAGGGCCGCACGAGGCTCATCTGCGTTTTCTCCCCATGCTTTGTTTGACATGGGGTGGCCTCGAGCCCTTCGTGGGCCAGCCTTCGAACCCCAGTCGGTCGTTACTCATGTTGAATGAGGCAACTACCGCTTCATGATGCAACATGGAGCGTTGTGAAGCATTTCGCTGCACGTGCGATGGCTTAGTTCTTGAGCCCCTGGGCGGTTTAGGGCCTGAATCATTCGGGGGCATAGGCGTATGGAATGAATGCATGTATGGATGTATGAAATGATTATAAAGAAATAGCGAGGGTCGGTAGTGTTACCTTGATGACCCAAGAGACAGGGTTTGAAGAGTTCTAGTCGGAAATGTCCAACCGGGACCCGTGCTTGGCATTCGTGATGGAGTCAGCATGGCCTACATGGGGCGTCCCTTTGCTCCTTACCTATCTCTCGGTGTTATCCTAAGCCGTTTGATCGAATTAGGAAGCTCGATGGTCTCTCCTAACGGAGATCCCATTTTGGGTTTTCCCAAGTCCTGCCTGGGGATGCGGAGAGATGCCTGTGTCCAGTGGTGCTTTGGTTCTTTCACCTGGCATGCAGTAGTGGTGGGCCATACCTAGGCCATGTCCTATCTGATCAGGCGCTGTTTCAACTGGCAGGGCATGTCTCATCGGTTAGGGCACATCCCGTCGTATCCCATCTGCATTAAATGGGGAAGGGAGAGGGTTTTTGCTCCGTCGTTTTGACTTTCCCGATCGGCGCACCTTCCCCAACTGTTGTGCCCTTTTCCTTAAGTAGGAGAAGGGAGAAGGTTTTTGCCCTATTCCTTTGCCTATTCCTCATCCGCCGCCTCCCCTCATTTTCCTTTTTGCTAAGAGCATTTTTTAGAGCCGTGGCGGTTCTCAGGAAAGAAAAGGGAGAGAGCGAGGGAGAAGAAAAAACTCACAAATCCTTTTGCGAACCTAGAGCAAAATGTTGGATTAGAGGTCATCCACTATGAGGGAGTCGGTGCTGGAGACCTTCGCCATGAAGGGGTTTCTTCTGTCGAAGGAGGTGGCACACTGGAGGGCTCTCGGGAGGGAGGATGTTCCGCAACCCTGGCCTAGCGAAGTGGTCTCCTTCCTCGCCTTCCACGAGCATGGATTAAGGTACCCCACACACTGGTTCCTGCGTGGGCTCCTCAATGAGTGGGGTCTAGAGCTATAGCACTTCAATCTGACGAGGGTGCTGCATATCGCTGACTTCGTCACTGTCTACGAGGCCTTCCTCGGGATGGAGCCATAGACTTCTTCTGGTAGCTTTTCTTCGGGCGAACTTTGTCGGTGGGGGGGGATTCGCCCTGTAGAGAAAACTGAGCATGGGGGGCTCGTATCCCATGTACATCTCTAGCGACTCCAACCAAGGGTGGCATGGGGAGTGGTTTATATCAGGAACCCAGTGGAGGCGCTATTCCTAGCGTTCACTGGCGGGAGGCCGGAGAGACGGGATAGTTGGTCGTGGGGCCATTCTTGTCGAGAGAAAAAGAAGGTGGAGATCATCGAGGCAAAGCTCCAGAAGCTTGTGCTGCATGGCCTTGATGGGGTGTGGGTGTTCCACACCCTCTACCGCCATTGGGTTGCTCTGTTTGTGGAGAGGGCATGGCCGATGTGGAGGTACAGTGGCTTATCAAACCCTGATCATGCGTCACCAGAGGAGCTATCGGGCGATGAGGTCTGGAGTCACCTCGACTGGGTGCTGCAGCTGAAGCCCAAAGAGAGGGTCGATGGAAAGCTAGGACCTCTCAATGCCTTGGTGGTGTCCAAACTAGTATGCTCCTCTCTCTCTTTACTTCGTGTTCTTTTCCCCTTTGCTTTCCTACTTTTTGATTTTGAATCGCCCGTTTCATAGGGACTTGATGCTTACAAGTCCCGGCTGCACCTTCCAAAGGGGCCAGAGGGCACAGCCTGGCATGCTGCCTAGAAGGAGGCGGCGGATGCTAGGAAGAAGAAGACAGTTGAGGTGGCTCGGCGAAAGTATGAGAAGGAGAAGGAGGTCGCTCGGCGCGTGAAGGCTAGGGAAAGAAGGAGCGACGTCGAGTTAGAGCTTAAGTCGGAGGATCCCATAGAGGTGAATGCCATGATTTTCTCTGAGGAGGAGGAAAGTTGGGAGGTCATTGTGACCTCGACGGAGCATCGCGACCCTACGGTGATGTCTGCTGGTAATGAGCAGGAGGCGGAGAGACGTGCTGAGGTTCCTGTGTCGAGGAAATGTGCTATGAACGTGGACGCCGTCGACAAACGGGAGGCGAAGCGGACGCGGTTACCGTGCCCCTCGGTGGCATCGCCAGTCTCGTCCCCACCTGCTGCGGGCATGGCCGAGCAGGTGTAACACCTCTGGTGTTTTGACCTAGCACTAAAACTTGACATGTCATCATATGCATTGCAAAGCATTCATAAAGTAGAAAATTTTGAATGCATTCACTAAATAAGCTTTATTTCATAAGTTGTTATTTTATGTGATGTGATTCAAAACTCTAAGTAAAGATCATGACCACAAGGGTCAAATTTCATGTGATCATGTGAGACCATGTGTCAATTGACTCAAATAACCATAATGGGCCATGTAACTGGTCAAAAATCATATTTAAGTAAAAAGGTAAACAAATCAAATTGGAATTCAAATTCAAACCATGAAAGTCCTTTTTGCCCTTTTTGTTTAATTCAAAATCCATTTGGAATTTGGGGGTGTGACAAAAAGCAAAGTTGAAGCTTATTTTATAAGGATCAACTTTGGTATTCAAAGTTTTTGAAGTTTACATATAAAATTTGGAGTAATTTTGAAATGATTCAAATGCTCAAATGCACCCCAAATTCAAATTTCAAAATGGAGGCAGAATTTGAAAATATTCATTTAAGCAAAGTTGTAGAACTTTTGATTTTGAACAACTTTTATTTTTTGGAGATTTTCAACTTCTTTAGA
The DNA here is from genome assembly GCF_019320115.1 of Miscanthus floridulus. NCBI lineage: Eukaryota > Viridiplantae > Streptophyta > Magnoliopsida > Poales > Poaceae > Miscanthus > Miscanthus floridulus. The sequence continues at coordinate 77,482,501 of NC_089595.1, read as the reverse complement.
AAATTTGGGAGTAATTTGTAAAATGAACTCAGTGGCAATTCTGTAAATATTTCAAAAAAAATCAAGTTGACAACAGGGCGCCACCGCCCCACCGCCGGCGTCCTTTCTCCGGCCTTCCAGGCGCGCCTATGGCCACCCTCGGCCTCATGCTGGCACGAGGTGCACACTGCGTGTCGTTCCCACGCGCTCCTGGCCACGCTATAAAGCCCCGACGACGTTATATGTTTTTCTTCCTCTCCTCTGTTTCCCGACGCCACCGTCTCAACTCCGGCGAGCTCCCCTCGCCTCTTTAGCACAAGCCAGTCCCGACAAAATAGTGACCTAGTTCTGCCTACTCCTTGCGCATTTGACCGACCTGTTGCTACAGCTTGATTTCGCCGAGAACTCGTTGTCCACGTTCTTCTTCCTCGTGGCCGGCGACCTCGACCGAAACTCCGTTTCACCGCAGCCAACATCATCCGGTGAGCTGTTGCCCTTGCTTGTTGTCTCTACAGCTTTGTCTCGATGCTGTAGTGCATAATCCACTCTTGCTTGGTCATTTTGCCCACTACAGTAGCCGAAATGCCGTCGTCGACGAGGTTCGCTCCGCCGTGATCACTGTCACCGTCGAAACGCGTCACCATAGCTTCTCCAGTCTCGCTCGTTGCTTCAACACATTCGGGGTGAGCCACTGATGCTTCCTAGACTCTTTGTTTCACCGTTACCGACTTTGTTTTGCCAGTGTAACACTACTGTGCCACCGCGTCCACCATGGCCGGTGTCAGCCTTGTTCCGTGTCGTAATCAACCTCCGAAATGCCACAGATCGATGCGCATAGTTCTTGTGAACGTTTTGGTACTTTGGCCGTCGCCATTGGGCTCACCGTCGGCGAGTTAGCGCCGGTCAGCGCTGTCGTCGCCGCGGTCAAAGCCGGAGGTTAGGGATGACATGCGGGGGCCGGCTGTCAGTGAGAGAGAGAGAGAGAATAGTGAGATTTTATTATTTCTGAATTTTGAATAGTGTAGTAACTTTGGAAATTTATAAGAAAATAATTATAGCTCCAAAAATTCTAAAAATTTGTGTGCAGCTTCTGTACATGTTCTAGTATGGTTTAAAAATATGAAACTTGAAATTTGAATAAATTTTTAATGTTCAAAATTTTAGTTAATTAATTGATAAATGTGATTTCCATGATTTTTGTAGGCCACTGTATAACTTCAAAAATTATGAAATTTGTTTTGGTACACTAGTTTGTCATGAGGAAGCTTAAATAAAATTTTGAGGTCATTTGGAATAAGTTCATTTTTGGGCTTATTTCCAAATTAATTCAAAAATGTATTAAGGCAAACCCGAAGTGTTAGGTTAGAGTTTGACCTTGTTTTGGTCATGTTTTGTGACCAGTAGGGTTTCAAGATCAGTTTGGTCAAGTCACTTGTGTGGTCCTTGATGGTAGAATTGCAAGTTGGTTTTGTTGGCTTACAACTGTACCGTGAAGGACAGTTGTATTCGAGGTGTTGTTATATTTCATGTACCATGAAAGCATCATGTTTACATTATCATCATGTTGAAGCATATGTTATCATTTCATGTAGAATCCAAGAGTGAACCGATCCTAGTTGAGCAAGTTGTGGAAGGATCCCCGGTTGCCTCGGGATTCGATATTTGTGGTACTGATCCGGAACCCGAGATCATCAATGAAGGCAAGTCCCGGTTTATGCATTAAACCATTACCTTATTTACTTTGAAAAGTTTATCACCTATGTTACTTATTGCATTAAGTTGATTTATTCAAATGTTACCTACTTGATGCATTGCCTACCTTGTTAATTGTTTACCATCCTTGAAGATGATTTCATTTACAAAGGCATAGAATGCTTAGTTTGCTTTATGGTAGGCTTTTAAAGTAAAAAGTTTTGATACAATCAAAGATGGCATACTGGCCAAAGAAAGAAAGAAGATAGGATGAATTAGAGACTAGTCGGGTGACTTATCTTGAATGTTGGGTAATGTTGCCGACTATGTCGCTTAAAGGCCACTCATTGTGGATCTTCTGAACGAGACACTTTGTAGTACTGGTCACATACTCCGGTAAGCCTACTTCGGCTAATCCGATACTAAGACAAATACCCACGAACTGGGAGTGGAGAGATGGCGGGAGTAGCGTGTACCCTCATGGCTGGAATGTGGCCGGATTTGAGGTGTGCTGTGCTCTCGGGTGGCGTGGAGACGGCTTAGTATAGGAGGATCCGGTAGCGAGGTTGATATATGCAAGATTAAGTTCTACATATGTCGTGTGATAAGGAATCCTTAGCTGGGACTTGAATCAATTCGAATTGCCAGTGCTCCGCAGATATGGAGACTCATTTCATTACAGAAGCAATGCAGGACTGGTGAATTACTAAAACACGAGAAAATGAATGGAATAAGAAGACTTGGAATATGGGAAATGTACATTTAGTTTGAGATAATGAACTAAAAGGACTTAGGGGTAAAACTTGAAAATAGGATGAAGAATAGTAAGCTTTTGGCAAAGAACTTTTGAATCTTGCTACATCCTTACCTTGCCCCAACACCTACATCTCTAAAAGTCTTACACCCCCTTTACGTCGAGTTAGTCTTGTTGAGTACTTTTGTTCTCAGGGTTTGTTAACCCTTGTTGTAGGAGAGTCGCATGCGTAGGCTTGTTTTGGTCCCTACTGCATGTCAGTGTTTGAAGTCAATGACGATGAGGAATGATGAATGGCCTTTGGACAAGGCACTAGTTTGTATGATAAATAATGTTAATGTAATATTATCCCACTACTATGGTTGTATGACACTTATGGTTTTTTAAGTTTGAAACAACTGGTTTGTAAACTATGTTATTGTCGGGGACCTAATACCAGGGTACCCCAAGAGGTGGAACCGATAACCACCAAATGTAAAAAACTTCTGGACGCATAAGGGCGCCATGTCATCCCTTGTTCGAGTGACAGGAGTTCGGTTCCACCTCGCCCAACACCTTTGGAACGGGCTCGGTCTCACCCGAGGGCCGAGGGATAAACTCCGTCTCGCCCGACGCCTTGAGGACGGGCTCGGTCTCGCCCGAGGGCTGAGGGATGAGTTCCGTCTCGCCCGATCCCGGAGGGGTGGGGTCAGCCTCACCCAACGCCTTTGTGGGATAACCCTGCCTCGCCCCAAAGGCTCAAGGCTAATCTCCGTCTCGCCCAACGCCTATAGGGCAGGCTCAGTCTCGCCCGAAGGCTAAGGGATAGATTCCGCCTCGCCCGACCCCGGAGGGATAGGGTTAGTCTCGCCCAAGAGATAGGGATTGGCCTTCGTCTCACCCGATGGCCCAGAACGAGCCTCGCCCTGATCGATATCTATCCCTCATAACGATGGGTACAGGACGAGACAAGACGTTCGGGTCAACCATGGCTCCAACGACCATACCCTGCGCCCTGACAGGAAAAGAACTGCCAGGGAACGACAGGACTGATGCTTTAGACCCTTCCAGGCGCCGCAGAGCCCAAAAGGTATTACAGGTGCGTGCACCTCACTCTGTAGAGTTGTAGGCGCCGCCTTCAGCTCTGGGACATGAAACCCAACAAAGATATACGACAACTGCTATGCTCCAAGAACGGATTTGCTATCTCCACGAACGACGGATACTCCGTCACCGCGCTGTGGACCCGAGGGAGCGGGGGGCCCTCTTCCCGACCCCTCAGGTCCTCCCAGTCAGAGAGCCTTGGCCACGGCGCTACACCGGACCCCGACCCCGAATTCTCCCAACAAGAATCATGGGAACCAGAAGGCATGTGGAGTAAGGCTGGGGGGAGGCTCCTAAGTCAAAACCACTGTACTACAACCCATACCCTAGGGGCAGCATGCTGTGACTAATCTGACATCCTACAGAGATATCGACGACATCGTAAGCACTTATCTTCCTTCGCACTCATTAGAATGGGGGACCTGACCAGGTAGACATGAGCCACAAGGCTAAGTAGAGTACGCATCCTGGAGCCCTCACCCTTGTAAAGCCAGCCCCTTCATCTATAAAAGGGGAGGCGCATCCTCCATCAAAGGGACGGACCAAACAATAGTACGCACTCATACACACATTCAAGCAGCTACGAAGCTCTTGACCACCTTCCAATCCTTCGATCAGAGACTTGGGACCAGTCCCTCTCTCAGCAGTTTGTATCCCTTACTACAGACCGTTCACAGTGCTAATAACACAAGCAGCAACAAACTGGACGTAGGGACGTTCCGCCCGAACCAGTATAAATCCTGTGTCCTTTAGCGCACCATCCGAGCCTAACGCGCATTACTATAAATTTACTTGCCGGTGCTTGTACGAAACACCGACAGTTGGCGCGCCAGGTAGGGGGCTTTGCGCGTTCCAAATCAGGTCTCGGATGACCACCCACGCAATCACCTGGGCCCCGGGCGCACACGTGCATTTCGGCGACCTGGATTTCATCATCACACTAGAAGGAGAGCTGGCACTGACTCACTCAGCCGCCGGATCCCCCCCTTCCATCAACCTCAGCCGTCTCAGGCTTGAGGGTCCACCGGGCAACTCCCGGGGAGTCCGGTCACCCAAAAAGGCCTCTCACAACGCCACCATGTGTCCGGAGGGGTCCGTATGGAGCGCCCGGACAGCGTTTCCGTTCGGTCTCCGCAACGTTGCGGCAACCGTTGGCCGTCTTTTGGCGCTACGTGTGGTTCAACCACCCACGGACATCGAGTTCGTGGGGGCGATTGAGCGGGATACGGAGACCCTCTACGAGCTCCTCAACGAGGAGCCTGTATCGCTCTCCAGCTCAGATTCCATTAGGGGGAGCCACCACCCCTCCCGGGAATGCTACATGACGCAGACCCCCGAGGGTCACGTCGAAAGCGCCTCCAGGGAAGAGGCCACCCCTACAAACAATCCTGACGGCAGATCCGGGGAGGAGGCGACAGCCCCATCTCACCTAAGGATGGAGCAGCTAAGGGCTCGTCAGCAAGAGATCGATAAGGCCGGGCAAGGGCTCGCACGGGAATACGCGGACATCAATCGCGAGATTGAACGCCGCAAAGACGGGGGGCGCGCGCGCCACAGCCCGCACCGTACATCAAAGGATCCTCACCGACGATGGGGCCTTTCCTCACTTTGCTCGAGCCAGCCAGAACATCGCCGCAGCAACTGCCTTGCTGCATGGCCTCCCGGAGGCCGCGACGTCCAAGGATCGACGCGCTTATCGGGAGATTCGCACGTTGCTCGAGCGTGCAGCAGCTCAGCAGGCGGAAAGTTCGTTGTCTCGACGATGCGAACCCGACACCAGCCAGCGCGCGCCCTCAGTGCGTCCCACCAAGGACGCATCCGTACACCAAACACCGCCAGCCGGCGGGCAGCCCTCCGTTGTCCCTGTACATCAACGCCTCGGCCGTGGCCGCGACGTACGCAGCATCATCGACGCTCGGAGACGTGCCCATGGCGACAAGGGAGAAGCAGCGCGCCGCGGCTATCATCCCCGATGTGGCGGGCGCTACGACAGCAACGAGGACCGAAGCCCGAGCCCCGTCCTACCAGGCCCTCAGGCCTTTGGCCGGCACATCCTCAACGCCGCGTTCCCTCTAAGGTATCGACCACCCACGAACATTCCTAAATATTCTGGCGAAACAAATCCTGGGCTTTGGCTCGAAGACTATCGGCTTGCATGTCAGGCTAGTGGTGCGAGTGATGATAACTTCATTATTCGCAATCTCCCGCTGTTCTTGGCCGACTCGGCACGAGCGTGGCTGGAGCACCTACCGTCCAATGCTATTCAGAGTTGGGCAGATCTGACTGAGATCTTTGTGGGTAATTTCCAGGGCATGTACAAACGCCCTGGAAACCCATGGGACCTCAAGAACTGCCGTCAGAAAGCCGATGAAACCCTCCGCGGGTACATCCGGTGCTTCTCCCGACAGTGCAATGAGCTCCCGAACGTCGCCGACGCCGACGTGATAGGAGCCTTTCTGTCCGGAACGACCTGCGAATCCCTGGTCCACAAGCTAGGACGCAGGGGCCCGCAAACTACCAAGGAACTCCTGGACATCGCCACTAGTCACGCCTCTGGAGAAGAGGCAGTCGGGGCCATCTTTGATCGCTCCGACGGAAAGACAAGGCGGGACGAGGATGCCAGCGAAGGCACCTCCAACCGTCCCGCCAAAGGCAAAAATAAGAAGCAACGGCGCGACAACTCACTCGCGGCCGCTGCCGACCGCAAAGGTGGCCGGAAGCCCGCGGAGGGGACTCCAAACCACTTCGAGAAAATGCTCGAGGGGCCATGCCCAAACCACGCCTTCCTGGCCAAGCACCTATACAAGGAATGTGGCCTTATGCGCAAATACTTGGCCGGGGGCCTTAACAAGGAGGAGCAGGGGAAGGAGCCTGTTCCCACCACTAACGACACGGAGGAGAAGGACGACACCTTCCCAACTCCAACCGGTGCCCTCATGATCTTCGGAGGATCAACGGCCTACGACTCCAGGCGCCGCTAGAAGGTCGCACGTTGAGAGGTCTATACCGCTGGACCGGCTATGCCAGCTTATCTCCGGTGGTCGGAATCCGCCATAACCTTCGACCAAACCGACCATCCGGAAGCCATCCCACACCCGGGAAGGTATCCACTTGTCGTCGACCCGATCGTCAGTCCAAAGCGGCTCACCAAAGTACTGATGGATGGGGGCAGCGGCCTCAACATCATGTACGCCAAGACGCTCGACGAGATGGGTGTCAACCGAACGCACCTCCGTCCCGTCCGAGCACCTTTCCATGGCATCGTGCCTAGAAGGCAAGCCGTGCCGCTAGGGCAGATTAACCTGCCCATCACTTTTGGGGATCAATCCAATTACCGGACTGAGACCCTCACCTTCGATGTAGTGGGGTTCCCGGGGACCTTCCACGCCATTCTGGGGCGACCATGCTACGCGAAGTTCATGGCCGTACCCAATTACACGTACCTGAAACTGAAGATGCCGGGCCCCCGTGGGGTCATCACCATCGGCACCTCCTTCCAGCGCGCTTACGAGTGCGAGGTCGAATGCTGCGGACACGCATCCGCGGTCATCGCATCCGAAGAGCTCGCCACCCTCAGGGAGGAGGTCATTGAAGGGACACCCGACGCAAAGAAGTCGTCTGGATCGTTCGAATCGACAGAGGGCTCCAGGGACGTCCTCTTGGATCCCAGTAGCTCCGAGGGCAAAAAAGTCCAAATCGGGACAGCGCTCTCCTCCGCATAGGAAAGCGTGCTCGTCGACTTCCTCCGCGCCAACAAGGACATCTTTGCGTGGAAACCCTCGGATATGCCGGGCATCCCGAGGGAGGTCGCCGAGCATACTCTCCAAATCCTCCCAGGCTCCAAGCCAATGAAACAACGCCTGTGCCGCTTCGACGAGGAGAAACGCAGGGCCATCGGCGAGGAGATAGCCAAACTACTGGCTGCAGGATTCATTAAGGAAGTATACCACCCAGAGTGGTTAGCAAATCCTGTTCTTGTTAGGAAAAAGAGCGGGAAATGGAGAATGTGTGTTGATTATACTGGCCTCAACAAAGTGTGTCCAAAGGATCCATTTCCTTTGCCACGAATAGACCAAATAGTTGATTCCACCTCGGGGTGCGAAACCCTCTGTTTCCTGGACGCATACTCAGGCTACCATCAGATCACGATGAAAGAGTCCAACCAGCTCGCGACATCTTTTATCACGCCCTTCGGATCATTTTGCTACGTTTCAATGCCGTTTGGTTTGAAGAACGCTGGGGCAACGTACCAGCGCTGTATGCTTAGTTGCTTCGGAGACCTCATCGGGCGAACCGTTGAGGCCTATGTCGACGACATCATAGTCAAGTCCAAGCGGGCTGACCACCTTGTCGCCGACCTTGAATGCACCTTTGCAAAACTCCGGGCGAATGGCATCAAGCTCAATCCCGAAAAATGTGTTTTCGGGGTCCCGAGGGGCATGCTGCTCGGCTTCATCATCTCCGAGCGTGGCATCGAAGCCAACCCAGAGAAGATATCAGCCATCACGAGGATGGGCCCGATCCAAAACATAAAGGGGGTTCAGCGGATCACAGGGTGCCTTGCCGCCCTCAGCCAATTCATTTCACGCCTCAGCGAACGAGGACTCCCCCTTTATCGACTCCTGAAGAAAACTGACCGCTTCGAGTGGACAGCCGAGGCTCAGGAAGCACTTGACATGGTTAAACGATTTTTAACTAAGCCACCGGTCCTAGTTCCTCCATGCGATGGAGAATCTCTCCTACTATATATATCGGCCACCACCCAAGTGGTTAGCTCCGCCTTAATAGTAGAGCGAGAGGAAGAGGGGCACGCCTTCAAGGTGCAGCGCCCTGTATATTTCATCAGCGAGGTGTTATCCGACTCCAAAACCCGCTACTCCCAGATCCAGAAACTCCTCTACACCGTCCTCATCACCAAAAGGAAGCTACGCCACTACTTCGAGTCACACCCCGTGACAGTAGTGACGTCGTTCCCCCTCGGCGAGGTCGTTCGTAGCCATGACGCTACGGGAAGAACCGCAAAGTGGGCACTCGAGCTGATGGATCAGGGCATTTCTTATGTCCCCCGAACGGCGATCAAATCTCAGGCACTGGCTGACTTCATCGCGGAGTGGACCGAGGTCCAGATGCCACCAGCAGCCATCGATCAAGAGTACTCGATAATGTACTTCGACGGATCACTGATGAAGAAGGGCGCCGGAGCAGGACTAGTCTTTGTATCCCCCCTCGGGGTCCACATGAGGTACATGGTTCGACTTCATTTTCCCTCATCAAACAATACTGCAGAATACGAAGCGCTCATCAATGGCCTACGAATCGCCATCGAGCTGGGCATCCGACGCCTTGACGTCAGGGGCGACTCTCAGCTGGTCGTCAACCAGGTCATGAAAGAGTCGGGCTACCACGATACCAAGATGGAGGCATACTGTCAAGAGGTCCAACGTCTGGAGGACAAATTCGACGGCCTCGAACTCAATCATATCCCCAGGTGCCTCAACGAAGCGGCCGACACACTCGCAAAAGCAGCATCCAGCCGAGAGCCAGTTCCAACAGGCGTCTTCGCCAGTGACCAACACAACCCCTCGGTACGCTACGCGGGGTCGGAACAAGCCGACGATGGCCCTTCTAGTCCGACCCCCAAGGCTGACCCGCCAACTGTTCCTCCCAACCCCGAGGTCATGGAGCTTGAAGAAGACCCAGCAATGGAGTCCGATCCTCCCAATGACTGGAGAACGCTTTACATTGACTATCTCCTCCACGACGTACTACCAACCGATAAGACAGAAGCCCGATGGCTCACGCGACGCGCCAAATCCTTCGTTCTTGTAGAGGGCGAACTCTACAAACGAAGTCACACCGGAATTCTTCAGCTTTGCATCCCTGGCGAACAGGGAAAACTCCTACTAAGCGACATCCACGGTGGGGCATGCGGACACCATGCCGCACCAAGAACCTTGGTTGGGAAGGCATTCCGATAGGGTTTTTATTGGCCCACCGCAGTAGCCGATGCCGAGCAAATTGTACGCACCTGCGAAGGGTGCCAATACTACGCTCGGCAAACACACCTCCCGGCCCAGGCTCTCTAGATGATCCCCATCACGTGGCCCTTCGCGGTCTGGGGGCTTGACCTGGTTGGGCCACTTAAAAAAGCGCCCGGAGGCTTTACCCACCTGCTTGTCACCATAGACAAGTTCACAAAATGGATTGAAGCTCGGCCAATATCCACAATCAAATCTGAGCAAGTTGTGCTGTTCTTTCTCGACATCATCCATCGCTTTGGAGTACCGAACTCCATCATCATAGACAACGGCACGCAGTTCACCGGTAGGAAATTCATTCGTTTCTGTGATGAACAACACATCCGAATCGATTGGGCAGCCGTCGTGCACCCCCGGACGAACGGACAGGTCGAGCGCGCAAACGGCATGCTCCTTCAAGGCCTCAAACCCAGAATTTTCAACCGGTTGAATAAGTTCGGCGCGTGTTGGCTCGCTGAGCTCCCGGCTGTGCTATGGAGCCTAAGGACGACTCCTAGCCGGGCCACCGGCTACACACCCTTTTTCATGATCTACGGCTCCGAGGCCGTTCTCCCGACGGACCTCGACTATGGAGCGCCAAGAATCAGAGCATATGACGAACAGGGAGCCGAGGCATCTCACCAAGACGCCATGGACCAGCTGGATGAGGCCCGCGACATCGCCCTCCTCCGTTCAGCCAAGTACCAGCAAGCGTTACGGCGGTACCACAGCCGACGGGTGCAGGGTCGAGCCTTCAACGTCGGAGACCTCATCCTCCGCCTTGTGCAGAGCAACAAGGATCGCCACAAACTCTCCCCGCCCTGGGAAGGGCCCTACATCATCGCGGAAATACTTCGCCCAGGCGCCTACCGGTTGAAAACCATCAAAGGCGAGGACTTCACCAATGCCTGGAACATTGAGCAGCTACGTCATTTCTATCCTTAAAATAAGCTTACACTTTTCTTTATCAGTTTTTATCTTAACAGAACCCCGATCCTTAGTGACTACCGACCCCTGCAAATCGCGAGGGGTCTGACCTCACTCGGGGGCTGGCATGTGATCGTAACATATGTCATGTGTAATACAAGTATTACGCTTGTAAAAAATCCCACTGTTATACTTGCAAACATTTTCTAAGTTTTCCATTCGCCTCATAAACGAGTCTCGAGGGCTAAGATCTTGGGAACCAATTCTGAATACAACTGGTAGGACTGCAAGACACCCACGCGCCCAGCGGCTGCAACCTCTTTGCTCACCAGTTCAATCAGAATTAGTTCACCCACGTTCCTAGCTTCCTATAACTTAGACCATGAGAAGAGTTGGAAAGCGTTAAAATGACTTGCCATAAGCAAAGGATGTAATTTTGTTCATTACAAAAAAGTTTTGCACAAATTCACCACTTACAAAGCGATGTCATTACAAAAAAGGAACAATATACTCTGAGGACTGTTTACTCGGGGGCTTCCCCACAATGTTATTTCATTATAGTCTCGGCTCAGCTCTACCACAAGTGCTACTGCGGTCGCCGTGCCATGCTCTCCATCGGCGACGTCCGGGGCGTGTACACGGGCCAGTTCGTCTACTGCGGCCGCCGTGCCACAATCTCCATCGGCGACGTCCGGGGCGTGTACATGGGCCAGCTCGTCTACTGCGGTCGCCGTGCCACGCTCTCCATCGGCGACATCTTCGCTGGATCCTCCAAGGCGCCACCATCTACGACGCCTCCGCCGGAACGTCCGGGGACTACGCCATCGTCGACAGCCGCGACCCCGGCAGCGACGCCACCGCCATGACATCTAGAGACTACGCCATCATCCCCAGCCATAACCCTGACAATGGCATATGGGCAGGAAACGCCTCCCGCCAAGGGAGGAGCACAGCGAACGACGACGCAGTCAACGACGTACGACGCCCACCGGCGCCTCCTTTCCTTCGGCAGCAGCGACTCCTCAGCAAGGGCCGCGCGCACCATCTCATCTACGTTGGATAACCTCTGGCTCGACATCACGCACCAGAATCACAAGCAAGTTTGTAAGTTCTCTATCTCTCTCTGGCATTACTCTTCCTCACTCAGGAACCACCGCGACGCACGGACGCGTTTGGCGGAAAGGAAGAAGAAGGAGAGATAGCGGCTCGGAGGCAGAAGGGGAGGTGGGATGAGAACTCCTCTCCCCCTCCCTATTTAAAGAGGAGGCGCAGTAACTAAGGAAAGGCGAAAGGTCGGACGAAAAACCCTCTCCCTTCCCCTTTTTTAATACGCAATCAATGCTGATTGATATTTGAGGGGACGCGCCAGAGGTGACGGGACGAACCCCGGTCTACGAAGCGTCCCTCTTTGGTCAAACTGAACACTGCCTGGGTATGGCCCGCCACTGACCCGCTCCGGACGCGGCGATTAAGGCGCCCACATAGGCAGACAACTTTTTTGCCTCCCCATGCAGGACCACGGATGACTCGATGACGGGACCCTTCAGATCTCCTGGGTCGACCGTTCGGCCCAGAAGACACGACGAACGAACGACCAAAGAAAGATAAGCCTCTCAGCTTTCACATTTTGTGCGTTAAAATTTGTTCGCAAGATTCCGACCCCGTCAAATAGCAGGGACGCGAACATCACTCGGGGGCTGTCGAGGATGACTACCAATCCAGACATCCTCTTCACCCGACCCCTCCGTACGCTTGAAACTAAGGGCGCGATATACAGGCACAAAGCTTTGAGTAAAACTGGACGAACTAACAAACCCTACGCCCCGATAGCTACGATGTTTCTGTTCACCAAAAAAATCATGCTCAAATGCCTCTCGCGTCTCTAGTTTCGACGTCCGCCTTTCTCAAAGAAGGGATCGGAGGGGTCCGCCTACAGCTGTCAGGTTGCCCAAGTTAATCGAACAGCTCGGATCGTCACCGAGACACAAAAACAAAGAATGGCAATTCTTACGCAGGTTTTTCCAACCTCGTCACAAACGTCAGGGCCCGAACCCATCTGGTAGGAGCTTTTCCGCCACTCATACCACCAAGGTAACGTTACCACCTTTATTTTCAATTAAATCTTGCATTCAAAACATTTCATATGCAAAAAATTGCATCCCAATGATTCGTGTCGCACCACGAAACGGCTGTCGCCTTATTCGATATAGGCAACCACAGGCTGAGGTTCGAAGGTCGGCCCGCGAAGGGCTCGAGGCCGCCTCATGCCGAACAGAGCCAGGGAGAGATAACTGAGACGAGCCCCAGCGGCCCTGCCCGACCCCGCTCAGAAGCAAACCGAGACGTCTTGACCTTCTCTCGTTCGATTCTAACCTCGAGCCAAACCCATAGAATCTCCATCGAGGAGAGGCCATCGGGCCCCCTGAGCTTATCGAACGACTCAGGCATCTGCCGGGAGGCGGGTTAAGAAGTTGTGGAGTGCCACCAGAGGGCTCTGCCGACCCCATCAGCAAATGATGGACCCGGATTCCACACGAACGTACCCGTTAGCGAGCTCGTTGAGCGCGGTACTCAAGCCGTCGAGGCAAGTGTCGTTCACTCAGCCCCTCCGATTGCGAAAACCGAGGACGGGGTAACACGCAAATAATGGTCGACCCCTATCAGACCCTAACAAGGCTCGGGGGCTCGGGCCAAACAATGCAGGGACAAAGGCCCCACCTTGCCGAGCCCATAGAGTCCCCAGTTGGGATTTCTGTTGCAAGACAGGGCGGGGATTATTGCGATGACATCCATTGTCACCAAAACCACGATTCCGGTCTCCAGTAACACCCGACCCCAGGCAGGTGCAGGGGTCGGACCTTACTCGGGGGCTGTTAAGGTACGGCTACCTCCTCAATCTCCTCGCATTATAATCAGCGGCACAATTCAGGGGAACATATTGGTAAGACCGTAAAAAATCAAATCGCAAAAAATCAAACAAAACGAAATTAAGACGCAAAAGCACGAAATGCGTCCAGACTCGAAAAATACCGACACTTGTCCACATATTACATATAAGCTGTTCTCAAAATTGTTCGATTAATTACTCCCGCGAAGGGAGAACCATTTCTTTCAGACTGTCTGCCAGGTTCTTCGCAAGGGGAGCGACCATCTTCTCCATTTCCTCCAGCTCTTCATCCTCGTAGGTGGACGGAAAGCCTTCGCTCATCACCCTCAGGTTTATTTCCTTCTCATAATGGGCATGGGCGACGGTGAAGGCCTGGGTAATCCCGGCGTGAAAGGCACTCTCCTCAAGTTGGCCCACCCGAGCCGTGATACCTCCGACACGAGCCGCGAGCGGGCTGGTCTCCACCGGCTCCGTCACATTCAGGGCATTAAGGACCACCCCGACCGCAGCTTGTGGAAGATCATGCTCATTGCTCTCCGCCTGAAGGGCCCTGCGCGTATAGGCAGCCTCTTTCTCCAGCTTGGTGGCGACGTTCTCGGCACTCAACTTTCCTTTCACCGCATCATCAAGCTCCGCCCGGAGAGAGCGGACCACCTCGACGTCCTCGTCCACCTTCTGCTGGAGGGCTGTGGCCCTACTCTTGGCCTTCTGCCAGAGGTCCCGCTCCATCTCCAGCTCCTTTAGGATTTTGCCGGCCTTCTCATTGGCCGCGGCATTCCTCTGCAGCAGCTCGTCTCGCTCTTTTTGGAGTCTGGCAATCTCCTCTCCATCCAGCTTAGACCTCGCCGACAGGTCCTCAAACATCCCGTGCGCCTCCTCTACATCCTGACGCGCCTGGGCCTCCTGCTCCTGGACGATGGCAAGCTGGGCGGCCATGTTTGCTCGCAGCCGGGCCTCCTCGGAGAGGCGATCCTGCTCCGCCTTCTGCTCACGGAGGAATTGGGATTTTTTTCCGGCTACGAGCAACAAGAATCTGAAGAAGAAGAAGACTGATATCAGAAATGCGAGAACCCACAAACACACGAAGAAAGAAAAAAGAAAAAAGTCCAAAAAATACCTGAGAGGTAGGGATAACGATCTCACGGAGGGCTCCTCTGGCCTGGTCCAGGGCGTTCAGCATGGTCAAGATCCCGATGTCAAGACCTTCTCGCTCCATACTCTCGGAATGATCATCGAGCGAGAAAAGAGCCGACGTCGGGTCCTGAGCAGCCATCCACTGGAGCGGCGGCTCCCCCCGCGCAGGGGAGCGGCTTCCTCCCGACAAAGGGGCCAGTGGCGGCTCCCTCCTGACCCTGTGCGGCACCACCGCCGCACTCAAGGACCCTCCGGCTGGACCCTCCTCCATCTGGACTGCTTCGGGCGCCACGGGTGGATCCACATGGGCACCTGGCGGCGCGGATTGCACCACGCCCTCGGGTGCCACCACGACCGCGCCCGGCTGATCCTGGCTCGGCGCAGTCACGATCACCGGCGGCATACGGTCCTCAGCCGGCTCTTCCACGCCCGCCACGGAAGAAGCCGCTCGCTCAGTAGCCTCCGCGGGCGTGGGAGCCACCATGGACGCCGTCGGTTCGGCCAACGCGGCCCCAACGTCGGCACCACCCCTGCCCGAAACAGGGGTGACTCCAGGCGACGCCGTCTGTCCCGCTTGAAGGGCGAGACTCTTCTTGGGCGCCAGCCCTAGGGGGTGACCCGTCCGCAAGAACCTACGCAAAGGTAATAACCGTTAAGTCAAAATAAAAATGGAAAAAAGATGAAAACAGAGGAGTCAAGAGCTTACGTTGACGTCCTCGGCCGGCGGAAGCGTTTTGGGGATGGATCCCCAGATCCCTACCCTGACTCGTCTGGACGGGACCGTTTCTTGCCTGCCCCCTGCTCCAGGGCAGGGGGGTTCATCTCGTCGGGCACAGCGCCGGAGTCGCTCCCCTCCATCGTCTCGTCGGGCGCGGCACCAGAGCCGTCCCCCTCCCTCGTCTCGCGGGGCGTAGCACCGGAGCTGCTCTCCTCCATCACCTCGCAGGGCGCGGCATTAGAGCCGGGCGCGGCTCCGGTACTACCCTCTTCCATGATCGCCTCAGGGTCGGCGGCAGCAAGCCCAGCGTCCCCCATCCACCAATCCTCGACCGGCACGCCGTGCGAAGCGGCGGACTCACCGGCCTCCACTGACCTCATTGATTCACTTCCCTCTGCGTGAAAAGCAAAGGGCCCCTACACGGGTGGGTGGCCACTTGTCAGCATTTCCTCATCCTCCAGGACGCCCCAATCCACATCGACGGCTACCTCGTCGTCGCCGTCGTCATCATCATCATCATCGTCATCCTCACTGCTCACGTCCTCTCCCCGATCCTGTGCCTCCTGCTTTAGTCATTTTGCCTTCTTCATCTCCTCCTTTGCCTTCTTGTCCCGCTCGGCCACGAGTCGATTCGTCGCCGCCACAGCCCTGTCCTTCGGCAGTGGAGCCGGACTATCCTTGAAGACTAGCCCCCTCGGCTAGCCCCAACATCACAAAAGCAAGTATTAAAAAAGGGAGATTCAGGAGAAAGAAAAGAGTGCAGGGGAAGAGGGCTTACGAATTCGAAGAACCCAGGCTCCGGCCGCATTGGAGGATGCCCGGGCACCGGATACACGATGTCGAGGACCATGCCGGTAGAATCCTTCGTCGGCTCCGTCGCCTCCTTGACACGCTGCGCCACTTCCGAATAAGGGAGCACCTCGTCAACGAGCACCGTCCCCTCGAACGATATCCCTGGCATCATCCGATGCAGGGGAAGCACACGCGCCATCAGTGGCACCACCCTCCTCGCGTGGTAGGCACCGATAATCCCCGACCCCTTTACACCCCAACCCTTCAGGGCATGGAGGGCGGAGAGAAGGTTGGAGATGTGCTTCTTGTCTTTAGTCTGAACGCCCCAGCCCCACGACGCCAGAGCATCCACAATAAGACATCCGGTGTACTTCGGTAGGGTGGCACTCACATCATCCCTAACATAAAACCACTGCGAATGCCATCCCTTGTTGGATGTAGCCAGACGCATGTACGGGTAACCCTTCGACCGGGTATGGCGCAGGTGAATGCTGGCACACCCCATCGGCGCGTCTACTTCTTTCCCCCCAATCTTCCTCTTCGATAGACTAACGCTAAAGAAATACCGCCACAGATCAAAATGGGGAAGGTCCTGCTGGGGCTGCTTGCCCGTGTGATCAGCCATGGCGACCAACGCGGAGTTGGTCGATCGGTGGCGATCTTTTCTATTCTTTTTTCCCCTCTGCATGGAGGGGCCCTCATCCTGATCCTAGCGCTTGGCCTTGCCTTTTCCTCAGCCTCTGTTGGAGCACTGTGGGAGCGGCGCTCGCTGGATGCGTCGAACAAAGGCCCATGGTCCTGAGCAATCTAGGCTGGGACTCCGGTCGCTGCTGTGAGCGTCTTGGTTTGGCCCAAGCCACTCGTGTACAGGCGGTCGGTGTGGAGTGGTCGCCAAGTCAAGACGAGGAGCAGATGCAGCCTTCTATGCCGCGCTAACAGCTGTAGCGGTGAGTGGGTGGAGCGATTCATCTTGTGCGTCCCCACTCCCCTGGTGGGGAGAGAGGCCATGAGTCGATGTCGTGATGCGGAGCTCTCCGCCTATTGAATGGCGGTAGTCTCCACTAGTGCTCGGAGGTTCCAATGGATCGTCTATTCCTAGGGGTCATTCGGCTCGGGAAGGACGTGCAGAAGTATTGCCGCAGCGGTGATGTTCTGATTGGCCCGAGCGAACTATGGGGGATCGTTCTCCCTATCCATGGTGTTGCGCTGGACCCGACGGGCATGACCCCAGGCATCGCTCGTCAGTTTATGCGTGCGGAGCGTAGTATGGGGCGCTAAACATGGTGGCGCAATCGGTGGCTGGTTCAGCCGTTGTTGTCATAGCTCCTCGCCATGCTCCCATGTGAGCGCGGGGGTCTCTGCACGAGGGTCCAGAGGGGTGTGAGTCTGCAAGGACTCTGTTACCACCGGTGGCTGTCCTAGAGCGTCCGCCATAGCGCACTCCCAGGATGGACGATGGCTAGGCACCATGTCGCCGATGTTGGAGCCATCACTCTCAACATCGTCATCCATGAGGTCGAGAAAATAGGTGGGAGCATAGCTCGCCATCCCCACAAATTCGAACATGAGAGGGGGGCGCCTCACATGAGAGGGGAGACGTGAGGCCATAGGGGAACCGATTGCATGGCGGTCATGGCGGGGACAATGGGGTCCCTCTAGATAATCGGTGGAAGATAGAGAAAGGCAAGTAAATAACAGTATGTACATTACTCACAGCAGGGTTTGAGTAGAGAGTTTGCTCAGAATGAAGCACAAATGCCTTTTTGTTGAAGTAATCGTGTGTCTCGAAGCCGATGGAGGGTGCCCCAATGATGGGAGCCAGAACGAGTGCCTCCTCATGGAGGTGTAGTGTGCCGAGCCAGTCGGCGATGAAGTCTAGGCTTCCAAAGAGGAAGGCCTAGGATGGCTTAGAGACGGGTGGAACCCACATCCCAACAGGTGGGAGTGTGGGAAACTCCAGTGAGCCAAAGCGAGTCATATCGCCAGAGCCTGCCATGGCGAAGGTGGTAGAAAAGTGGCCATCTGATGACCAAAAGGTGTTGAACGTACAATGTCTTCCCCACGGACATCACCAACTATCGGTGCAGAAAGTGACCAACAAGTAAAAATTTGTAGTTTTAACATACGTTGTGATCGGATGTGGCCTAGCACTCAATGACACAGGGTTTATACTCATTCAGGCAACGTGCCCTACATCCAGTCCAAGTCAGTCAGTGACTTTATTCCTGAGCCTAGGTGCTCAAAGTTTGTAGTGGGGTTACAAACGAGAAGGAGAAAGATGGGGGGTACAAGAGGTCTGATCGAACTCCGATCGAAAGGGCTGAGAGTGACAGGAGCCTCGCTATGAGCTAAGTGTTCAAGCGTGTGCTTGTGGTTTGAACTTGGCGGTTCTGTGGTTGTGAACTAGTGAACTTGATTGATCTGAATGAATCTGAATCAACTTTTTCTTTTAGGAGAGAGCGCATCCCCTTTTATAGATGAAGGGGATGGCCTTACAAGTGAGAGGGAGAGAGTACGTATGTTACTAAGCCTTGTTGCCCATGTTGGCGGGTACATGATGATGGTAGGCGCCCACAACACTGTTGGATGTCAGATGCACATGGGAGGTTGTGTTGTCTTCTTCAGGTATGGCAGACGTCGGCGCCTGTCACACTGTTGATACCTAGAGGCATGCAAGGGGTTCTACCATGTTTGCTTGGTACGGTAAATGTCAGCGCCCACAACACTATCGATGCCTAGAGGCATGTGGAGGGAGCCTTACCATATGGGAGTTAATGGCGCCCACAATACTATAGGGGAAAATGTTTGCTCCTACAATACTGCTTGGGTCTATCATGCCAGGGAGGTCGCAGAGTGCTGTTTTCACAGGTGTATAGGATATGGACCTCGGTATTGCAGTTTGACTTGTGTGCCCTATCTTACTTTCTTCGTCTGTTTCCTAGTCTTTACCGAGCGGGTGTCCTCGGTCGGTTGGTTCCAGTCGGCTCTAATCGCGCTAGTCGGAGAATAGTGAGCACAGGTTTGGTGCATCCCCGGTCGGAGACGCGGGTCAGAATCAAAAGTAGTGCTTTGGCCAGGCCTTTCGGTCGGAGAGGCCGTTCAGAGGCGGGCTGAAGACCGAAACGAGCGCTCTAGTCGGAGAGGTGGGCCGGAGTCAGAAAACGGGCGCCGTTTCTCCTTGGCCAGACCTTCTGGTCGGCGATTGGATCGCCCTTCTGGCCTGTTGTTTAGATACTTGGGCCAGCCCATGAGTTGCGCATTATCTGCCTAGGCCGAGCCTTTGTTGGGAAGCTGATCTTTGAGGGACCCGGTTTATGAACCCAACACAAGGCAAGTACATCAAGGACATGCTCAAGAAGTTTGGCACGAGTGATAGCAAAGCCATTAGTACACCAATGGGAACAAATAGTAATTTGGATTGTGATGCAAGTGGCAATATGGTGGATCAAAAATTGTATCGGTCTATGATTGGAAGCCTACTCTATGTGACCACATCAAGGCCGGATGTCATGTTTAGTGTGTGCATATGTGCAAGATTTCAAGCCTCACCAAGAGAAAGTCATTTGAAGGCTACAAAGAGAATATTGAGGTATTTGAAGTATACACAAAATGTTGGTTTGTGGTATCCCAAAGAAGCAAAGTTTGAGCTAGTTGGTCACTCCGACTCGGATTATGCGGGATGCAAGGTTGAAAGGAAAAGCACCTCGAGCACATATCAATTGTTGGGAAGATCACTTATTTCATGGTCATCAAAGAAGCAAAATAGTGTTGCATTATCAACCGCCGAAGCCAAATACATATCCGCCGGTAGTTGTTGTGCACAAATACTTTGGATGAAGGCCACCTTGAATGACTTTGGAATCAAGTTCAAGAAAGTGCCATTGCTATATGACAATGAGAGTGCAATCAAGTTAACCAACAATCTAGTTCAACATGCAAGAACAAAGCACATTGATGTCCGTCACCATTTCATAAGAGATCACCAACAAAAGGGAGACATTTGCATTGAAAGTGTAGGCACCGAAGATCAACTTGTCGATATATTTACCAAGCCATTAGATGAGAAAAGGTTTTGCAAGCTAAGGAATGAGTTGAACATATTGGATTTCTCAAATATGTGTTGATGCATCTCCCCACTTATATGACATGCCTCTCTTCCGAGCAATCCAAGGTAAAAGTTGATTGGCATGGCATACATTCTTACTAAGGACATGTTTAGTGCATCTAGTCATCTTTCACATTTAATAGGCTCATTCATGAAAGTCAAATGAACTTGATGATTGTATGGTACCACTATTGCTACTATGCTTAATTTGGTCTAGTGGTAGCATATGACATGTTTATGGGCTTGTAAACCTATTGTTTGATCTAGAAAATGAGCTCTAAGTGTTTAACTCAACATGGTACAAGATAACCCTTATTTGGAGGCGTGAAGAAGCTTGTCATTAGATCAAACCGAGTTAAATATCTTTGGCAAGTGGTCTAGATTGGACCAAATTTGGGAAAATGATCCTCACCCCATTGATTGACTTTGATAATCTCAACCTATCTACTTTTTGAATCTTTGTGGTCATTGATGACAAAGGAGGAGAAATAATGTACAAAGATAGTGAAAAGACAACAAAGGGGGAGAGAAACAAAGATATAAGTGATAGGGGAAGAATTTGAGAACTTGACATAGGGGGAGAGATATGACAAAGGAAGAGGATCAATTAAATTTTAAGCACACAAGTAGGGGGAGCAAGCTCATAAACTTGGTGGATGCATTTGAATGTGCATTTCAAATGTTTGCTTGCATAGCACAAGTTTTAAATTTCAATATCTATGCTTGCGTGGTATATGCTAGTTATAGGATTGAATGATGAAATGAAAAACTAGCATGCATAGGTTAAGAAACTAGACTTATGTTCATTTTATGGAAACTAGACCCTTGCTTCTAATGTTGATCTCATAGGGTATTTATAGTTTTTGTGTATGTCTAGTTACTAATTGTGTTAAGGATGGTATATTGGTGCACTCCGTTTGGTATCACGCTTCAAAGGTCCATTTTTTTATATACCTTAGCATCATTTGGTAGACATTGTCTCCTATATTTCCTATCTAAGCATATGTGCAAGCAACAATCCAAACTCTTAGCACATATGTAGGGGGAGCAATTGCTACCATTTGGGGTTCATGAAACTTGTCCATATCCTTTTACACATGGTAAATGTGCTTGGGCAAGCAACATGGATTCAATTAATTTTCAATTCATATCTTTGTGTAAGGGTTGTCATCAATTACCCAAAAGGGGGAGATTGAAAGCTCTAGTTTGGTTTTGGTGAATTGATGAAACCCTAAGTGATAACCTAGTTTATCAAAGTGATTATGAGATAGGTAGCACTACTCCAAGTGGTGAAGCAATTGAAGATCATGACATGATGATGGTGAGCCATGGCAATGATCAAGTGCTTAGACTTGGAAAAGAAGAAAGAGAAAAACAAAAAGCTCAAGGCAAAGGTGAAATTGATAGGAGCTTTTCGGTTTGGTGATCGAGACACTTAGAGAGTGTGATCACATTTAGGATCGATAGCCGTATTATTAAGAGGGGTGAAACTCATATCGAAATGCGGTTATCAAAGTGCCACTAGATGCTCTAACTCATTACATATGCATTTAGGATCTAGTGGAGTGCTAACACCCTTGAAAACATTTGTGAAAATATGCTAACACACGTGCACAAGGTGATACACTTGGTGGTTGGCACATTTGAGCAAGGGTGGAGAAGTTGGTGAAATGAAGGAGGAGATAGTCATTAAGAAACAGTGACCAGACGCTGGTCATGTGGTGACCGAACTCAGAAGAGCTACGTCCGATCAGTAGTGGGTCCGTAGTGCAATCTCGATTTTATTGATCAGACTCTGCCTTGGGCAGTGACCGAACTCTGACCCCGTGTCCGGTCAGTAGGCGCACAATGAAGGCCACCCTCAGTCCCTTGACCGAACACTGAAGAGAAAGAGGGACCGGACGCGCGGTGGCTGCGTCCGGTCACCTAGTGACATATGCTGACGCAAGCAACAAAGACAGACTGTGTTGACCAGACACTGGCCTGCGTCCGGTCATGGGCCATCGGGCGTGTTCAGTCATGAAAAACCGGCTCTAGAACCTCTCTGGAAACGATTAGACTCTGGCTAGTCTACATCCGGTCATGCAGGAGCGAACACGTCCGGTCGCTATATAGGGGCTCGGGGAGCTCTCTGTAAATGACTAGACTCAGGCGGTGGCGCGTCCGGTCTTGGCACAGAGGTGCGTCCGGTCACAACTTAAGTGCACTATTGACCATTGAGATCAGGCGATCAGCATTTGAAGCAAGAGACACATGGCGAAAATCTAAGGACCAGATGTTGGGGTGTTGCGTCCGGTCAATCCGACCGGCGCGTCAGCTCGCCCCGATTTCTCAGTGAACAGAGAGCCAACGGCTCTATTCGTGGGGGCTCTCTATTTAAGTCACATTGCTGGCTCTAGCTCACTCTCTTGGCCATTTGCATTGACATAGCAACCTTGTGAGCTTAGCCAAAGCCCTCCCACTAATCTCCATCATTGATTCATCATCTTTGTGATATTGGGAGAGAATCCAAGTGCATTGCTTGAGTGTTTGCATCTAGAGGCACTTGGTGTTCATATTTCGCTATAGGATTCGCTTGTTACTCTTGGTGGTTGGTGCCACCTAGATGGCTTAGAGCAGCGAGGATCGTCGAGCGGAGGTTGGTGATTGTCTCCAGCTCCGATCATGGTGATTGTGAGGGGTTCTTGACCTTTCCCCGGCAGAGAGCCAAAAGGTACTCTAGTAAATTGCTCATGGCTTGTGTGATCCTCATCTTGTGTTGGTTGTGCGGCACCCTATTGAGGGTTTGGCATGTGATGCCAATTAGCGCGTGAACCTTCAAGTGAGTGAATCGCCACAACGAGGACTAGCTTGTCGGCAAGCAAGCGAAACTCGGTAAAAAATCATTGTGTTAACATTTGATTCCAAGGTGATTGGTATTCATTCTTGTGATTGATTGGTTCATTCCTCGACTCGACGGTATAACCATCTAGCTCTCTCTCTTTATAATACCACAAACTAGTTGTCAAGCTCTTTAGTGTAGCTAGTCGTGAGAGCTTGATTAGTTTGGTTAGTGTGGCTCTTTAGTTAGCATTTGGGAGCATACTAACTTAGTGTAGTGACATAGCTATTATGTGGATAGAGACTATAGAAACTAGAATTATGGTAGGTGGCTTGCATTTTTAGTAGGCTAGCACAAGACTCGCTTCGCCTCATATTTGTCTAACCGGTTTGCTAAGTGTTGTTGTAGAAATTTTTAATACGCTATTCACCCCTCTCTAGCCATTAGGACCTTTTAGAGGGCCGTCGGCCAGTAGAACCTATGTCTAAAGGCTTTCCCTACGAGGGCCCTCAGGGCGGTGTGGATGTCAAGGAGCAGCTTCTTTCCTTCCTCCGGGAAGACACATCAGAGGAGCACCTCGGAGGCACTTCGGTGGTAGAGCTGTCCATCCACGAGCTTATAGCTCTTAGCACACTAGACCAATCTGTGGGCGTCAGCGACATCATCGGGGAGGATCCCCTATCTGAGGAAGTCGAGGAAGGGCGTCATCCAGTCCTTTGGGTCCTAGGCGGTTGGGGGAGTCTTCTACCAGCGCACCAGCCTCATCGATAAGAGGCGGCGCTGAGTTCACAGAGGGTGTGCCCCGTTGGCCAAGCGAGTCGTCCATCTACGCCGAGGGCTCTTCAAAGTCCCTTGCATCAGGGACGTCGCCTTCTTCGTCAGGGGCGGCGAGCTCCGGTCGCCCACGCTTTTGGGTTTGTACCGAAGGGTCAGGGAGAGGGCTGGCCAGCAGTTTGATCCCCCTACGGCCACATGTGGTGATAGCCAGCACACACCCCTTGGGGGGTGACCCATCGCCGGCCATGGCCGTGTTTGAGGCAGTCTCCTAGGTGGTCGTTCCCACCTCTCCTTCGAGGCGGATCGAGGGGGTGTCGAGGACATCGTGGAAGACCCCAACGGTGGGTCCTTTTGAGAGGATGCTAGCTTTGATAGGGCATTAGCTTCCTCATTATCCCTCTGAAGGACGTGATGGAGCTCGATGCCGTCAAACTTCTCCTCCAATTTCTGGACCTCCGAGAATAGGCCTTCATCCTCATGTTCCAGCAGGCTGACTCCTTCATGACCTGGTTGATAACAAGCTTAGAGTCCCCTCAAATGAAGAGGTGCCATGCGCTGAGCTCAACGGCCACTCGGATGCCATGAAGGAGTGCCTCATACTCTACAACATTGTTAGTGGCCTGGAAATGGAGCTGAAGGGCATACCTTAGCTTATCGTCGCTAGGGGATATGAGGAGGACCCCTGCGCTCGCCCCCTCGAGCATGAGAGAGCCGTCGAAGTACATAGTCCAGTACTCCAACTTGACAGGAGCGGTTGAGGCTTGCTCCTCTGTCCACTCTTCCACAAAGCGGTGAGCACTTGGGACTTGATCGTCGTGTGAGGGGCGTATGTGATGTTGAGGCCCATGAGCTTGAGCCCCCATTTGGCGATGCGGCCCATGGACTCCTAATTATTTATGATGTCCCTGAGGCCGTTGAAGGACACGACCACCATCGGGTGGCTGTCGAAATAGTGTCGGAGCTTGCGCTTGGTGATGAGCACGGCATAGAGGAGTTTCTGAATCTTCGGGTAGAAGGTCTTTGAATCAAAGAGGACCTCACTGACGAAGTACACCAGCCACTGAACCTTGAGCGCATGGCCCTCCTCCTCCCGTTCCATGACCAGAGCCACGTTGGCAGTGTGCGGAGTGGTAGCGGTGTACAGAAGCAGGGTCTCTCCCTCGGAGGGGGAGTCAGGACCGATGGTGTAGTCAGGAAGTCTTTCAACTAGGCCAACGCCTTTTGGGCTTCCTGCGTCCACTCAAAATGTTCAGATTTCTTAAGGAGCTTGTATAGTGGCATACCTTGCTCCCCGAGACGGGATATAAAGCAGCTGAGCGCTGCCAAGCATCCGATGAGCCTTTAGGCCCCTTTTAGGTTCTTGATCGGCTCCACATCCTTGCCTTGAGCTTTTTGTTTTTCTCTTTCTTCTTTTTCAAGTTCAAGCACTTGATCATCACCATGGTCACACCATCATCATGATCTTCACCATTTGCTCCATACTTGGAATAGTGCTACCTATCTCATGATCACTTTGATAAACTAGGTTAGCATTGAGGGTTTTATCAATTCACCAAAACCAAACTAGGGCTTTCAACTGCCTTCTCCACCGGAGCGGTGATAGCTCACGCTAGATACACCATGGCCTTCTCCACCAGAGCGCCAAGCTCTGCACTGGTGAACTCCCACGCAAATGAGCCTCCATTCTCCCAAGCAGTAAGGAGATGTTGCACTGAAAACGCATGATGCAAACGTATGTTTCAAGTGTTTCAGATGTATGTTGCAAGTGTTTTATATGGATGTTGCAAAAGTAGATCAGGATGTTGCACATGTTGCAATGGCTATACACGTATGTTGCAAGTGTTTGTTCCAAATATTTCATCTGTTTAAGACGTATGTTGCAAGTGCTTTTATCTATATATTGCAAAAGTAGATCTAGATGATGCATATACATGCATGTTGTAAGCGTATGTTTCAAGTGTTTTATGTATTTTTATATGTATGTTGTAAATGTTTTATCTGGATTGTTTTCAATGCTACACACGTGTTTTCAAAAAAAAATTGGGTGTTTTGCAAGTGCTTTAGATAAATGTTGCAAGTGTTTCAACTATTTCGGACGTATGTTGTAAGTGTTTCATGTGGATGTTGTAAAGCTAGATCTAGTGTTGCACATGTTGTAATATGACCCACTTGTCGTGGTAGGTGACTGGGACCCACATGGTGTTCCCGCGTGCAGGCGCGGGTGTGCGGTGGTCAGGCAAGCAGAGCGAGCGCGATATTAGGGCAAGAAGCAGCGTGGGGTCCACACCGTGGGGTGCGCAAAAACAGGTAGCGCGGGCTCCACTTCCTACGTGCGCGGCACCGTCCGGCGCTAGCGTTCTGGAACGGACGTCCGTCCGAGCGCTAACAAGTCTGTGCTTGCAATGAGATCTATGGTACAAGATACATGATAACATATTTTTATATAGTAAGAACTTATGTTTATGTATTAAATATAGCATATTGTGTTGATGGTGCAATTACACTTATAAGTTGACAAATTGCTTGTTTGAGGATGAGGACGGGGAATACCTAGCCCCGACACAGGGGTCGGGGACGGGGAACAGGGGAATTTCTTGCGTCAGGAC
The DNA here is from genome assembly GCF_019320115.1 of Miscanthus floridulus. Taxonomy (NCBI): domain Eukaryota; kingdom Viridiplantae; phylum Streptophyta; class Magnoliopsida; order Poales; family Poaceae; genus Miscanthus; species Miscanthus floridulus. The sequence continues at coordinate 77,456,209 of NC_089595.1, read as the reverse complement.
TCACGCGCAGACTGTTTTGCCAATACCCGTCAAAGATAACACCGTTGCCATCCAATTTTCACCATGTTGACCATGTTTGCAGGGTTCTAGCTATTTGTCCCCTTTTTGTTGCTTGTTGTGATTTAGGATCATTGCAGTGGTGTGACTATAGTTCCCACTACTTTTACATATAGTTGTGATTATAAGGGTTATGATTATGGTTCTCTCCACTTTGTAACCTGTTGTGGTTAAAGGCCGCAACATACTAAATACCAAGTATCACGATAAGTAGAATCGAATCACCGGTGCTGGCTTTTTTGTTTCATCATCGCCTCGCACAGCGTGTAAATCCATGCACGGTCAGGAGAGATGTTTGAGCATCGATTCGAAGGACACACCGGGTGATGCCCTGTTCGCTTTGCTGAAAAACGATGACTGAAAATACTGTTCGCTAATTTATGATAAGACAAAGACACGTATGCTGAAATAGTACGGCTCACGTCACAAACGAACCGGGCCAATGTCCTCGCACACTGTGTAAATCGATGCCTGGTCAGGAGAGAGAATGATCACTGATCTTTTGTCACTCCAAATAAAACCCACTGTAGTATCCACCACTCCACACAGAAAGTGACGAAACCAAACCGTGTCGCGTGCAAGACTTCCAAAGCGGCCGCGTCCCGAGTCGGTTAATGCATTGCGCTCCGGTGCCGGGAATCGCACGGAAATTTCCCCAAAACAGCCAAAATCGCACGGAATTTTCCCCGTCATAGCTCAGAACCAGCCCCTCCAACAACTGGTTGAGCGCGACCAATACCCCACGGCCGTTGACTCCACCTCCTCACTCTTCTAGTCTCCTTGGTTCCCCACCAGCTGCGCGCAGCCTCGATCTCCGACCGGCGGCGGCGATCGAGATGGCGGAGGCGGTGGTCGGCTGGCTGGTGTGCCCGATCATCAAGATCGTCGTCGAAAAGGCCGCCTCCGACAGGATCAAGTGGATGGGCGACGGCGTCTCCAAGGCGCTAGAGCGCCTCCGGAACACGCTGCTCCATCTCCAGACCGTGGCGAGCGCCGTCCAGCTGCGAGGCTCCACGGACAGGTGCCGGAACCTCCGTGCGTGGCTGCAGCAGCTCATGGACGCCGTGTACGAAGCTCAAGACGTCCTCGACGACTTCGACGACTCGGTCCCACACCCTGAATCCTCCGTCGTCAGGTTCGGCAAGCGGATCTTGGGCGCCGACGAGCGCGTCAACAGGCTCAAGGACGTCGTCGAGAAGCTGGAGACCATCCACGCTGGCTCTTCGATGCTGCTGTCAGCCACGGAGACCATCGCGTCGGCGTCAGTGTCGCGCCAACCGAGCGGCAGCAACCACACGGGCCCTATGCGCCCGGACGAGGACGCCGTGGTCGGGCGCGAGAAGGAGCTGCAAGAGATGGTGTCCTGGCTTGTCGACACGCCCGACGCCGACGCCAAGCCCGTGTCCGTCCCCATCGCCGCGATCTGGGGCCATGGCGGGATGGGGAAGACCACGCTGGTGCAGCTCCTGTTCAAGGATCAGAAGGTAATCTCCGCCTTCGACCTCATGATCTGGGTCCGGCCTGACGCCAAGGACAACGAGTTTGAGCTCGCCAGGCAAATCCTGCAGTCCGCCAATGTCGACGTGCCAGACAGTATGAAGAGCTTCCACAGGCTACAAACTGACCTCCAGGAGAAAGTCTCGTCGCGCAAGTTCCTGCTGGTGATCGACGATGTCTGGAACAGGGAGGACATGGACATGAAGGGGATTGACTACCGTGAGATGTGGGCTAAGGTGCTGGCACCCCTCAGGCACGGGGAGTCAACGGGGAGCAAGATTGTGGTCACCACAAGGCAAAAGATAGTGGTGACAGCGCTTGAAGCACGCGAGTTCTACTTGGGCAACTTGCCGGACAATGATATCTGGTCTCTGTTCACAAGGTATGCCTTTGGTGACGACAAGATTGATAAGTGGTCTCCCGAGCTGCAAGGCATTGGGAGGAAAATCGCTGAAAAGCTCAGGGGCTCACCATTGTTGGCGAAGGCCGTCGGACAGATGCTGGGAAGCAACCGCAGGGAAGACTATTGGAGGAACGTGCTTGGGAAGGATGGCTTCGATGATATTTCCAAAACATTAGAGTTGTGCTACCAGAATTTACCAGAGCACCTGCAACCATGCTTTGCAATCTGTAGCTTGTTCCCGAAGAACTGGAGGTTCAAGCGCGACAAGCTGGTGAAGATTTGGATGGCCCTTGATTTCATCCAGCCAACTAGTGGGAAGGCCCAATTGGAGGATGTGGGAAGCGAGTACTTTGATCAGCTTGTGGAGAGGTCATTTTTCCATAGGCAAAAGCTGGGGCGTCGGAGGTACTATTACATCCACGACCTGATGCATGATTTGGCCGAGAAGATTTCTCGATTCGATTGCGAGAGAGTTGAAGATGCAAAGAAAGAGATCCCCAAGACAATCCGGCACTTATCTGTGTCCGGTGATAGTGATACGGTGGCGCAGCTCAAGAGCCGATGTGACCTGAAAAGATTGCGCACACTACTGATTCTCAAGAACCCTTCCTCTTCGTTGGATCAACTGCCAGGAGATTTTTTCACAGAGCTGAAAGGCCTTCGAGTTCTTAGTTTGGAAGGCTGCAATATCATTCGTCTATCGGAGAGGATTGGAAACCTTAAATACCTCAGATACCTGGCACTTTGCAAATCAACCACCAAGCTTCCACAAGCACTGACAAAGCTCTATCGTCTTCAAACCTTTAGTAGTCCTAAGGGGTCTGGCCTTGAGGTCCCGGAAGATATTGTAAACCTGACACGTCTGCGGCATTTGGACATGGATACATCCAAAATCACTGGCATTGGGAAACTGGTTCACCTGCAGGGATCAGTTAAGTTCCATGTTAAAAATGAAAAGGGCCATACTTTAGGAGACTTGGATGGTATGAGCAGTCTGCGTAAAGAGCTTCATATAAAGAACCTTGATGTTGTAACAAAGCAAGAAGAAGCCTGCAAGGCTGGATTAAACAGGAAGGAGAATGTTAAGGTACTGGAATTAGAATGGAACTCGACTGGTAAGAGTGTTCCCTCTGTTGAGGCTGAAGTTTTGGATGGTCTTGAGCCGCACCAATATGTTAAAAGGCTTATAATTAGAAGATATCATGGTAATAGATCACCAAACTGGCTGAGCACAAGCTTGAAGGAGAGCAACTTCTACTTCAAATACCTGCATTTGATCAACTGTAGAAAATGGGAGGTCCTGCCTCCTCTCGGGCAGCTTCCATGTCTCAAGGTTTTGCATTTGAAAGAAATGTGCTCAGTGAAAAAAATCGGCCGTGAATTTTGTGGAACCAATCCAATTGCATTTCCATATTTGGAGGAACTTGAATTTGATGATATGCCTCAGTGGGTTGAGTGGACCCAAGCAGAGAAGAGCACTGATATGTTTCCTAAACTCCGCAAGTTGAAGCTTTTGAACTGTCCTGAGTTGATTAAGGTGCCTCAGCTCCCTCTATTTGTGCGGAAGGTCTCAGTAAAAAATACAGGATTTGTTTCACAACTAAAACTATCCTCCTCTTCCTCGCCATCAAAAGCACGCAAGTTTGCATTAGACACATGCTCTGCCACTGTCCTTACAAATGGCTTAATGCACAAGCAACAACTGGAATCAATTGCTATTTTGACTCTGAGGAACTGTCAAGATGTAAAGTTTGAAGAGCTTCATGTGTTGACTTCCTTAAAGAGGTTGCAAATATCTCATTCAAGCATAAATGATGAGCAGCTATGCACTTGTTTGAGGGGTTTACAAGCGCTTACCTGGCTGGAGATATCTAATTGCAACAACATCACATGCCTTCCACAGATGGAAAGTTCAGACTGCTTAACAAAACTTCATGAGCTACACATTCAGCAGTGCTCTGAATTTTCCTCTCTACACTCTATGCCAAGTTTTGCGGCACTAGAAAGTGTATTGATCGAAAATTGCTCCAAGATCACTGTGAAATCTTTCCCTACCAACTTCAACAGCAACACCACTCTGAGAAAACTGAGCATAATGAATTGTGCTGAGTTGGAGTCTTTGCCAAGTGGCTTCCCATCTTCTCTGCAAGTTCTTCATTTAATTGGGTGCAAACCAAATTTGATGAACCAACTACAACTCAAGGATGGACCAGAATGGGATAAAGTAGCTAGTATTCCCATAAAACAAATCCGTTGATTAGAAGCTTTTATGCAGATCAACAGGTATATCCTGTACCATTAGGAAGTTGTAGTTGTTTGTCTCGTCATTATTGAGAATGTCAGCTTTCTTTTGAAATAATATTTGTAATCAGTGAGATGTAGAACTTTGCCCTCTGCATTCATGAGTTGAGAATGCCATCTTTCTTATAAAATGATAATTGATACTCTCTCCGTCCTGTAATATAGTACACTCAAGCATTCAAATTTGTACTCAAATATAAGGGGTTCTAGCCTTCTAGGGATAGAAACCAGTTTTGCATTAAATTCTTTCCACTTATCAACCAATCACCATTAATCATGTTGATGATAGCATTTAATTAAGAAACAAAGTGACAACACATGCATCTTTTGTGTTCTCGCTTAATCTCTTCTATTATAATTTTTAGAATGCACTATATTACAGGATAAATGGAGTAAATCAATGAGACATAGCATTGTGCCCTCTGGACTGACAATATGCACCTTCGGTTAACAAAAATTAGATAAGAAGCTGACGGCGCCTTCTGGATATATGCTGACAATATGCACCTTCCGTTCAAAAGGTTTTCAGAGAAGAAGCTGACTTCCGTCACAGTGATGCTAACAATTTGTGTCTGAATGAAATCCTATCGTGCAGGACAAAGGATGAAAGGATACCGAACGAAGCATAGTTACCGACAGCTTGTTCTCAGATTGGAACTGTTGTTTAGTGTTTTGAAACTGTACTGTAATGCACTCGTGTCTGCGTACCCATATTAGCTCAAGTATCATTTCATTTATATTTCTGTCAAATATGGTGTTGTCACCTTCAGATTTGTAAAATCTCATATCATGAGATGACATTTTGCGTACAACTCGTACAAAACCGTGCATTTAAACCAGTCCCATCACCCGTGTATCGATGAGCTTCCACATGTCAAACCCTAAGTTGGACTCTGATGCAGTTTCCTGAGCTGTGAACACAATATTTATCCCTCAGCAAGATCAAATTTGTTCTTTTACAACAAACAACAATATGGATTGTTCTTAACAGTGTAAAAAAAGCTACCTTTTAAACTCCTTTGCAAAACAAAAATACATACTGTTGGGTTCATAAACCCAGGGTCCCTCGCGGACCGGCTTTCCAACAGAGGCTCGGCCCAACTAATGGGTCAGCCCGAGTACCTAAACAACAGGCCAGAAGGGCGATCCAATCACCGACCGGAAGGCCTGACCGAGTTGGAACAGCACCCGTTTCCAACTCTGGCCCACCTCTCCGACTGGAGCGCTCGCTTCGGTCTCCATCCCACCTCCGGACGGTGTCTCCGACCGGAAGGCCTGGCCAAAGCACTACTTCCGACTCCGACCCGCGTCTCCGACCGGGGATGCAACAAACCCCTGCTCACTGCTCTTCTCCGACTGGCGCGATCAGAGCCGATTGGGACCAACCGACCGGGAACGCCCGCTCGGTAAGGACCAGGAAACGGACGAAGAAAGTAAGGCAGTGCGCATAAATCAAACCGCTATACCGGGGTCCGTACCCTGTGCACCTGCAGAAAACAATACTCTACAACCTCCCTGGCACAACAGAGCCCAAACAGTGTTGTAGGCGCCGACATTTTCCCCTACAGTATTGTGGGCGCCATTAACTCCCTTACGGTAAGGCTCCCCCACATGCCTTTGGGCATCAACAGTGTTGTGGGCGCCGACATTTACCGTACCAGACGAACATGGTAAAACCCCTTGCAAGCCTCCAGGTCTCAACAGAGTGGCAGGCGCCGACGTCTGCCATGCCCGACGAAAACAACACAACCTCCCACGTGCATCTGACATCCAACAGTATTGTGGGCGCCTACCATCATCATGTACCCGCCGGTGTGGGCAACAAGGCTTAAAAGCATACGTACTCTCTCCCTCTCACTTGTAAGGCCATCACCTTCGTCTATAAAAGGGGATGCGCTCTCTCCCAACTTTCAGGTTGATTGAGTTCATCAAGCTCGGTCAGATTCATCAGATCGATCAAGTTCACTAGTTCACAACCACAGAACCGTCAGGTTCGAACCTCAAGCACACGCTTGAACACTTAGCTCATAGCGGGGCTCCCGTCACTTTCGGCCCTTCCGACCGGAGTCCGACCAGACCTCTTGTACCCCCATCTTTCTCCTTCTCGTTTGTAACCCCACTGCAAACTTCGAGCACCTGGGCTCAGGAATAAAGTCATCGACCGACTCAAACTGGACGTAGGGCACATTGCCTGAATCAGTATAAACCCTGTGTCATTGAGTGCTAGGCCACCTCCGATCACAACGTACGGCAAAACTACAAATATTTACTTGTTGGTCACATTCTGCACTGATAGTTGGCGCCGTCCGTGGGGATGACGCTGTACGTTCAACAACTTTTTGGTCATCGGATGGCCCACTTTTCTGCCACCTTCGCTATGACGGGCTCAAGCGATACGACTCGCTTCGGCTCACTGGAGTTTCCCGCACTCCCACCGGTTGGGATGTGGGTTCCACCTGGCTTCGAACCATCCCAGGCCTTCCTCTTCAGAAGCCTGGACTTCGTCGCCGACCGGCTCGGCGTACTACACCTCTGCGAGGAGACTCTCATTCTGGCACCCATCAGAGGGGCGCTCTCCATCGGCTCCGGAACGCGCAATGACTTCAACGACGAGGCATCTGCGCTTCATTCCGAGCAAACTCTCTGCTCAAACCCCGCTGAAAGTAATGTACATGTTGTCATTTACTTACTACTCTCTATCTTCCGCTGATTATCCAGAGGGAACCCGTTGTCCTCGCCGCGACCGCCATATGACCGGTTCCCCTATGGCCTCGCGTCTCCCACGGACGTGTATGCCCGAGGGATGAGAAGGATACCAGCGCCGCCCCCTCTCATGTCTGAATTCATGGGGATGGTGAGCTATGCTCCCACCTATTTTCTCGACCTCATGGATGACGATGTTGAGAGTGACGGCTCTAGCATCGACGATGTGGCGCCTAGCCACCGTCTGACCTGGGAGTGCGCTATGGTGGACGCACCGGGATAGCCACCGGTGGTAACGGAGTCCTTGCAGACTCACGCCCCTCTGGACCCTCGTGCGGAGACCCCAGCGCTCTCACGAGAGCACGACAAAGAGCTACAACAACAGCGGCTGAACCAGCCTTCGACTGCGCCAACACGCTCGGCACACCACACCGTTGCGTAAAGATCAGCGAGTGGCGCCCGGGGTCGCACCCATCGGGTCTAGCGCAACACCATGGACAGGGGGAATGATCCCCCATAGTTCGCTTGGGCTAATCAGAACATCACCGCAGTGGCAATACTTCTGTGCGGCCTTCCCGAGCCGAACGATCCCTAGGAACAGGCGATCCACCGAAACCTCTGGGCACTGGTGGAGATCGCCGCCATTCAATAGGCGGAGAGCTCCACATCACGACACCGACTCATGGCCTCTCTCCCCACCCGGGGAGTGGGGACGCGCCAGACGAATCACATCACCCGCTCATCGCTACAGCCGCTGAGCGCGGCACAAGAGGCCGCATCTGCGCCTCGTCTTGACTTGGCGACCGCTCCACACCGACCGCCTATACATGAGCGGCTCAGGACGAACCGAGACGCTCGCTGCAACGACCAGAGTCCCAGCCCGGATGGCTCAGGACCACGGGCCTTTGTCCAACGCATCCAGCGAGCGTCGCTCCCGCAGCGCTCCAACGAAGGCCGAGGCAAAGGCAAGGCCAAGCGTCAGGATTAGGACGAGGGCCCCTCCACATAGAGGGGGAAAAGAACAGAAAAGATCACCGCCGACCGGCCAACTCTGTGTTGGTTGCCATGGCCGATCACACAGGCAAGCAGGCAAAGCAAGACCCTCCGGGTCACTTCAACGAGCTCATGGAGAGTCCGTGCACCAACCACGCCTACCCCGTCAAACACCTCTATAAGGACTGCGAGCTCCTCAAGCGCCTTCTGTGACAGGCCGGTGGGCCAAAGGAAGAAAAAGGCAAACAAGCAGCGGCCAAGAAAGGGGGCGTAGCGAGCAAGGATCTGGACGACTGAAGGTCGAGGTGATCCGACTGGACGCCTACCAACTGAAGGACGACAACGACGACATTCCCACCAACGCTTGGAACAGCTATGTCGTTTCCCTCCTAAAATTCAGTCTTACCATTGTTTACTTAGCGTTTGCTCCTATAAGAGCACCCCGGCCCGAACACTTTTTGGCCCAGGTCGCTCGGGGGCTCCACGAGGGTGCACTACTACCTCTATTTTTCGTTTACTATCATATGGGGAAACTCCTTCCTACCCGAACAAAAGGGTAGTTCGTTCCATTAAATTGCCTTACATAGCTTTGCTTTAAAGTATTTTCGACCGATCGCACCCCGCCTCTATCTACGGTTACGAGCAGCTGAGCCTCACGGGCCATGCTCCGGGCTCCTAAGGTTGCAGCCTACGGGACGAACGGGCAAGTGCAAAAAAGAAAGAATAAAAAACAAAATTATGCTAAGGTAAAACTAAGGAACGAAAGGGACAAGCTTCCCTGAACGGAGTGACTCCATCACAAAAAACAAAACCGATTGTAGTCATTGAGTACACAAGAACATTTACACGGGGGCTCCCTACGAACTTAAACTTTTTACATCTACTAAACTACTTATACTTTACAAGCTATTGGGGTGGCTCGATGGCATCTGCTGTCGGTGCGACCGCGAAGGCGCGAGCTGCTCACTCCCCGGCGGGACGACATTCAGCTCGGTTGAAGTCGGGGCGATGTCCACTTCCGACCCAGGCTCTGTGCCATCCGTAGGCTGGGCGACGTCCCCCCGACGCACGCTTCCGGCCATGTCCTCACAGTGGGCATCCATCACCCACTACGCAGAGACTTGCTCTGCCACCATCCTTGCGTGCGGCAGCAAGCTCTCCCCGAGCGATTAGGTGTCCTCCGTGCTCAAGCCATCGGCATACCCGCTGCAGATAGTGGCGAAGTCCAAGTTCGGGTGGTGCGTCGCCACCGAAGTCAATACCCCCGACGCTTTGTAGAACAGCCCATGTGTGATGAGCGCCCAAACCTCATCTGGGACCTCCGCCAGCTAGATGGCGGGTGTGCTGGTACTTGGCGCCGACCCGAAGACTTCCGAGACGATGAGCTGGGCAACATTATGGATCTGGTCAAGTTCCCCCTCGAGAGCACGTCGCTCTTTAAGGGACTCGGCCAGCGCCTCTGCATTCTGGCCAAAAGTCGCTTTGACCGTCTCTAGGTCCTGCTCCAACACCTTCACCTTTCCGCCCAGCTCTGCAAGAAGGGCGACAAGCTCAGAAACAAGCTAAAGGAAGAAACCAACACAACAAAAAACAAAAAAGGTACATACCGAGGCAGAAGTTCTCAAGGGTGGAGAATTCCTCCGCCTGCCGGGCCACCTGCTTGTGCAGTCGGGCGCTCACCTCCTCTGTCCCCATCACCCGGCCTCAAAGCGTGAGCACTTCCTAGTTTGCCTCTGACCGGGCCTTTCGCTCCGACTCTAGGGCATTTCGCGCCGACTCCAGGGCGTTCCGCTCTGACTCCAAGGCGTTCCGCTCTGACTCAAGGGTCTCTAGGGATTTTTGGAGTGCCGCCTCGGTGTCCTCTAGGGATTTCTACAGCCCTGCCTTGGTCTCTACCTAGCAGGCCTTCGCCGCCTCAAGCCCCCGCTCGGTGGCGGTCACCCGCTCCACTACACGCTGCTCTTCCGCCCGCACCACGATCACCTCGGCCGCCTAGTCCTAGGACTCGCGGTGGGCAGACTCTAGATGATGCTCAAGCTCGGCCATCTGGGCATGCTTCGACCGGAGGAAATGGGACTTGTGGGACGACATCTCCTTCAGACCCTATGAAAACAAAAAACAAGCATGCTGAGGCAACCAACAAAAGACTAAGAGATCAAGGACAAACATGGGAAACTCACCTTCGCGGCGAGCTACAGGTCAACCTTGACCAACTGCTGGGCGGACCTAACCCACTCCTAGGTGTCCTTGAGCTTCACCGATAGCTGGGCGAGATTGGACTCCATGGCGAGTCCTTTCCCCCCAAGGATGTCCTAGAGCTGACACTCCTAGGAATCCCGAAGGATGAACAGCACCTCTAACGGGTCCTCAGGGTAGGGCCACTCTAGGTCACCCTCTGGCAGCCCATCGGAGGGCCCGGCCTCCAACCAAACCCACGACGACACCAGCGGCTCCACCACGTCATCCGCTTCATCATCGGATGGGATCTCCACCACCTCGATTGCGCGGGCCATCGACGGGCGCTCCAACTCCATCCCAGCCATGTCTCCCCCCGGCGCCTTCAGATCCAACCGCGAGGATGAGCCGTGCAGCCCTTCGACCGATGAGGCAGGAAGCTCGGTCTCCCTCTCCTCTTCCACCGTAGCCGGTGAAGGAGGGGCTGAAAGGTCCTAATGGCTAGAGGGGGGTGAATAGCTTATTAAAAATTTCTACAACAACACTTAATAAACCGGTTAGACAATTATGAGGTGAAGCGATTGTTGCGCTAGCCTACTAAAAATGCAAGCCACCTACCACAATTCTAGTTTATGTAGTTTCTATCCACATAATAATTATGTCACTACACTAAGTTAGGGTGCTCTCAAAGGCTAACTAAAGAGCCACACTAACCAAACTAACAAGATCTCACAACTAGCTACACTAAAGAGCTTGACAACTAGTTTGCGGTAATGTAGAGAGTGAGCAAGATGGTTATACTGCCGTGTTGAGGAAGGAGCCAATCAATCACAAGAATGAATACCAATGAAGACCAATCACCTTAGAATTAAATGATGACACAATGATTTTTTTAACGAGGTTCACTTGCTTGCCGGCAAGCTAGTCCTCATTGTGGCGATTCACTCACTTGGAGGTTCACGTGCTAATTGGCATCACATGCCAAACCCTCAATAGGGTGCCGCACAACCAACACAAGATGAGGATCACACAAGCCACAAGCAATTTACTAGAGTACCTTTTGGCTCTCTGCTGGGGAAAAGTCAAGAACCCCTCACAATCACCATGATCAGAGCCGGAGACAATCACCACCCTCCACTCGATGATCCTCGCTGCTCCAAGCCATCTAGGTGGCAGCAACCACCAAGAGTAACAAGTGAATCCCGTAGCGAAACACGAACACCAAGTGCCTCTAGATGTAAACACTCAAGCAATGCACTTGTATTCACTCCCAAATCTCACAAAGATGATGAATCAATGATGGAGATGAGTGGGAGGGCTTTGGCTAAGCTCACAAGGTTGCTATGTCAATGCAAATAGCTAAGAGAGTGAGCTTGAGCTGGCCATGGGGCTTAAATAGGGAGCCCCCACGAATAGAGACGTTGGGCTCCTCACTGCACTGAACACGGGGCGACCGGATGTTCTAGTCAGATTGACCGGACGCTGGACCCCAGTGTCCGGTCGTGCGATGCACGCCACGTGTCCTCTCTCTTCAAATACTAAGCGCTTGATCCCAACGGTCAAGTGATGACTGGACGCGCTGCTGTGAAGTGACCGGACGCTAGACCTTAGCGTCCGATCGTTTCCAGTAAGCATCCAGAAGCGAGAAAACACGACCGGACTCACCCAGCGTCTGGTCACTTGGCGTCTACTCTGTGCACTGCCATGTTAGCGGGACCAGACGCACCCCGTCAGCGTCCGGTCACTAAGTGACCCAGCGTCTAGTTAGAGACCGATGCCAGCGTCTTTGCTGCTTCTACAGACTAGACACACCGGTCCTTCCAAGATCAGCGTCCAGTCACTCACAGTGACCTCCATCTTTTCAATAAAGGGCGCCGGTGAAGTTCCTAACCCTTGCTCAAATGTGTCAACCACCAAGTGTATCACCTTGTGCACATGTGTTAGCATATTTCAAAAACATTTTCAAGGGTGTTAGCACTCCACTAGATCCTAAATGCATATGCAATGACTTAGAGCATCTAGTGGCACTTTGATAACCGTATTTCGATACAAGTTTCACCCCTCTTAATAGTATGGCTATCGAACCTAAATGTGATCACACTCTCTAAGTGTCTTGATCACCAAACAAAATAGCTCCTACCATTTATACCTTTGCCTTGAGCCTTTTGTTTTTCTCTTTCTTCCTTTCAAGTCCAAGCGCTTGATCATCACCATGGCATCACCATCATCATGATCTTCATAATTGCTTCATCACTTGGAGTAGTGCCACCTATTTTATAATCACTTTGATAAACTAGGTTAGCACTCAGGGTTTCATCAGAACACCAAAACCAAACTAAAGCTTTTAGGGGCCGCAAGGGACACCTCCGCCGAAGCCCCCATCATCACCACCGGGATCACCGCCAGCACCGTCACCACCGCTGCCGCCACACTAGCAACCGACTCGAGGGGCACCACCCTCAGAAGGGAAGGGCTCATTGCCGCCACCTTGTTCCCCCCACCGCTCACTGCAGCGTGCCATAGGGTGGGCCTCCAAGCCTCCTACACAGGAGTTGGGGCAATGCTCAACCCCATCATCGTTCGGCCGCTGACAAAAAGTACAGGTCAGTCGTACTCCAAAAAGACTCAACAGCAAAAGATCAAAAAGAAACAAAGAAACACATACCGGGAAGTAAGTGGCACGACTCTGAAATGAAGACCCTACATCGATGGGCCCGTAGGGTGAGGTTCGCTCCTAGGCTACGACCCGTGCTCCCTCACTTCAGCCGGGAGCAGAGTCGTCCCAACTGGCTCCTGCCCGTCATGCGGATCACTGTGACCTTCAGCTCGAGATGCCCCGACCGAAGCAGCAGGCAGGGCATCCTCCCGCTATGAGTCACGCGCTGGCACCGGTCCCAGTGATGCACGGGTGCAAGCCCGCTCCTCTAACCGCCTGGCTTTCTCGGCCATGCTCATAGTAGGCGAGGACGAGACCGGCGATGCCACCAAGGGGCGCGGTGACCGCTTCCGCTTCGCCTCCCATTTGCCGATGGTGTCCGCGCTCGTGGCATGCTTCCTCGGCATAGGAACCTCAGTGCGCCTTTCTGCCTCCTGCTCATCACCAGCAGACATCGTTGCAGGGTCACGATGCTCTACCGAGGTCACAATGACCTCCTGGCTTTCCTCCTCCTCAGAGAAAACCATGTCATCCACCTCTGTGGGATCCTCCGACTCGAGCTCTGACTCGACATCGCTCTTATTTTCCCCGGCCTTCACGCGCCGGGCGATCTCCTTCTCCTTATACCTCCATTGAGCCACCTTAGTTTTCTTCTTCTTCCTGGCATCCGCCGCCTCCTTCTGGGTAGCCTACTGGGCTACGCCTTCGGCCCCTTTAGAAGGTGTAGTCGGGACCTATAAGCATCAAGCCCCTACGCAACAGGCGACTCAAGATAAAAAAGAAAGAAAGCAAAGGGGGAAAACATGAAGTAAAGAGAGAGGAGCATACCAGTTTGGACACCACTGAGGCGTTGAGAGGTCCGGGCTTTCCATCGACCCTCTCTTTGGGCTTCAGCTATAGCACCCGGTCGAGGCGACTCCAGACCTCATCATTCGGTAGCTCCTCCAACGACGCACGATCGGGGTCTGATGGGCCGTCGTACCTCCACATCAGTTGTGCCCTCTCCACCAACGGAGCGACCCAGTGGTGGTAGAGGGTGTGGAACACCCGCACCCCGTCAAGGCCATACCGCACGAGCTTTTGGAGCTCCTCCTCGATGATCTCCACTTTATTCCTCTCCCGACGAGAAGGGCCCCACGACCAACTATCCCGCTTCTCCGGCCTCCCTCCGGTGAACATCGGGAACAACACCTCCATCGAGTTCCTACTATAAAACCACTCCACGTGCCACCCACGGTTGGAGTTGCAGGGGATGTATGCGAGATACGAGCCTCCCGCACTCGGTTTTCTCTGCAGGGCGAAGCCCCCCACCAGCGCGACCTCGGGCGGATTCCCCACTAGCAAAGCTTGCCCAGAGAACAGCCATCGGAAGAAGTCCGCGTGCGGCTCCATCCCAAGGAAGGCCTCACAGACGGTGATGAAGCCGATGATATGCAGCACCCCCGTTGGATTGAGGTGCTACAGCTCTAGACCCCACTCGTTGAGGAGCCCACGTAGGAACCAGTGCACGGGGTATCCTAACCCGCACTCATGGAAGGCAAGAAAGAAACCACCTGGTCGGGCCGAGGTTGCGGGAACTCCTCCCTGCCGGGAGCCCTCCAGCGCGCCACCTCCTTCGGTGGTAGAAACCCCTTCACGGCGAAGGCCTTTAGCACCAACTCCCTCATAGTGGATGACCTCCAGTCTGACATCTCGCTCCGGGTTCGCAAAAGGATTTGTGAGTTTTATCCTCTCCCTCGCTCTCCCCCTTTTTCTTTCCTAGGAACCGTCGCGGCTCTCAAAGATGCTCTCGGCAAGAAGGAAGATGAGAAGGGGCGGCAGATGAGGAATAGGCAAAAGAACTAGGCGAAAAGCCTTCTCCCTTCTCCTACTTAAGGAACAGGGTGTAGCAGTTGGGGAAGGCGTGCCGATCGGGAAGAGGCGAAATCACGGGCAAAAAAACCTCTCTCTTTCCCATTTAATGCAGATGGTATACAATGGGACGCGCCCTAACCAATGAGACATGCCCTGCCCGATGGAACGGTGCCTGATCAGATGGGACGTTGCCTGGGTATGGCCCACCACTACCGCACGCCGGGCGCAAGAACCAAAGTACCACCGCACACAGGCGGCTCCCCGCATCCCCAGGTGGGACTTGGAAAAACCCAAAACAGGATCTCCGCCAGGAGAGACCATTGGGCTTCCTAAGTCGATCGAACGGCTCAGGATAACACCGAGAGACAGGTAAGGAGCAAAGGGATGCCCTATGTAGGCCAAGCCGACTCCGTCACGAACGACGAGCACGGGTCTCGGTCGGACATTTCTGACTGGAGCTCTTCAAACCCCGTCACTTGAGTCATCAAGGTAACACTACCGACCCCTGCTATTTCTTTATAATCATTTCATACATCCATACATGCATTCATTCCATACACCCGTGCCCCCCGGACGATTCGGGCCCTAAACCGCCCGGGGGCTCGGGAACTAAGCCATCGCATGTGCAGCAAAATGCATCAGAACACTCCGTGTTGCGTCACAAAGCGGCAGTTGCCTCATTCGACATGAGCAACGACCGACCGGGGTTCGAAGGCTGGCCCACGATGGGCCTGAGACCGCCCCACGTCAAACAGAGCCAGGGGAGAAAACACAGATGAGCCCCGTGCGGCCCTCGCCCAGTCTGCCCCAAAGCAAACAAGGTCATCTCAACCTTCTCGTTCAATCCTACACCTCTTGCCAAGCCCACAGAATCTCTATCGAGGGGAGGCCAGTAGGCCACCTAGGTCGGTCTCTGAAATGATCCAGGCATCTACCGGGTTGTAGGTAAAGGAGCAGTGGAATGTCACAAGAGGGCTATGCCGACCCCGTCACGAACGACGGACCCAGATTCCACTCGATCATACCCGTTAGCAAACCCAACGAGCGCGTCACCCGAGCCCGAGCGATCGAGGCAAGCGACAAAGCTCAGCCCCTTCGGTTGTGAGAAACCCAGGATGGGGTAACGCACACAACTCAAACCAACCCCTACTAAGACCCTATGGGACTCGGGGGCTCAAAACGCACCAAACTCCTAGGTCTGCGACCCCGAACTCGCCCCATCCGGCTACGCTTTGACTGCACACCAAACGCCTGGGTCTGTGACCCCGAACTCGCCCCATCCGGCTACGCTTCGACTACACACCAAACGCCTAGGCCTGTGACCCTGAACTCGCCATCCATCGGCTATGCTTCAATTGCACACCAAATGCCTAGGTCTGCGACCCCGAACTCGCTCTGTCCGGCTACGCTTCGACTGCACACCAAACGCCTGGGCCTGTGACCCCAAACTCGCCCCATCCATCGGCTACACTTCGACTGCACACCAAACACCTAGGTCCGTGACCCCAAACTCGCCCCATCAGGATCCGCGAGCCTCGGCTCGCCCGATTCCTAAAACTAACTAACTAACTACCTCGGCTGCGCGGGCTGCACTTAGGCTAGGATCCATGACTCCGACTCGCTCGATCCCACAGCGCGCACCGATGCCAGGACCCGTAAGCTCCATCTCATCTAATCCCTAAACTAACTACCTCACCCGATCCCACGGCGCGCACCAATGCTAGGATCCGTGAGCTCCGTCTCGCCCGATCCTAAAAACTAACCGCCTCGGCTGCACAACAACGCCTTGGTTGATGACTCCGTTTCGACTAACAAACACGCACACGCCCACTGACAACACCCCCAGACAATTCTGCCCGAATCGCCCTTGGGGGCTACACCCGCGGGTGCGCTCCACGCATCCGCCGACGAAACGAAAACCTCCCCCGCTGGCAACACAAACCCCCCCCCCCCGAACGATTCTGTCCGAATCGCCCGGGGGCTCGAGGGCTACACCCGCGGGTGCACTCACGCGCACCCTCCGTCAAGACAAAAATCCTCCAGACGATTCTACTAGAATCGCCCGGGGGCTCGGAGGCTCCTGTCGGGTTCATAAACCCCGGGTCCCCCACGGACCGGCTTCCCAACAGAGGCTCGGCCCAGCAGGCAACGTTGCAAGCAGCGCACGACTCATGGGCCGGCTCGAGCACCTAAATAACAGGCCACAAGGGCGATCCAATCACCGTCTGGAAGGCCTAACCGAGTTGGAACGACACTCGTTTCCATCTACGGCCACCTCCGATCACAACGTACGGTAAAACTAAAAATATTTACTTGTTGGTCCCTTTCTGCACCGACACCTATACTGCTGCCTTGTTCGCTTCGCTGAAATTTGGCTTATGCTGTTGCTTACGCTGATTTGTTGTGAGAAGAAAACACTGTACGTTCGCTGAAAAGTACTGCTGAAGTAGTGTTGCAGAACAGTCACTAAAAATTTCATGTTTAATAACTACTACTAACTCCTGGCAACAACACTGAAACGGACATATTCCCTCCGTCCTAAAATAGACGACACTTTAGCTATGAATCTGAATTTATAGCTAAAGTGTCATCTATTTAAGGACGGAGGGAGTACCCCTAATTCTACACCCCTGACGACTCAAAAAAGGGACCCAACTATTACTCGGTATATATATTCCAGGCCCATCTAAGGTTTGTTATGGAACCCAAAAAAAATCAATTTCTTTAAAAGCAAGTTGCATTTGTTTCGGTTCATACTACCATTTCTACTGTATTCTACAGGGCAGTGAGTGCTTTTAAACAGGAATTTTTTTAGGGCTCAATAGGTCCTTTGTAGCTCTTTTTTTTCCCTAAACAGGCCTTATCTTTGCTATCAGGCATTCAGACCCCTCACATTAAGGAGGTACTTGTTATCCACATTCCACAATGACCTATGGAAAACTGAATCCTAGGCATAGGATCACAGAATAGAATCCACACGCCATCAAACCGAAACTGCATCCGGAATGTAACCCAAAGTAACATATCTTTACTTCTTTTCTTGTGAGAAAGGAACAATAGTGAATGCGATCAGTTTACTAGTGAAAAATAAAAATGGTATACCTTACAAATGGGAAATAAAAAGGAAAAAAACAAAAAATAACAGACTATACATGTTTGTCAGGATACAAAAACCGGCAAAACTGGAATATAGAGGGCTTAAAAGACTGCCAAGTGCCCAACATGGGATCAGCAAACAAACCAACAGGTAACAGTTTAAAGTTCTGAAGGATCAAGGATGTGAACAGCCAGATTCTTGATCCACCAAATTGGAGTTATTCTGACACAGACACCAAATCACGAGACAGGTTGAGTTCAAACAAATTCTAGAGATTGAAGTTGTTGAGTTGCTCTTTCCTTGTAAAAAAAAAATCTGCACTTCATGTCTGCTCCTGGGATTTGTTTGTAACGTTTGATTCTGAAAGCACACCAGAATGCTGGTTGTTAAATTAACCAAATAACCTTTATCCCATAATGCTGTCCCCTAAGAGGAATATAGTTCAACTCTTATGTGTAGCCTTACACATCAACCAAGGCCTTAATTGACCTTACTCCACAGCATGTTTTGGATGTTTAACTGTAACAAGTTTACTAACATGGCCAAGATGATTATCATGGAACAACAATATAGGTATATCACGCACCTCAAGTTGTTTAAGCCTGTATATGCTCTTGGGAAGTTTGTTCGTTATACCACTGAAAGCTAGGTAATGGAGATGAACCAACTGACTAATAGTTTCAGGTAATTCTGCAATATCAGATTCACTAAGATCCAGGACCCGCAAGTTCTTAAATTTGGCCAAAAGTTTCCTAGGAAAATGACTTGAGGATAATGATGGGCTTCTGAGAATTAACAATGTCCGCAGCCTTCCCAGCCTGTATTTGCTCTTCAGCTGTGGTAAATAATCAGTTGAGATAGACAGGTGACGAACTGTTGGTGGAATCACAACAGGAACATCCTCATTAATTTTCATGCAATCATGAGCAGAAAAATGCTGCGCCAAAGTGCGCATTAGGTCATCCAGTAAGTAATACGTTTGCTGGTCTTTATTTGCAGTCCCAAAGGACCGTGATAGGAGATCATCGAAGTACCTTTGCCCTAAATCTTCCATCCCTTTCCCTTCATCTGTTGGTGGTTGAATGAAACCGAGAGCCATCCACATTTTGACCAAATCATAGCGATTAAACCTCCAGGTCGTTGGAAATATGCTGCAATACGCAAAGCAGCGCTGGAGGTGACTCGGCAAGTGTTGGTAACTGAGTTGGAGGGAGGAGATAATGATATTATCACTAATTTCTGTGTTCATCAGTGCTCTCCATTTCCTTGTGCTCCTGGTGCTACTTATCATTTGCCCAATAGCTTTAGCAGCTACAGGTGATCCCTTAACATTTGCAACAATAGCTCCTATAATCTCTTGCAGCTCAGGTGGAAAATCCATGGGTTGCCCACCCAAAGCAACTTCCTTCAACAGCAACCAACAATCACTGCTTCTTAACCTATCAAGATGTCATGTGGGGACGCACGTACGCGAGACGCCGTCGCGCGCGTGACGTGCGCCGAGCCACAGAGCGCGCCCAGCGCGCGGCTGGGGAAGCCACCGTGAGTGGCTAAGATTAGAAAATAAGAGATTAGTTTCCTTATTTATTCCTTAATTGTAGACATGGTTAGTTCAGCCTGAGGGCTATTTGGGTCTTGTAACCAGACGGTCAAAAGGAAGGAAGATTATTATCCCTAATCTCTCTCGTCTCTCATCTAAGCGTGCGGAAGAGGGGCATAACCTCACCGGAGAAGACGACGGACCGAGGCTACAATCTCCGTAGCCGAGGGCCTCCTACCCTAGACATCAAGGCCCTTGACAACCTGGTATCACGGTCACGCCGATCCTCTTCTTCCCGCTCCGCGGACCCATCGCCAGCCGCCGCTTTTCCCACAGCAGCCGCGCCACCAACCAGTCCACCACCATATCCACCATCAGCCAACTTCGTCACATCGCCCATGGCGGAGCCCTCCAACGCCGACATCGCCAAGATGATCGAGAGCCTCACCGGCACGATCGCCTCCCTGCAGTCCGACGTCGCGACGTTGAAGAAGGACAAGGAGAAATCCTCTTCATCGTCTGGCCTGGGCGGTAGTGCTGACGGCCAGCACCACAACGACCGCCCTCCGAGATTTCAGAAGATGGATTTTCCCCGCTATGATGGCATGACCGATCCGCTGATCTTTGTCAACCGCTGTGAATCTTACTTCCATCAGCAGCGAATCATGGAGGAGGAGAAGGTTTGGATGGCCTCGTACAATCTGGAGGACGTCGCCCAATTGTGGTACATCCAACTCCAGGAGGATGAGGGTACCCCCGGTGGAGCCGCTTCAAGGATCTCCTCCACCTGCATTTTGGGCCGCCCCTGTGCTCCGCGCCGCTCTACGAGCTCACCGAGTGCCGGCGCATGGGCTCCGTGGAGGAGTACCAGAACCGGTTCCAGGCGCTCCTGCCACGTGCCGGTCCATTGGAGGAAGCCCAGCGCGTCCAGCTCTTCACGGGGGGCCTCCTACCGCCGCTGAGCCACGCGGTGCGGATTCACAACCCGCAGTCGCTCGCGGCCGCCATGAGCCTGGCCCGCCAAGTGGAGTTGATGGAGCTCGACAAGCCGGCCCCGGCTCCCGCCCGGTCAGCGGCCCGTGGCCTGCTTCCAGCACCGCCTCAGCGCCCCGCACTCCCTGCACCACCACCAGCGGGTGCCGCCGCCGCCAAGATGGAGACCAAACCGGTGAAACGTCTCTCTCTAGAGAAGCAGGCGGAACGTCGCCGCCTGGGGCTGTGCTACAATTGCGACGAAAAGTACTCGCGTGGCCATAACCGGGTTTGCCGTCGTATCTTCTACATCGACGGCGTGACGCTCATCGACGCCGAAGACGCCGCATGGGACGGGGACCAGGAGGAGGCCCCGGTCTTCTCTTTGTAGGCAGTCGCCGGCGTGCAGCCCTGCGACACCATGCAGGTCCGGGTGACTTTGGGCGCGGTGACCCTTACTGCCCTCCTCGACACTGGCTCCACCCACAACTTCATCGCCGAGGAGGCGGCGCGCCGCACCAACCTGCCCATCCAGTCCTAGCCACGCCTCACCACCACAGTGGCCAATGGCGAGAAGATCTAGTGCCCGGGCGTCCTACGGCAGGCGCCGATCACCATCGATGGGGAGGCGTTCCACGTGGACCTCTTCGTCATGCCGTTGGTGGGATACGATCTCGTCCTAGGAACCCAGTGGATGGTTACCCTGGGGCCGATCACGTGGGACTTCACGGCGCGCACCATGTCGTTTTCACGCCAGGGCAAGGACGTGTGCTGGACCGACGTGGCGGCGCGCCCGGAACCAACTATCGCCGCCACAGCAGCCTCGGCGGACTTCCTCGACAAACTGCTGGCATCCTTCGAAGGGGTTTTCGCCGAGCCCTCCGACCTACCACCACAGCGCGGCCAGGACCACTGCATTGTCCTCAAGCCGGGTGCGCTGCCCATGGCCGTTCGCCCCTATCGTTACCCGGCGGCCCACAAGGACGAATTGGAGCGGCAATGCGCCGCCATGATCGCTCAAGGCATCATCCGTCGCAGCGACTCTGCGTTCTCATCACCGGCCCTCCTCGTCAAGAAGCTGGACGGATCGTGGCGTTTCTGCGTTGACTACCGTGCCCTCAATGCACTTACGGTCAAGGACGTGTTCCTGATCCCCGTCGTCGACGAGCTGCTTGATGAGCTCCACGGGGCACGTTTCTTCACCAAGCTCGATCTCCGCTCCGGGTACCATCAGGTGCGGATGTGGCCGGCCAATGTCCACAAGACCGCTTTCCGAACCCACGACGGCCTCTACGAGTTCCTCATCATGCCATTCGGGATGTGCAACGCCCCGGCAACGTTCCAGGCGCTGATGAACGACGTACTCCGACCGTTCCTTCGTCGTTTTGTTCTTGTGTTTTTTGATGATATACTAATCTACAGCAAGACTTGGGCGGATCACCTACGCCACATCCGCGCCGTCCTCAGCGAGCTTCAGCGGCACCAGCTCTTCCTCAAGCGCGCCAAGTGCGCCTTCGCTAGCGCGTCCGTCGCGTACCTTGGCCACGTCATTTCCGAGGCGAGCGTCGCCATGGACCCGGCCAAGGTGCAGGCGGTGTGGGAGTGGTCGACGCCATGCTTGGCCCACGCAGTCCGTGGTTTCCTCGGCTTAGCGGGCTACTACCGCAAGTTTGTGCACAACTACGGCACAGTCGCAGCACCCCTCACTGCCCTCCTCAAGAAAGATGGGTTCTCTTGGTCAGGGGAGGCCTCGGCGGCATTCGACGCGCTCAAGGCTGCTGTCACCTCCGCCCCGGTACTCGCCATGCCGGATTTCTCCAAGCCCTTCATCGTCGAGTGCGACGCGTCGTCTCACGGCTTCGGGGCGGTGCTGGTCTAGGACAGCCACCCGGTGGCCTTCTTCAGTCGGCCGGTGGCGCCCTGCCATCGCGCGCTCGCGGCGTACGAGCGCGAGCTGATCGGCCTCGTGCACGCGGTACGGCACTAGCGACCGTACCTGTGGGGGCGCCGCTTCATCGTCAAGACTGATCACTACAGCCTCAAGTACCTGCTCGATCGGAGGCTCGCGACGATCCCTCAACATCACTGGGTGGGGAAGCTTCTCGGTTTTGACTTCGCCGTCGAGTACAAGCTGGGCCAAGCCAATGCCGTGGCGGACGCGCTGTCGCGTCGGGACACGCCGGCGGAAGGCACCATCCTAGCGCTCTCGGCCCCACGTTTCGACTTCGTCGATAGACTCCGTCAAGCACAAGCTACTGACCCCGGCCCTCGTCGCCATGCATGAAGAGCTCGCTACGGGCTCCAGAGCTCTGCCGTGGGCGGTGGTGGATGGGCTGATCCAGTACAGTGGGCGCTTGTACATTCCCCCAGCCTCGCCCTTGTTACCAGAGCTCCTGGCGGCGGTCCAAGCGGAGGGACACGAAGGCGTCCAGCGCACACTGCACCAGATGCGGTGGGATTTTCATTTTCCTAACATGAAACAGCTCGTGCAGGATTGGGTGAGGGCATGCCCTACGTGCCAGCGCTACAAGTCGGAGCATCTACACCCGGCCGGCCTCCTTCTACCGCTGCCCGTGCCGCACGGAGTCTGGACTGACATCGCCCTAGACTTTGTTGAGGCGCTGCCGCGTGTCCGGGGCAAGTCGGTCATCTTGACGGTGGTGGACAGGTTCAGCAAGTACTGCCACTTCATCCCTCTGTCCCACCCGTACTCCGCGGAGTCCGTCGCCCAGGCTTTCTTCGCCAATATCGTCCGCCTCCATGGCGTGCCACAGTCCATCGTGTCGGACAGGGACACGATCTTCACCTCCAACTTCTGGCGCGAGCTGATGCGGCTGGTTGGCACCAAGTTGCACATGACGACGGCCTTTCACCCCCAGTCCGATGGGCAGTCCGAGTCAGCCAACCACGTCATCATCATGTACCTGAGATGTCTCACCGGAGACCGGCCGCGGCAGTGGCTCCAGTGGCTTCCGTGGGCGGAGTACGCCTTCAACACCGCCTACCAAACGTCACTGCAGGACATGCCGTTCCGCGTCATCTACGGCCGCGATCCTCCGTCCATCCGGTCATATGAGCCCGGAGACACCAGGGTGGCCGCCATCGCCAAGACCTTGGAAGAGCGAGATGAATTCCTCGCTGACATCCGCGCCCGACTTCAGCAAGCACAGGCGGTCCAAAAGCGCCACTATGACAAGGCACATCGCCATGTATCGTATTAGGTGGGGGACTGGGCACTTTTACGCCTCCGGCAGCGCGCGGCGTCCTCACTGCCACAGACCATCACCGGCAAGCTGCGGCCATGCTTCTACGGCCCCAACCGCGTCGCCGAGCTCCTCAACGACGTCACTGTTCGCCTCGCCCTGCCACCCCGAGCTCGTCTACACGACGTCTTCCACATCGGCCTCCTCAAGAAGTTCCATGGTTCACCGTCGGATGCTCCACCGGCCCTGCCTGCTGTTCACCATGGTGCGGTGGTTCCTGAGCCCGAACGGGTGGTCAAGATGCGCCTCGCCCGCGGGGTGCGCCAGCTGCTGATCCAGTGGAAGGGCGAGTCCCCGGCTTCGACAACCTGGGAAGACGCCGACGCCTTCACCGCCAAGTACCCAGACTTCCAGCTCGAGGACGAGCTGTCTTCGGAGGAGGGGAGAGATGTCATGTGGGGACGCACGTACGCGAGACGCCGTCACGCGCGTGACGTGCGCCGAGCCACAGAGCGTGCCCAGCGCGCGGCTAGGGAAGCACCGTGAGTGGCTAAGATTAGAAAATAAGAGATTAGTTTCCTTATTTATTCCTTAATTGTAGGCATGGTTAGTTCAGCCTGAGGGCTATTTGAGTCTTGTAACCAGACGGTCAAAAGAAAGGAAGATTATTATCCCTAATCTCTCTCGTCTCTCATCTAAGCCTGCGGAAGAGGGGCACAGCCTCACCGGAGAAGACGACGGACCGAGGCTACAATCTCCGTAGCCGAGGGCCTCCTACCCTAGACACCAAGGCCCTTGACACAAGAGAAACCACATGACCCGCATTCAGAACCTCAGCTACTAGCTTCATCCGAGTGGTCACCAAGACCTTGCTCCCGATTGCCGCAGATCTAAGTGGCGCTAACACTTTCTTCCACATGCTCCTATTCTCTTTCTCGGTTTTACCCTCATCAATCCAAACATCATCAAGTACCAGGAGGAACCTCTTAGACGCAACCAATTTCTCAAGCTCCTCCTGCAAACTATCCAAACTGGCCAGACCATCATCACATAGTGTATCATCTGCACAACCAATGGACTGTAATATCTCCCTGGTGAGCTGGGCCTCATCTGATCTATCCCAGACGCAGACCCAAGCTCCCATATCGAACCGCGCTTCGATTCTCGCATCGTTGTACACGCACTGAGCAACCGTGGTCTTGCCGATGCCTCCATGGCCAACCACTGCAACAACCGGAGCAACCGAATGGCATGTTTCCTCGCAATCATCGATGAGCCTGGCGATTATGGAGTTGCACTCCTCCCCACGCCCGAATACCTTTCGCTCCACGAGCACGGAGCCGGTTACCCGGTTCGGCGACCGCACACCGCATCCTGCTGCGGCGCTGGCCCTGCCGGGTCGCAGCCGCTCTGAATCGTCACGGGCGCGGTCGAGCCTCTCCGCCAGTCACCTCAGCTTCCGTCCGGGGCCACAGAATGTGGCGTATACGCAGGCCAAGAGCGCGGGGCCGACCTAGCGCCGGCTGTGGAGCTCATCTAGGATGTCCTCGGTGTCGGCCACCGTGTCCCTGAGCTCGAAGAGCCAGGCGTGTAGGTCGGGCAGCTCCGGATCACCGGGCGTGAGCCACCTCCAGCGCTAGAGCTCACGGGCTATGGGCTTGATCCGGAGGAGCGCCACCGCGAGGGCCCCCAGGGGGTTCTGGGGCCCAGCGGCGGTGCACGAGAGGGCGCTGGCGCGATCGACGAGCGCAGCGACGTCCTGCGACACGGGCCACGGCGCGGGGGTGAGAAAATTGCAAATTTGCCCTCATGCCAGGTGGCATTCGCCCAAATACCATCAAGTTGGTGGGCTTCGCTAAAATGTCTTTATTAAATGAGTCCAACCCGTTATAATGTCATTTTAAGATTTAAGTCCACTTTTAATATTTTTCACCTAAAATTTTAGCCTGAACTGACCATTTTGCCCCTGAGCTCATTGCCCCCTGCCCTCTCATCTCCACCCTCTCGTTCTCTCGCTCCCGTCGCCTCCCCTTCCTCTCTCCCTCTCCCTCTCTCTCTCCCAAGGTGGCGGCGCTGCGGCGGGCCTCGAACGCGGTGGCCTCCCTACGCTGTGCGTGGGCGTGGGCCCCAGTGGCGGGCGAGCCCGGCTTGGCGTGGCGCGCCGCTGTCGCGTCGCATCTCTCTCTTCCCCTCTCCTGGTGTGTAGGCACACCATACGGGCCCGCCGCGCTGGCCGTCCTCCGGTGAGGTGGCGCACCGCGGCGGCGATGGCACAGCGCGGGCGGCCCCCCTCCCCTCTCCCTCCGTCTTGATCTACCACTGGGCCGTGTGCGCGGCCAGCGCAGGGTAGGGTAGAGGAATGGCCTTGCAGGCCAGTCATCCTCATCTTTCCCCCTCTCTCTCTCCTGCTGTGGCCGCTCATGATGCTCGTGCCCGGTGCCGGTGGGTCTCGGCGGTGCCGCGGTTGGCATAGAGTAGTCTCATGTGCTCCCATTTCCTCTTGTATTTTGAGATTTTGCTTTTGCCTCTCTGATTCGTCCCTTTGATGACTTCGATTCGTGTTCTAGGGTTTGGCCTAGAATGCCTGTTGTTCCAATGTTTGCCTTCTCTGTGTTTATCTGTGAAAGGACGGCATCAATTGGCAATGACACTACTTATCTCAAAGATGAAAAAGTCTCCATTGATGAGATCAAATTAACACCTCTGTGAGGGATTCAAGGGATTGTGTCTGTGATTTTATTTTGGCAGCTTTTTTTCAGTTTTTCCATCCCCTGTTCTTGCTTTGATTCTTTATTTTGAGACCGATTTAGTTCGTTCTTTTTTTCTCAGATTTGTGCTATGACATGAGTTGATGCTATCCCTTAAGTGAATTTGATTGAATCGAGTCGAGCACGAAGAAATTGAACGGATTTCATTTTTGGGGAGTTTTTTGTGTTCTTGGCCGTGATCTAATTTTCTCGGAGTTTGGGTTGAAATTGGGCAATGATCTCTTAGAATATGCTCACCAACTCCCTTGTGATGGCCTGTGAAAAGTTTGGTCGCGATTTGTTTTGTTTTGTTCTAGTTTTTCGTTGATTTTGTCGCCATCGTTTCCTATTCTTGCTTTCGAGCTCCCTTCTCCTTTCTGTTCGTAGCGTCGGTCAGGTTTCCAAGGGGACCGTTCTTTGCCGTGACCGTGTGACCGAGAGGGGGGTAGGGGTCAATGAGCTCAGGGGCAAAATGGTCAGTTCAGGCTAAAATTTTGGGTGAAAAATATTAAAAGTGGATTTAAATTTCAAAATGGCATTATAACGTGTTGGACTCATTTCGTAAGGGCATTTCAGCGAAGCCCACAAACTTGATGGCATTTGGGCGAAGCCCACCTGCCATGAGGGCAAAATTCTATTTTTCTCAGTGGGGGCTGGCATCGGCGCGAATTGGAGTCTGGGCTACCACGGATCCCGTGGGTTTGCGCCGGTGAGTCCGGCAGACTGTGTCCAACGACAACACCCAAAATATAACTACCCATTTAACCTTTGACAACGCTACAGGTAAAGGGTTGAATATCTATTTGGCATCTTCTTCAACAACAAAATCCAAAAGAGAATATTTTCTGCAAATGGGTTTTCAGGAGTGAGGATGGTCATATTTGGGTTGTGCCTCTCAGGCGACTCAAAATAGGTCTACTGTATAGGTAGTCTGTTTAAGGCTAATTTTGGATCTCTTGTAACCCATTTTAGATTTGGATGCCTATATAGGTCACTCATTGGAGATAGTCTTCAGGAGTGCGAATCGGGGGATTAGGGGAATTGGCGGATTCTCCCTTGTCGGTCATCGCTTTCGTGTCTTTGGTTGACCACGCGCAGTAGAATCGGCTCAACAACGACTCAACGAGGCTGGGGAAGCCGTGGTGGGCTGAGTCGAGCGCGTTGGCCGTTGCACCAAGGCACTATGTGAGCGAGAACATACTCCTGTGTTGTTGGTGCAGAAAGTGACCAACAAGTAAATATTTGTAGTTTTGCCGTACGTTGTGATCGGAGGTGGCCTAGCACTCAATGACACAGGGCTTATACTGGTTTAGGCAACGTGCCCTACGTCCAGTTTGAGTCGGTCGGTGACTTTATTCCTGAGCCCAGATGCTCGAAGTTTGTAGTGGGGTTACAAATAAGAAGGAGAAAGATGGGGGTACAAGAGGTTCAGTCGGACTCCGGTCAGATGGGCTGAAAGTGATGGGAGCCCCACTATGAGCTAAGTGTTCAAGCGTGTGCTTGAGGTTCGAACCTAACGGTTCTGTGGTTGTGAACTAGTGAACTTGATTGATCTGGTGAATCTGACCGAGCTTGATGAACTCAATCAACCTGAATGTTGGGAGAGAGCACATCCCCTTTTATAGATGAAGAGGATGGACTTACAAGTGATAGGGAGAGAGTATGTATGCTTCTAAGCCTTGTTGCCCACGCCGATGGATATAGGATGATGGTAGGCGCCCACAATACTGTTGGATGTTAGATGCACGTGGGAGGTTGTGTTGTTTTCTTTGGGCATGGCAGACGTCGGTGCCTGTCACTTTGTTGAGACCTGGAGGCATGCAAGGGGTTTTACCATGTTCGCCTAGTACGGTAAATGCTGGCGCCCACAACACTGTTGATGCCCAGAGACATGTGGGAGGAGCCTTACCATAAGGGAGTTAATGGCGCCCACAATACTATAGGGGAAAATGTCAGCGCCTACAACACTGCTTGGGCTCTGCCATGCTAGGGAGGCTATAGAGTACTATTTTTCGTAGGTGTACATGGTACGAACCCTGGTATTGCTGTTTTGACTTGTGCGCCCTCCCTTACTTTCTCTGTCCGTTTCCTGGTCCTTACCGAGCGGGCGTCCCCGGTCGGTTGGTCCTAGTCGGCTCTGATCACGTCAGTCGGAGAAGAATAGTGAGCAGGGTTTTTACGCATCCCTGGTTGGAGACGTGGGGTCGGAGTCGGAAGTAGTGTTTTGGCCAAGCCTTCTGGTCGGAGAGGCCGTCCGAAGGCGGGCTAGAGAACGAAGCGAGCGCTATGGTTGGAGAGGTGGCCGGAGTTAGAAAACAGGCATCGCTCCTCCTCGGCCAAACCTTCCGGTCGGTGATTGGATCGCCCTTCTGGCCTTTTGTTTAGATACTTGGGCTGGCCCACGAGTTGTGCGTCGTCTGCTTGGGTCGAGCCTTTGTTAGGAAGCCGTTCTGCGAGGGACTCCGGGTTTATGAACCCGACAGGAGCCCTCGAGCCCCTGGGCGAATCTAGTAGAATCGTCTGGGGGATTTTTTGTCTTGATGGCAGGTGCGCGCGAGCGCACCCGCGGGTGTAGCCCCTGAGCCCCCAGGCGATTCGGGCAGAGTCGTCTGGGGGTGTTGTCAGTGGGCGTGTGTGCATGTTTTTTAGTCGAGACGGAGTCATCAACCAAGGCATCGTTGTGCAGCCGAGGCAGTTAGTTTTTAGGATCGGGTGAGACAGAGCTCGCGGATCCTAGCATTGGTGCACATCGTGGGATCGGGCAAGGTAGTTAGTTTAGGGATCGGATGAGACAGAGCTCTTGGGTCCTGGCATCGGTGCGCACCATGGGATCAGGTGAGTCGGAGTCGTGGATCCTGGCCTAGGTGTAGCCCGTGCAGCCGAGGTAGTTAGTTAGTTAGTTTTAGGGATCGGGCAAGCCAGAGCTCGCGGATCCTGATAGGGTGAGTTTGGGGTCATAGACCTAGGCGTTTTGTGTGTAGTCGAAGCATAGCCAATGGATGGGGCGAGTTTGGGGTCGTAGGCCTAGGCATTTGGTGTGCAGGAGACGCATAGCTAGATAGGTCGAGTTCGGGGTCGTAGACCCAGGCGTTTGGTGTGTAGTCGGAGCGTAGCCAAATGGGGTGAGTTCGGGGTCACAGACCCAAGCGTTTGGTGCGTTTTAAGCCCCCGAGTCCTATAGGGCCTTGGTAGGGGTTGGTTTGAGTTATGTACGTTACCATATCCTCGGTTTCTCACAACCGGAGGGGCTGAGCTTTGTCGCTTGCCTCGATCGCTTGGGCTCGAGTGACGCACTCGGTGAGTTCGCTAACGGGTATGATCGAGTGGAATCTGGATTTGTGACATTCTGAAAGGACCTAGGATGCCGCCTAGAGGGGGGTGAATAGGCGTTTCTGATAATTAACACCTTCAAATGCGGAAACAATTAGTAAAGGGAGTTTCCAAATTGGAAACTCTAAATAAGAGTAATACCATCCCTCACAAGTTAGCCACACAGTGTACAAGGTATAAAGAATATATCTAGAAGCTACAACAATGCAACACAAAGTTAGAACTGTGAATAAATATTTTCAGCATAGAGCTCCAATACCGGACGTGTCCGGTATGCACGGTTTCTACAGAACAGCCCCGAACTTGCTCCTTTCGATTTCTATCTTCAAACCAAACTGCAGGTACCTACTAGAGATATCAATATACACAGAGAACCTGCACAAGAGCTGGAGCAACACAAATATCAAATGAAATGTAACTGAGTTAAAGTTAGTGAGGTGTCGGAACTCCCGACGCATGCCGAAACTCCCGACCATCGGAACTCCTGACTCACATCGGAACTCCCGACCCTCAAGGCTTTTGAAAACTAGCCGTTGGCTTCTGGTCATGCATACCGGACACGTCCGGTATGACCAAGACAGTGAACTCTCTAGGACAGTTAAAAAGCGAGACGTCGGAACTCCTGACCCTTGCCGGGACTCCCGACCGTCGGAACTCCTGACTTACGTCGGAACTCCTGACGAACCAACCTGAGAACAACAATTTTACAGCTGCTGGGCAAATACCAGACATGTCCGGTAGCAATACCGGACATGTCCGGTATTGCCAGACCAGTAAAAATAAAGTTAGCTCTTTTGTCGCTCAAATACTCAAAACTCACATGGGTTGGCTTAAGCACTTATGAATAATTATCTATCAACATGATGCATCCCTCTTAATAGTACGGCATTTCTATCAACTCAAATTTAAAAGTAAATGAAATTAAACCTTTTGAGCTGATCTCTTTCAACCAAAGCCGTGTTTTCCAATCTTCATTAAGTGAGGGTGCTAACATGTCAACTTTGATATTTTCACTTGAGCATAGCCATCTTGAGCATGTGACTTGATTCCATTCATCAAATCTGAATAATCCCAAATGTATCAAGACACTTCCATCAAACACTCCAATATAGATTTGATCCTTCACATCAATATGACCATCTTAGCTTGATTAGTACCTCAACTAAATGCAAGTACTTTCTTCTTCACCCTAGCTAGGTTCTTCGGCCACCAAGCCGTCGCTTGCCCTTCACCCTTGCTTAGTACCTCGAAGCTTTTCCTTACTATCTTCACCATCTCAAGCCATCAAGTCACATCTTGTGTTGAATCATCCATTCATGTATTGTTATCTTTTTCATTTCAATTTAGCAAGCTTTAAATATGAGACCAATCCATATGCAATCCCTTATGTCTCATTAATTAATTCTTATAAGCTTGCTCTCACATAGAACATGGAAATCCCACAATAATTAAGCCTTTGCATGAATTTCATTTGCATTGTTGTCTTGTGCTTGAACTAGATTGTTTACACAACAACACATCATTTTGTCTTTCATTAAGTACTTGTGAGATAACCTATTACATGTCCACACTTAGCAAACAGGTTAGTCCTTTAATCATGTTGTCTTTCAATCATCCAAAATCCACTAAAGGGCTAGATGCACTTTCAATCTCCCCCTTTTTGGTGATTGATGACAACTTGATTAAAGCTTACAAAAGAATATAAACATTTAAACTTTTAGGTTCAATGATTTATGAGAGGCTCCCCCTTAATATGTGCTTATGATTAGAATTCACAAAGTGACCTCAAATGTCAGTTGCACATACTAAAACATATAGGAGACTCCCCCTAAATCATTGCATCCGTGGGGTGCATGTGTGTGTGACAAAGTGAAACAGTGATGCATATGACAAGATATAAAGGCATCACATTAAATATTTTCATTCTAGCATGCATAGTCCTTATGAAAATAAATATAACACATGTAATTCACACATAGCACTCATTACAAATTTTCTCAAGTCCACAAGCCACTAATATATAAATAAAGATCATGTCTCAAGAGATACATAGATAAAGCATAAGTAAGTCTCATCTCTCACATGATACAATCTATCTCAAATCCAAGATACATCAATGAAGCTCAAAAACAAGAAACTACAGCCTGCAGTACATATCTTCAGGTACAAAGATAAGCAAATAAAACTATCCTGAAGCTTTAATCAGTCTCTCCCCCCCTTTGTCATCTATCACCACAAAGGTCCAACAATGACATACTAAGGACAAAGGGGCTACAAGCTGTCACTGAAAGCTAAGATCACTCATCATCATCATCATCTCTACCAGCATCCTCGTCATCTGAGTGTGTAACACCGGCTAGACGAGAACCACACACAATAGATGGGTCATAGCCACCAGAGCCGTAGTAGCCACCACCACCAGTGAGGTCACTCCACCAGTCTGTAGCATAGTCATCTGCAGTGCTGGGATGTGGCTGAGAGTGAGTAGGCACTCGAGCCTAAAGTGGTAGAGTGTCAGGGTGCTCAGGTGCCTACTGCTGCTGTCTCTGAAGGAACTCAGCATACTCTTTGTCATATCTAGCCTACTGCTGCTCCTCAATCTCAGGCTCACTAGCTACCTCATCTGATACTGGAGACCTAGGAGGCTCAAGCTCAAGCCTAGAAGCAATTTGCTTCAAGGTTTGAGTATCCTTCCTCCTAGCCTCCCTCTCCTTCTGCTGCCGATTCTAGATGTCTCAGCACATCCCAAATATGGAGCTGAAAAGCATGCAGATAGGCGAGGGAGGACTGCCACGACGTGAAGTAAAACGTGAAGGAGCACGTGGTGGAGGTGAAGCTCCGACTAGTGCACCACTCTCAGGTGCATCTGCCTCTGGTGCTGCTACTGCTCCTCCTGGTCCTGCTGGAGGTAACCCTGTGTCAGGCAAGTCTACAACAATCTTCAGGGCCTTATGAATCTTATCATACTCGAATGTGTGCCCTATCACCTGCTTAATCATATACATGATATAAGGAGCAAAACCACAGCCCTTGAGGGGCCTCTCTCCCACACTCCTAATCTCGTACCAAATAAAGTCAAACACGCTGAAAGGCCGAGCATTAGGTGCCATCCTGTGGAGTAGGTTCCTGGAGTAATCTGTAATGTTGCCCTTATCTCCACCCTTGCAGTCAATAGTCTTCCTGAACATCATGTCTAGGTATCTGTAGGTAGGGTGAAGACCTAGAACCTTCCCCACTACTCCTCTCTCACCTCCTGGTGGATACATATAGGCAAGCTGCTCAGGGGGTAACACCTGCTCGGTGTGAATCCGGTCTCTCTAGAGGTCATCCTCTAAAAAGCCAAGGTAAGCAGCAAAAACATCATAATCAACACTGTACCATTGGCCCTCAAGCATCCAGTGCATTCACCTCTCATCCTCCTCAACGAACAGAGTAGTATAGAACTGAGCTACTACCTCTGTGTTCCAGTCATGATGGAACTCCATGATCTCATAAACTCCAATGCGCTGGCAAATAGCAATGGCATGATCAACTGAGGCCTTCTGTAACTCTCTAACGTACTGCCAGTCAATCCACTAAGACCTAGCAATAACTGGGTTCCTAGTGAGAATCACACTAGAGTAGAAGTTCAGGTGAAAAGTTGTCTGAAAGCGGTGATCATACTAAACCTTAGGTAAGCCTCTCGGATCAACCCTTTGCTCATCTCTAGCTTTCCTAGTCATACCCTTTCCCATGTAGTCAACTCTGGGAACATAAGAGGGCACATTGGGCAAACGTGTCTCAAGGAGACCATAATGCATCCCCTGACCAGGCTAGTGCTGAACTGGAGGAACTAGCTCCTCCTCCTCAATCTCCTGCTCCTCATCTGAGCTATCACCATCTGATCCTCTATCAGTGCTCTTCCTCTTTCTTTCTTCTCTAGACTCCACTCTGAACTCATCAGTGTTAGTGTCAAAAGAAGAGCTCCCTAACCCCTCTGTATACTGAGCTGCTGCAATAGAGGCAACCCTGGTAGACCTCCTGTTGGTCGGCTTGAATCTAGGATGCATTTCCTGTCTTGCCTTCTTGTACTTTTCAAGTGTGGGATCATGCCTATGCTTGGACCTCGGCTCCTGTCGTCCACTCATGGCTACTGTCCTGTATCCAAAGATTTCCATAGAATTTTAGATACATGCCCATAGCTTATTCTCAAATTGTAATTAGATGTAGAATCTTTGATCCATGGTTTTACATCCATCTTTGACACACAACTGTCAATAGGTTTGCAAAATGAAGATACAAAAGAAGCTAAGCCTAACATACAATTCTAATATTGGATTGAATCAAAAGGAAGCAGAGGAGCTGCTCTACTGGGCCATACCGGACACGTCCGGTAGCATACCGGACACATCCGATATGGGCGCCCAGCAACCCTAACTAGGGTTCCTTGATTCAAACCAACACGGATCAATTCCAAACTTTAGGCATTGCTTCTATATCACCAATGCAGCATATTTACTGAAGGAATTTCAAAATCATGCATTGACCATGTAGATCGGATGAGGTCCGTGATTAGGGTACCTTGAGAGAAGAGATGAGAAGGCGATGAGAAATCCAAATCCCCGGGCCTTCAATCTTGATGCAAGCCTTCTCCAATGCGATCTCCTTCTCTCTCTTTTGCTTGGTGAAGTCCTCGGTTGCCCTAAGTGAGGAAGAAGTCAGCGGTTGGGTTGGTTGGAAGGAGACAAGCCTGTCTGGGCCAAAGGGGTACGCTCGGTTTTATAGTCCCGCTCATACCGGACATGTCTGGTATACGCGGGCTGGCCCAAATAATTCCAAAAAGTGTTTTCTCTCTTCCAATCCCATTTTCTGTTATTTCTCAGTCCAAAAAGGTATATAATCTTGATCCAAACCGAGTATCATCACTTTCCTTATCCAATGCCATAAATTGATTTTCTCTTTTCCAAATATTTGGCATATATAAGATTTTGCTTACTTGAGAGAGATAGAGTGAGACATAGTAGGTTGTGGACTTAAGAAAGCCATGTCATGTGTGATTAGCCAATCAAACAATCAAGGAGAGCTATAATCAACACATGACAAGGCTAGGTCACAAAGACCAAGTTTCAAATAGTTTTTCAAATTCACACTTCCTACTCATGCTAGTTAGGGGTTTTGAAAAACATCTCTCCTATGTCACACAAATGCACATTCTAACATATAAAGGGCCTTAGATGCGCTTACAATGTTTGTATGTAAACACATACCTTTGCCTTGAGCCCACAAGAATACCACTAAGAAGATAAATAGCATGATGATCTTTATGATGACCTCAATTGCCAAATAATCATGCTAGATACATTTTCATCCAAAGAACTACAAAGAATGCTAGATAAATTTGTTAGTCCATAATGGTGAAAAATAGAAACTTAGCTCCCCCTAAATAAGTGCCTCATGTAATTTGAATAACTTTCAATAAGCACTTTATTCTATTAAGGATTTGGGAGTCAATTTTCTATTTTGAACCACAACCAAATAATTTGCCATATTTAAATTTGAGTTCAAGGGATGCTCAGAATCCACTTAGATTTGGTAAACCACAAGCTTCTGAGTAAATTGAGTATATATGAAGATATATGGATCAAAGACTCAGTTGTAATCCTATTGGTGTTCTGGTTCCTACAATACCGGACACGTCCGGTAGGTATTCCGGACACGTCCAGAATACAAAGAACAGAAACACTTTTTTCTGTCCTTGGCCATACCGGACACGTCCGATAGCAATACCAGACATGTCCGATAGGTTTAGGACAAAACCAATTAATTCACTGCTTGTAATTCTTCGTTTAGCTCTAGTATTTATTGTAAACTTGCACCTCAACAAATGAATTGGTTTACTAGAGAGCCGTTAAAAGCATCATATGGCAAAGTAAAATTATTTTTAATTGAATCTAATTAGCCACTTTCATTATTTCACAAATGTACCTATTTGTGAGCTATAGAACACGAAACGAACAAAGTGGCTATCCTAAAAGGTTTAGGTACTTGTTACCAATGGTGAGGATGAAATATATGATATGTTCATTGAATTATCTTTGGGTCAACCATATAAGGGATTATGATAAGAATTGGTTGATAGATTGAGTGAATATTGTCAAATTGCTTGCTCAACCACCCCGAAGCCTTCATATCATCACCAAGTACCTACATCATTAACCTAAGCACACTTTGGTACCCAACTCTTGTTGGGTCCTTTTGAGTTAGTCAACAAGTGCTTAGGCACCCAAATGACTTTAGCACTAGTTTGTGTTGAACACATCACCTTGCTAATGCTAACTCCATTTGTGGTCTTCCTAAGCATATCATTATAAACAAATGTGTTCGGCTTAGGTGAGTTACCATTTGGGCATTCATAGCTTAGATGCCCCTTTCTTCTACAAGCATAGCATATGCGGCCTTTGTTTGCTCTATGCTTGTTTTGCTTGTATGGACATCTACCAACCTTATGGCCCATCTCATTGCATCCATAGCATCTTCTTGTTGCAACTTGGGCCTCCTTTCTTGCCTCTTTGTACATTGGGCATTTCTTGGTAGGATGCCCCAATTTCTTGCTCATGAGACAAGCACTTTGTCCATCACTCTTCATTTGCTTGGCCTCCTTGGTAGAAGCCTTTTGATTGGCGGCTTCAACCTTGTCGGCCCAACTCTTGTGTGGACACATAGCCCACTCATGTCCATACAATCCACAACCATAGCACATCCTTTTTCCATGTTTCTTGCTCTTGGTTGTGTTGGCCTTGCTTGAGATGTGATTCTTTTGTTGGGCTTTGGAGGAAGCAAGGTTTGAACCCTTCTCAAGCTTCTTCACCATGTTATCACGGTTATCTTGAGAAGATTGTGCTTTCTCCTTACCCTTCAACTGAATCACATCTTTCTTTAATCTTTGCACTTCTTCTTTGAGCTCTATGTTTTCTATAAGATTTACCTCAATCGAAGATTGGCTTGCTTGAGGAGCACACTCATTAGTACAAGAAATATTTAATTGAGATGTTGTCCTAGTGAGTGGATGTGTAAGAGGTTGAGAAAATTTTACCGAGGTGATCATAACCTCATGAGCTACCTCAAGCATGAAGCTTGATTCTACTACTTCCTCATGAGAGCACTTTAGATGAACATAGTTTGCTTGTAGCACATTATACTTGCTTGATAGCTCATCTAGCCTTGCCTTGAGCTCAAAGTTTTCCTTCTCTAGTTGTGAAACACTAGAAGAGGAGTTAGTAACTAAAGCATGCTCAATTGACAAATTTTCATACCTTTCACTTAGAGCCTTTAGTTCTTCCATCTTGGAGATGAGAAACAATTCTTGCTTTTGAAGTGATTGCTCTTGCTTCTCAATCTCTTCTTCAAGCTCATCATTCTTTTCAACTATCTTCATGATGATGAACTTGTCTTTGCGGTTGAGATGATCAAGGTTGTAGTTGTCTTCAACTTCAACATCACTCTCATCTTGATCATCTACTTGTGCTTTCTCCTTTTCTTGATCTTTCTTGTTACTCTTTTTCTTGCTTTTCTTGGCCATGAGACACAAGTGATGAGTATCATGAGATACTGAGGTTGACTCATCACTTGGTTGCCACCGGGCTTGAGCATCGTTGCAAACAGCTGCTCACTGGTCTGCTGCCTCGGCCATACCAGACACGTCCGGTAGGCATACCAGACACATCCGGTACATGCAGGCAGACAACAGGTCATGCGCTACTTGCATTTCTTGCTCTGGCTCGGCACTCTTGAGGTCTTGTGAGGCTTCTTTGCTGCATGAAGACACAATGGACATACTTTCCATTGACTCGATCTCAAGTGCATCATCACATTTGGATTTTCCATATAAATCAAAAAGTCTAGTCCAAATGAGATGAGTGCTCTCCAGAGGTGGTTGTCCATTGAAGATTGCCTCATCTTGAACCTCTACACTCAATGTACTCAAAATAATATTAATAGCTTGAGCATTGAGTTGCACGCATATCTCTTCCTCTTTTGACAAATTTTTGTAGTTGCTCCAATCAACTATAGAAAGAGGTATGCTTGCATCCACAATATGCTCAACAAGAGGACTAATGTCTCTAAAAGCATTGAGTACATGTATTGACCAAGGTAGAAAGTTTGAACCATCATTTTGGAGAAGCACCGGCTCCAACTCGATAGGCGTCGACATCCTTTTCTCACAGCGGTGAAGCTTTAGGTGAGAACCTTGCTCTGATACCAATTGAAAGGACCTAGGATGCCACCTAGAGGGGGGGTGAATAGGCATTTTTGATAATTAACACCTTCAAATGCGGAAACAATTAGTAAAGGGAGTTTCCAAATTAGAAACTCCAAATAAGAGTAATACCACCCCTCACAAGTTAGCCACATAGTGTATAAGGTATAAAGAATATATCTAGAAGCTACAACCCTGCAACACAAAGTTAGAACTACGAATAAATATTTTTAGCACAGAGCTCTCATACCGGACGTGTCCGGTATGCACGGTTTTTGCAGAACAGCCCTGAACTTGCTCTTTTTGATTTCTATCTTCAAACCAAACTGCAGGTACCTACTAGAGATATCAATATACACAAAGAACCTGCACAAGAGCTGGGGCAACACAAATATCAAATGAAATGCGAATTGAGACACGATATTTGTTTTACCAAAGTTCGGACTCGTTCGAGTCCTACTCTCCGTTGAGGGGGCTGTGGGCGACCCAGCGAAGGTCAGCCCTAGAGGGTACCATGAAGGTCACTCTAGCTAGAGTCTTTTCCAACTCCTTTTCCTCCTTCCACTAAATGATTTTGAGGCGGCGGAATCGACCGTTACAAACTTTCCGAGGCACACCACAATCTCTCGGGTGCTCTCCAGCGACGCCTAACCATCTAGGACCGAAGAGTCCAAGAGTAACAAATGCAAATCACGAGATTGACAATATGCACAAGTGCTCAAGTGGTTTGATTGCTCTCTTTTTGAATTTCACTCAACCCACAATTTGATTTGGCAAATTTGATCAATCACTCACTAAGAGAGGGTTGGGAGAGTTGGCAAGGCTCAAAAACATGTGTGTGTATCAGCAGAATCAGCAGCCTCCAAAGGTGGAGGCTTGGGGGTATTTATAGCCCCCTTGAAAAACTAGCCGTTTTATAGCTGTTGCAATACTGGTCACGTCTGGTATGACTTACACTGCGCCAACGGTAACTAAGTTACATTGAAGTTGTGAGGCGTCGGAACTCCCGATGAATCCCGGGACTCCCGACGGTCGGAACTCCCAACTCACGTTGAAACTCCTGACCCTCAGCAATTTTGAAAACCATGTAACTGAGTTAAAGTTAGTGAGGTGTCGAAACTCCCGACGCATGCCGGAACTCCTGACCGTCGGAACTCTCGACCCTCAAGGCTTTTGAAAACTAGCCGTTGGCTTCTAGTCATGCATACCGGACACGTCCGGTATGAATACTGGACATGTCCGGTATGACCAGGACAGTGAACTCTCCAGGATAGTTAAAAAGCGAGATGTCGGAACTCCCGACCCTTGCTGGGACTCTCGACCGTCGGAACTCCCAACTTACGTCGGAACTCCTGATGAACCAACCCGAGAACAACAATTTTACAGCTGCTGGGCAAATACCGGACACATCCGGTAGCAATACCGGTATTGCCAGACCAACAAAAATAAAGTTAGCTCTTTTGTCGCTCAAATACTCAAAACTCACGTGGGTTGGCTTAAGCACTTATGAATAATTATCTATCAACATGATGCATCCCTCTTAATAGTATGACATTTCTATCAACTCAAATTTAAAAGTAAATGAAATTAAACCTTTTGAGTTGGTCTCTTTCAATCAAAGCTGTGTTTTCCAATCTTCATTAAGTGAGGGTGCTAACATGTCAACTTTGATCTTTTCACTTGAGCATAGCCATCTTGAGCACGTGACTTGATTCCATTCATCAAATTTGAATAATCCCTAATGTATCAAGT
The DNA here is from genome assembly GCF_019320115.1 of Miscanthus floridulus. Classification (NCBI taxonomy): domain Eukaryota; kingdom Viridiplantae; phylum Streptophyta; class Magnoliopsida; order Poales; family Poaceae; genus Miscanthus; species Miscanthus floridulus. The sequence continues at coordinate 77,416,693 of NC_089595.1, read as the reverse complement.
CACTTCCATCAAACACTCCAATATAGATTTGATCCTTCACATCAATATGACCATCTTAGCTTGATTAGTACCTCAACTAAATGCAAGTACTTTCTTCTTCACCCTAGCTAGGTTCTTCGGCTGCCAAGCCGTCGCTTGCCCTTCACCCTTGCTTAGTACCTCGAAGCCTTTTCATGCTATCTTCACCATCTCAAGCCATCAAGTCACATCTTGTGTTGAATCATCCATTCATGTATTGTTATCTTTTTCATTTCAATTTAGCAAGCTTTAAATATGAGACCAATCCATATGCAATCCCTTATGTCTCATTAATTAATTCTTACAAGCTTGCTCTCACATAGAACATGGAAATCCCACAATAATTAAGCCTTTGCATGAATTCCATTTGCATTGTTGTCTTATGCTTGAACTAGATTGTTTACACAACAACACATTATTTTGGCTTTCATTAAGTACCTATGAGATAACCTATTACCTGTCCACACTTAGCAAACAGGTTAGTCCTTTAATCATGTTGTCATTCAATCATCCAAAACCCACTAAAGGGCTAGATGCACTTTCACATTCCACTTCTCCTTTACCTGCAACCCGACAAATGCCTAGATCGTTCCGGAGACCAACCCAGGTGGCCTACTAGCCTCCCCTCGATGGAGATTCTGTGGGCTTGGCAAGAGGTTTAGGATCGAACGAGAAGGTTGAGATGACCCTGTCTGCTTTGGGGCAGTGTAACACCTCTGGTGTTTTGACCTAGTACTAAAACTTGACATGTCATCATATGCATTGCAAAGCATTCATAAAGTAAAAACTTTTGAATGCATTCACTAAATAAGCTTTATTTCATAAGTTGTTATGTTATGTGATGTAAGGTGATCCAAAACTCTAAATAAAGATCATGACCACAAGGGTCAAGTTTCATGTGATCATGTGAGACCATGTGTCAATTGACTCAAATAACCCTAATGGGCCATGTTAATGGTCAAAAAGCATAGTTAAGTAAAAAGGTAAACAAATCAAATGTGAATTCAAATTTAAATCATAAAAGTCCTTTTTGCCCCTTCTGTCTATTTCAAAATCCATTTGGAATTTGGGGGTGTGACAAGAAGCAAAGTTGGAGCTTATTTTATAAGGGTCAACTTTGGTATTCAAAGTTTTTAAAGTTTACATATAAAATTTGGAGTAATTTTGAAATGATTCAAATGCTCAAATGCACCCCAAATCAAATTTCAAAATGGAGGCAGAATTTGAAAATGTTCATTTAAGCAAAGTTGTAGAACTTGAAATGTTGGACAACTTTTATTTTTGGAGATTTTCAACTTCTTTAGAGAATTTGGGAGTAATTTGTAAAATGAACTCAGTGGCAATTCTGTAATTCTGGTGAACAGTGCACGACCACCGCCACACCGCCAACGTCCTTTCTCCGGTCTTCCAGACGCGCCCGTGGCCGCCCTCGGCTTCATGCTGGCACGAGGTGGTCACTGCGTGTCATTTCCTCGCTCTCTTGGCCATGCTATAAAGCTCCGACGCCGTTATCGGCTTTTCTTTCTCTCCTCTGTTTCTAGACGCCACCGCCTCAGCTCCGTTGAGCTCCCCTCGCCTCCTCGGCACAAGACAGTCTTGGCAAAGTAGTGTTCCAGCTCTGTCTCCTCCTTGTGAACCCATCCCACCAACTATGGTTATCTGAGTCCACCGAGAACCACCGCTAGCGACCCTTCTTCCTCACGGCCGGCGACCTCACCCGAAGTTCCGTTTCATCGCAGCCAGCGTCATCTGGTGAGCCGTTGCCCTTACTTGTTGTCTCTACAGCTTTGTCTCGATGCTGTGGTACTTAATCCATTCTTGCTTGGTCGTTTTGCCCACTGCAGTCGCCGGAACAACATCGTCGATGAAATCTGCTCCGCCGTGACCACTGTCACCGTCGACCCGCGTCATCGTAGCTTCTTCGGTCTCGTTCTTTGCTCCAACATGATCGCGGTGAGCTGCTGAACCTTCCCGTGCCCTTTGTTTGATCTCTACCGGCCTTGATTCATCGATGTAGCACCACCGTGCTGTTGCATCCACCATGGCCGGCGTCAGCCTTGATTCCTGCTGTAACAGCTTAAATTAACGCCTTCAATCGATGCGTCTAGTCATGGTGATGGTTTTGGTACCTTGGTCGTCGCCGTTGGACTCACCGTCGGTGAGTTAGCGTCGGTCAGCGCCGTCGTCGTCGCGGTCAAAGCCGAAGGTTAGGGATGACAAGTGGGTCCCGTATGTCAGCGACTGTGTAGTTTAAAATGGAATTTTTCTATTTTCAGAAATGGATGAATAGTGTCTATTTTTGTTAATTTTGTGTAGATTTATTTAGAGCTCCAAAACTTATGAAAATTTTTGTGTGACCTCTCTGTGATGAATACTATTGAGGAAAAATATGAAATATTGATTTACAGCACTTTTTGAATGTGATGAAAATTGCTCAATTAATTGATAAATGTAATTTCCATGATTTTTGTAGGCCACTGTATAACTTCAAAAATTATGAAATTTGTTTTGGTACACTAAAGTGTCATGAGGAAGCTTACATAAAATTTTGAGGTCATTTGGAACAAGTTCGTTTTGGGCTTATTTCCAAATTAATTTAAAGATGAATAAAAGCAAACCCTAAGTGTTAGGTTAGAGTTTGATTTTTGTTTTGATCATGTTTTGTGACCAGTAGGGTTTCTTAGTAAACATTTTTGTGTGGTCCTTGATGGTAGAATTGCAAGTTGGTTTTGTTGGCTTGCAACTGTACCGTGAAGGAAAGTTGTACTCAAGGTGTTATTATATTTCATGCACCATGAAAGCATCATATTTACATTATCATCATGTTGAAGCATATGTTATTATTTCGTGTAGAACCCGAGAGTGAACCGATCCTAGTTGAGCAAGTTGTGGAAGAATCCCCAGTTGTCTTGGGATTTGATATTTATGGTACTGATCCAGAACCCAAGATCGTCAACGAAGGCAAGTCCCGGTTTATGCATTAAACCATTACCTTGTTTGCTTTGAAAAGTTTATCACCTATGTTAACTATTGCATTAAGTTGATTTATTCAAATGTTACCTACTTGATGCATTGCCTGCCTTGTTAATTGTTTACCATCCTTGAAGATGATTTCATTTACAAAGGCGTAGAATGCTTAGTATGCTTTATGGTAGGCTTTCAAAGTAAAAGTTTCGATACAATCAAAGATGGCATACTGGCCAAAGAAAGAAAGAAGATAGAATGAACTAGAGACTAGTCGGGTGACTTATCTTGAATGTTGGGTAATGTTGCCGACTATGTCGCTTAAAGGCCCCTCATTGTGGATCTTCTGAATGAGACACTTTGTAGTACTGGTCACATACTCCGGTAAGCCTACTTCGGCTAATCCGATACTAAGACGAATGTCCACGCACTAGGAGTGGAGAGATGGCGGGAGTAGCATGTACCCTCATGGCTAGAATGTGGCCGGATTGGAGGTGTGTTGTGCTCTCGGGTGGCGTGGAGACGGCTTAGTATAGGAGGATCCAGTAGCGAGGTTGATATATGCAAGATTAAGTTCTACATATGTCGTGTGATAAGGAATCCCCAGCTGGGACTTGAAACAATTTGAATTGCCAGTGCTCCGTGGATATGGAGACTCGTTTCATTACAGAAGCAATGCAGGACTGGTGAATTACTAAAACTTGAGAAAAGGATTGGAATGAGAAGGATTGGAACATGGGATATGAACACTTAGTTTGAGATAATGAACCAAGAAGACTTAAGGGAAAAACTTGAAAATAGGATCAAGAATA